>NC_133383.1:14250393-14466077 GCF_049309525.1 Garra rufa
CCACGTTCAAGGTCTAGAGAGGTAGTAAGAACGTAGTTAAAATAGTCCATGTGACCGCAGCACGAATATCATGATATATGTATACGGGACACATTCAACACCCTTTGAATCACATCACTGTATGTGACAGTAATTTTTTATGAGGAACATAACAAGCACATCTACTCCGAGCAGTCATGACAGCTGCATATATCCTCACACACACAGACTATAAACCCAGTGAATGAGACATACGTCCACACAGTGTACAGGACTGTATATGAACCCCGTGAAGTGAAGTACCTGCTATCACAGAAACTCACAGATGAGGCTCGACAGGCAATGTAAAAGGTTCTGCTGATGAGAGGTCTAAGTAATTGGTCACATCCTGGAGTGGATGTGATTCACAGGATGTGCGCGTGTGCCCGAGTGAAAGGCAGTCATCAGAAGAACCAGGCATAAGATGAAAAATACTTGTGATGTACTTAAAACGGATGAACCGTTTCAAAAACTACACAGTGATTTCCAAAAAAACATGTTCTATTATTCCAAAACTGAAAGCTTTGGAATACACATTTGGAATACAAGATTCAATCTCCACTGTCCAGGAATAACAGGATTTTTATATGTAGCAAAGCTTTTTAAAACGATTCTGAAACAAGCCTCCCATAACTGCACGTGTCAGCTCTAAAGCTTGTATTACAATCAGCAAATAGCTTTACATTTCCTAGAAAATGATTTAATATGCTACTTGCGTCATTGACAGCATACAGCCACAGTGCGAGAGACAGCGTGACTGTTTTATGGAAGGGAGGAAAGTGTGTTCACACATACGCACACAAGCTGAATGTGTGTGTTGTCTGTTGAAGAAAAGCCATCAGATGGAGAAAATGGAGACAGGACAATGAGTCATAGGGCAGCAGATGAGATGAATCCTGAATTCAATAAAATCACCACATCAGAACCATATACTATCCAGTCATGACTGCAGACCGTGATAGGACTGCACACTGTGCTGGAATAGCCCCGCCCACAACTGAATCTCATTGGTCTACAATCCCACCAAGGTTCATTTTCAATTGACCTATCAGTAAGCCCCACCCCGCTTAGTTACTGTTGCTCACTCGGACAAACAAACAGAAATGCTTACTGTCTTACAATGACAGATATCAATGTGAAAACCTTGTCCCAAGATGTTTTTGATGTTTTGGAATTTTGGACCACCCCTTGTTGAGGAACATTCAAGTGGAATGTAAATATGCCATGGAGGGATATTTAAAAATTTGTTGTGTAACAAGATTCATTTGGAAGTGAGGGTTTACAGCACTGTAAAATTTAGGGCTGGCCTCGACTAAAGATTTTTCGACTAAAGATTCAAGCATTAGTCGACTATTAGTCACACATTTAGTAATAAGCCATATAAATCATAATAATGCGCCTTTAACTGCCTACATAGCCTAAAAAAGAAAAAGCAAGGAGACTGCATTAACGTTTAATAATAATTGATTGATAAACTAGTGCTTTTTTTTTTCAGTTTAAGAGATGAAGTCGGTAACACTGACTAGTGATGCACCTGTATACATGTTTCATACAGATTACATAATTTGAGAATATTTGTTTTGTATTTGAGTTGGTTTATTTAAAAGTAGACATTTCACTCTCTAGTCACGAAGTTTCGCGCTCAAGTTTACAGAGTCAGAGACGGCAGAAAGCGCAACCTGTTTGCTTTAATTATTTTACAAAAGCGCAACGTTTCGTTATTCTGAGTGCACGCAAATAAACATAGTCTTTACAGATTCAGATCTTTTATCTGTATGACCAAAATGAGTATTTTAAGTGTAAGTGACTGCATCAGCGCCTCCATCTGTCATGCAGTGAGCACGCTACTATTTAGCTTCCATACTCCGCACAGACACTTCAATACCACATATTTTTCTAGGTTAACATTAGATTGCGCAGCCACATAAATTGCTACGATTTACATATTTCAGATGAAAAGGCATATTTCAGGTCGATGAATGATAGGTGAGTGTTTGGATGTGCTGTATTACCACATAGACAAGCCGGTAATGATCTATCCGTCACAGACTGCGTGACTTCGCCACTTCCTGTGGATTTGTTTTTCCGCGACTTAGCGCCTAATACAATTTTAGTCGATCAAGCCCCTTCTCGTCAACTAACGGTTAGTCTATTTTTGTAGCATAAACGGCATCAAACCGATGAGAGCATCAGATCTTGCCATGTTTCTCCATGGTGCTAAAACCTAAAAATGGGTTTTGTTCCCTGTGCAACTGATACTCAACTGCCATTAGCTCAGCTGCGTTTGAGGGCAGGGGCTTACCGATAGGCCAATCAAATGATTTCTAGCAACACAATGATTATAGAAAGGATGAGTTTTAATTTATGGCAGTGTGCAGTAACACAGACAGTGATCCACCACCTGATGCAACTGAATACTGCCGTTGAGTAGAAACAAGTACTACAGAAACTTGAGGGCTTAAAATCAAGTTTGGAAATGTTGTGATTCACCTCAGAGCTGGTTTGGTTCAAGGCTTATAATGCTGTAATTGAGACTTTTTAAAAATCCCTATGGGACAAATAAATGGGAATAATAGTTCCAGAACCAAGGCGGCTAAAAAAAAGCAGATAGGCACTATTGCACTATATTGCTTTTTTTTTCTGGTTATGGAAAAACAAAATAGATTGAACTGACTTATATATATATATATATATATATATATATATATATATATATATATATATATATATTCTTATTTATATATATATTAGGGCCGGGACTCGATTAAAAAATTTAATCTAATTAATTAGAGGCTTTGTAATTAATTAATCGAAATTAATCGCATTTTAATTGCATATAAATATTTGACCTGAGAACAGTGAGAAGTAAGATTTTTACATGGATTGTTAGTATACCATTGAATAATGACTGAATACATAAGCTTAAGCAACAAAATATTGTTTATTTTTGTTCAACCAAGTCCAACAGTCCAGTGCAATATTGCCATTAAGTGTAGCAATAGGCTCGATGTGCTGCGGTGATATGCCAATTCCTTGTTGCATAGCTTGCACACAACCATGCTCTTATCGACGCTTCCATCCATTCGTTTTTTATAACAAAATTTCCCATCCACTGGGCCAACCAAAGCGGTCTCATCAGCTTTTGTGTTTGCTTAATTATGCATTTAAACGTTAATAACCAAACCTATCATTATAAATGTTGCTGCACATGGAATATATAGCAGATAACATTTAAAAAATATTTTTTATCAGGTTACACACTGATTATTTATCACTCAAACCCCTTTCTCTACCTGTCCGTTGGTCGCGCATATCCTCCATGTTTGTAGTTTTTTAACACTTTTTATGCGTGTTTGTAGTTCTAATCGAATCCTCGTTCACGGCGCAGTGTGTTGTGGGCAATAATAGCCGTTAGAGTGTGCATTGATCGTTAAGTAGTAGACCATCCGGAAATCTTTGGAATACTTTTTTAAACATACTACGATTTGGGACATACAATACTATTTAGGACGGGCGCAGCTTGTCTGAATGCTAGTTGGTGCTCCAGTATAATCGGTCCGCCGAATCTCATCCAGTGAGAAACGTTCCGCGGTGCAAAACTAAGTGCGATTAAAATGCGTTAAAAAAATTTTAACGCGTTATTTTAGTGTAATTAATTAATCTAAATTAACGCGTTAAAGTCCAGGCCCTAATATATATATATATATATATATATATATATTCTTATTTATATATATAAGCAACAGTTTAATCAAAACTGAAAATGAAAATTCTGGCATCATTTACTCTGGTCATTTCAGACCTGTATGACTTTGGTGGAAAACAAAAGAAGATATTTTGACTGACGGCAACCAAAAACTTTCATTTCCCACTGACTTCCATTGTACGCGGACAGAAACATTTCATGGAAATCAATAGGAATTTTTGGTTATGAACTCAGTTCTAGGAACTAGCAAGCGTGGTGGTTTGTAGAGAACCAATTTCCCCTTCGGGACGTTTTTCCTAGTTGCATTTGCACCGGTAACAGGAACTCTGAAGCGGCTGACAGCAACGTCTTTATTCACAGCATTTACAACTGACAACTTGCAGTGTTAACATATCATTGAGGCAAAGAAAAGAATACAATGCTGCAGACAACAGGTAGCTAAATGCCATTATAATTGCTGTTTTCCATGTTAGTGGAGTACAAACTTTTACACGGCTGAAGTAGGAGCTAATTTAGTTCCCCCAAACGGAGCTCCTAGAACTAAATATGTTCCTAGCTTCTGTGATGCAAACACGCCACAGAAAGTGGGAACTTCCGCCAATACTTCTAGGAACTATGAAAAGGTTTCTCCGGTCCTGGTTATGATATTTTCTTTTGTGTTTCAAATAGGAATGGGAGACATACCTTAGAAATTTGTCAACTGGTATATATTTTCGACTGTCGTCTTTATCGCGGTTACACGCTCACGTGACGTTGCTATGCTAGGCAATCACCAAAACGTATTGTTTGCATGCATTATTAAACACTGTGGTTTAAAAACAAGTGATTTTATGCTGTTAAAATGCAATCAGCAGTGAAAGAGAACTCATTTTGCTCAAAGTATACTTTACTTTTGACGTATGCGGGGGTCAGCGTACAGTGTGCGTGGCGCAAATTGTGTTACTGTGTGCACACCATCCGATTTTTGTAATGCGACCTTTGTACACGCAGGTCGCACATACACACTGAATTTGTTTTGCAATCAGTTGTTCCACAAGGTGACAGCACTGTCCCGGTCCGCTGTTTCACAGTAGAAAACAAAACTAAAGAGACAGAACAACAACAACAAAATAGTGGAGACTGCAACAACAACAATAGAGATATGAGACAGCCCAGCTTTGGTTTAAGAGAATATTTGTTATCGGGCATAACTTCTGGAGAAAATTAGAGCAGACACTGGACATGGATGAAGCTTTCTAGAGCGCATGTGTCGACTGTCCGCATTTGCGCACATGATGAAATAGAGTATACTTTGACAGGCTACGCGGTCGGCTGTATGCATAAACTACACGCACAAAAACGAAGTATACTTTGGGCTTGAGGGTATATTAGTTATTTTTGTCATTTTATAGGCTTTGAACGGTTAAATACACACACTTGTATGTGTCAAAATGACCATCTTTGCAAGTGTCCTTGTAAACACAGAAAGAAAGAAACATGTATAAGAGTATACTGGATCTGGGCAGCTCTTAAAGTGACAGCAGTCATTGATGTAAATAATAACAAAAGTTAGAAAATCTCACTGCTCTTTACTAAATCTTTTGTAACTTTAATAAGAAGAAACATATATTTAATTTAAATATTTTTATTTTTAAATTTAACACACTGAAGATTATGGAGTGTTTTTGTACATTTGATTACTTTATACAATGTGTTATTTATTCTACTGTAGTTTTTTTGTTCTATTGCTTATAATTAGTTTCTTATTCTTATTTAATCATGAACTGTTCACTTGAGCTTGTGTTGTTTTTTTTTTTTAATTTAGGCTAGTATTAGTTTTTTGTGATATTGACACTGGTGACAAAAATTATGACATTTTGATATTAAGACTTTATTTAAAGTAAAAATAACTACTTTGTGATATATACAGTCAGACGTTTTTGGGCAGTAAGATTTTTAATTCACTGCCTCTTCTGCTCACCAAGCCTGCATTTATTTGATTCAAAGTACAGCAAAAACAATATCATTTTGAAATATTTGTATTTGAAATAACAGTTTTCTATTAGAAGATATCTTAAAATGTAATTCCTGTTATCTCAAAGCTTAAATTTTAGCATCATTACTCTAATCACATGATCCTTCAGAAATCATTTTAAAGTTCTGATTTGCTGTTCAAAAAAAAATATTATTATTATTTTGTTTAAAACAGCCGAGTAGAATGATCATGTGACAATGAAGACTAGAGTAATGATACTGAAAATTTAGTTTTGATCACAGGAATAAATTAAATTTTAAAATATATTCAAAGAGAAAGCAGCTGTTTTAAATAGTAAAACTATTTCACAATCATACTGCTTTTGCTGTATTTTGGACTAAATAAATGCAGGCTTGGTGAGCAGCAGAGACTTCTTTAAAAAAACATTAAAGATCTTACTGTTCAAAAACTTTTGACTAGTAGTGTTGCTACCATAAAATAAAATGACTCATATAGTCATATAAGATTTTGGTCATATCACTCACCCCTAGTTCCAAAGAAGACGGGTTTGGAACATCATGAAGGGGAGTAAATGATGGCAGAATTTCCATTTTTATCTCTAAAACGAACAACTGAAAAACAAAGCATATCCTATAAACTATAAAAACAATAAATCACAGTACATCAAACTAAACAAGAGAGGTTGTGCGGTTCAGGATGGAAAGGGAAAATGATAACAATAGACTGATAAAGAAAAAAAATGATTCTGTGCGTTTTATCTAACTGGTGAGGAAAAAATGGATGTTGAGCTCCGCTGCTATCCTGTCATTCAGATAGCCTGTGCATTGTGTGGGAAATTGAAGGAGAAACAAAAGAAAAAAAGAAAAGATGACAGAGGAGAGTGCTAGAGGGGCCAGTAGACAGTGAGGAAGTCAGTGACATGAACAAAATGGTAGCCAAGGCAACTGTATTTCTCTCTTTTTTTGTCTGTCCGTCTCTCTGGGTCTGTACATAAATGTAGTTTTTTTTCTATGTATGTGTCTTTGATTCTCTCTTTCTCTCTCTTCATGTACATAGACATTACAGTCATATCCAGCCACCAAATTGACACTCTGTCAACTCTAAAAGCATGAGAGGCTGGAAATAAACAGCAGAGGGGGGGAAAGTGAGGTCAGGCTCTATAAGGCACTTTTCTTCTATCCAAACACAGTGATGCTGAATTTTTAAAATCCTCCATTGCTTTGCAGAGGCGTACATATGATTGAAAGGTGGACAGTAATTAGCTGAAGGTTTGTGCTAATTGGTGGCATTGCTAAATTGAGTATTCCCAGGAGAATTGTCTATAGATGTGTTTATGAAATTTTTCACCAGACCTGACCCTGAGCAAAGTGCAAAAACACCCATAGTCTCTCTTTCTCTCTCACAGACACATACTCAGACACAAACATCAATAATTCATCTATTTGATCTTTTATTTATTAATGACCTTATTGCTGTGCTAGGATTTGTCAGCTATAGAAAAGGTGTTTTTCTTTTTGTCCGATCACCTTTGGAATTCAATCTGCAAGCCTCTTTTGAGGCTGTCTGTGTATCTGCACTGAATCTTTGGAATAAAGTGAAAGATTTATTCAGACTTAAACAAGCCTAGACAGCAAGAAGGTGCCAGAAAGTGATGATATGGTCACTATGGCTGTGTTTTTAGATGCACAAACGTGCTGTGTCTTGCCTACAGAGCAGTAATCAATTAATATGGGTTTTTCAATGGCTGATGCTAATGCAGACATCTAGAGAGCAGGGTGGGGTCATATCTGACAAGTGAGACTTGCACAAATATGCTCTAATTAAATGGCCATTTTATAATGCATTTCTTCAAAATTCACCCACAATATTAGAAAATTCTGTCCTGTGTGTCAAATACACACTTGAATTGAAAGTTTGGGATCTGTGAGATGTTTCTTATGCATTTAGTTGATGAAATATTTTTACAATTACTGTTTTTAGTATATTTTAAAATGTACTCATGTGATAGCAAAGCTAAATTTTACTTCAGTGTTACAGGATCCTTTAGAAATCATTCAAATATGCTGATTTGGTGCTCAAGAAACATTTGTGACCCTGGACCACAAAACCAGTCTTAAGTCGCTGGGGTATATTTGTAGCAATAGCCAAAAATACATTGCATGGGTCAAAATTTTAGATTTTTCTTTTATGCCAAAAATCATTAAGAAATTAAGTAAAGTTCATGTTCCATGAAGATTTTTTGTAAAATTCCTACTGTAAACATATCAAAATGTAATTTTTGATTTGTAATATCCATTGTTAAGAACCTAATTTGGAGAACTTTAAAGGTGATTTTCTCAGTCTTTTTGATTTTTTTGCATCCTCAGATTTCTGATTTCAAATAGATGTATCTCAGCCAAATATTGTCCTATCCTAACAAACCATACATCAATAGAAAGCTTATTTATTGAGCTTTCATATGGTGTATAAATCTCAGTTTTGTCAAATTTAACCTTATGACTGGTTTTGTGGTCCAGGGTCACATTTGATATTATTATCAGTGTTTTTGTATCAATATTTTTGTGGAAACCATTAAATTATTTTAAGGATTCTTTGAGTAAAAGTCAAAAGCATTTATTTAAAACAGAAATGTTTTGTAACAATTAGGTATGAAGTAGAAGCCTTTACTGTCACTTTTGATCAGTTTAATGCATTCTTGTTGAATAAAAATATTAATATTTAAAAAAAAAAAATCAAAAGGAGAAAAATATCTAACTTACCCGAAACCTTTTAAGCGTACACTAGCGGTCAAAGGTTTTTAATGGTTTTAAAGAAGTGTCATTTGCTCACCAAGCTTGCATTTATTTGTTCTAAAGTACAGCAAAAACAGTACAATTCTGAAATATTTTTACTATTTAAAATAACTGCATCCTATTTGAATATATTTTAAAACATAATTTATTCCTGTGATTTCAAAGCTGAATTTTTAGTATCATTACTCCAGTCACATGATCCTTCAGAAATTTTAATATTCTGATTTGATGCTCAAAAAACATTATTATTAGTAGTTTTTATGAGTAGATTTTTTTTCTTTGATGAACAGAAAGTTCAGAAAAACATTTATCTGAAATAGAAAGCTTTTGTAACATTATAAATCTATTTACAGTATCCTTGCTAAATTAATTTCTATAATGTCTATTAAAAAATACTGACATTTGAATGCTTTTGAAGCTTTTAAATGGTATAGTGCATAATGTTACATAGCTTTTTATTTCAGATAAATACTGATCTTTGGATCTTTCTATTCATCAAAGAATCCTGAAATAATGTACTCAACTGTTTTAAATATTGATAATAATAATGAAAAATGTTTCCTAAACAGCAAATTAATTTTTAGAATGTTTTCTGAAGGATCAAGTGACACTGAAGACTAGAGTAATGATGCTGAAAATTTAGTTTTGATCACAGGAATAATTTACATTTTAAAATATATTCAAATAGAAAGCAGTCATTTTAACTAGTAAAAATATTTCACAATATAAACTATATATATTTTGCTGTACTTTGAATCAAATAAACGCAGGCTTGGTGAGACTTCTTTTAAAAATATATATATTAAAAAATGTACTGTTCAAAAACTTTTGACTGGTAGTGTATGTGGCAGACAAATAGATTATGTAGTAGACAGATACACAAAAAAAATCGTTTCAGTTTTGAAGCATCAACACTGTCCAATCAAATTAAAGGGCATAACTAAGTCTTGTAAAATAAATAAATAAAAACACCACAACACCGGAAATACCCTTCAGAAGGGAGAAGCAGAAAGGATAGCTCATGGTCGACAATATGTTTATGAAATCTGACCTTCTTTGGAATACATGCCAGTGCTTTTTGCTCCCTAATGATGATGTATGGCCCGCAGTGAGTGTCCTCTGCCTTCCATACTTCTGCGTATAAAGACGTGTTATTCAAATGGCGAGGATCAATAGTTCCCTTGGGACTCTCTGGTGTTCAACAGACCCAGGAGAAAACACCATCACTGTTAATTACTAGCCACGTTGTTTAGAAGCAAATAAACAGAACATGACCTCTAAATTGCTATCCAAGTTTGTTGTTTGCTAGTTAGCTACTCTAAACGCACCTGTATTCCTCAGGCGACGTCTACTATCCATCTACTGTGGTGAATCCATACTGCCATCTGGTGGTAAGAGGTGAAATTATATTCTTTTCCAGTACAGTTTAATATATATCCACCTTATTTTTCAACGCCGAAGTAAGCAGTTTTCTGTGAATGTGCGGGAATTCTGGTTCATCAGCCGCTGTAGGGAAATAAGCAAACCAGTATATAACAACACCAGTGTGTTCATAATCAAGATAATACATTAAAATATGGTAATACACATCGGTTTGCAATATTAAGCAGCAAAACAAGCTGTTTTGTACAGCTGAAAATAGCTGAAAGTGGACTGTTCGAATGACCACAACCCAAAATGAAGGGTTTGCACTTCACGATTTTGGTCAGTTGCTTGCCCAGATGCGCAGCCATATTAGCGATTCTCGGATATAAACAACAGCATGAACTGCACGGTTAATGTACTACTGAATACGTTGTTCTGTTGTTGTTATTAATTAAGATATTAGCCTAATATTTCACCTACCTGATGGGAAATGATAAGAACAAACACAAATGTTGTCAAGATTCTTGCCCTGGAAATACTGGTTCAGTTTGGCCAGCCACAAACGCCCTTTGTTCCTCAGACAATTTTTTACACTCTTCTCCTTGATTTGTTATAACTTTTGGCAGTCTGCAGTAGCCTACTCCAGATGTTTTCCTGATCCGACCGATTAGTACAGCCCAAAACATGACAATAATTGTCCATTTTCAGCAGCAATAATCAGCTAAATATGCCAGTTTCATTCGGTGCTGTGGCATTGTTTACGTTCAACATGGCCGATTGATGATGCGTCGTGAAAACACCCTATACATCGCACACACAATAATTACAGTAAAACAGTATTTGATCGAGTTTTTATTTTCCACATTTCCAAATGATTGGAACTTGAATCACCCTGTTTACTGTTCAAAACTATTTGGAGCCACGACATATCGCCTTCCTCTGGCCACTGAGCTCAAGTCAAACCCAATTCCACTGTTCCCATCTAAACAGCACTAGACAAGCCAGCTGATTAAGCCAGCTTGCAATGATATTTCAAGCAAAATATTGATATGAGGAAACAAAAGGAGCATAAAAGCAGATAAACCTGCCAATAAGCCTCATTTATGTACAAAATATACAATCTGAATTGTATCTACACATTTACACACAGACAAACACAAATGTACAGCTTTGTGAATAGAATAGACATGCTTCTCAGAAGCAGTGAAATGACTTCATGTCGTAGACATTGTAAAGTGTGACACAGCAACATATAACAATGACAATACTAATAATTATAATGCATATTTGCAACAACCATTGGCATATTTACAATATTGTTTGATCTTAACTAATTCATTTTGCATTGTTAGAAGAGCACAATACTGTACCATTTATCATGATAATACATTATTGCCTACCTGGGACAATGAAATCAAGGAATATTGTAATGACAAACATAACATTTCTTAAAACAGAATTTAGAAATAATATGGGCTTGTAAATACTTCACATCAATACATCACCAGGGTACAACCTTAATTTAAAAATACAGTAACTGTAACACTAGCTTCATTCAAATGAGGATAAAACACCTAAATATAGATTTTAAATAATGTTTAGACAATACCGTACCTATATGTGACCCTGGACCACAAAACCAGTCATAAGGTTAAATTTGACAAAATTGAGATTTATACATCATATGAAAGTTCAATAAATAAGCTTTCTACTGATGTATGGTTTGTTAGGATAGGACAATATTTGGCCGAGATACATCTATTTGAAAATCAGGATTCTGAGGGTGCAAAAAAAAAATCAAAATACTGAGAAAATCATCTTTAAAGTTGTCCAAATTAGGTTCTTAACAATGCATATTACAAATCAAAAATTACATTTTGATATATTTACAGTAGGAATTTTACAAAAAATCTTCATGGAACATTATCTTTACTTAATTTCCTAATGATTTTTGGCATAAAAAAAAAATTTGACCCATGCAATATATTTTTGGCTATTGCTACAAATACACCCCAGCGACTTAAGACTGGTTTTGTGGTCCAGGGTCACATATTTGGTTTGAGAATGCAGTACTTTAGCTTGAAGTGCTTGATAAAGCGAAACCAGACCTGCTGTTTTTTTTGACTAGCGTGAGGTGGCTTGTCGTTCACATCTGTTTGTTGTAAGCGAAGCTCTAGAGGTGCTAGTTAAAGCTGTCTGCTGCGGTAAAGACTGGACAACAGGAAGCAGCGTTACGACTTTTTTACAGGCATGGCTTCATAGCTACAGTGGAGTCTGTCTCTGTCACTTTCTCTGTCCATTTTTTCTCATCTCTCATCATAGCCCGAAAACACACAACAAAAGCCATTTCAAAAGTGGCAGTTTTGAACAGCTGCATAAATTGATAATAAACTAAATCAAATGCCCTATAAGGGGTAAAACACTCTAAAATGAATCACAATGATCCAAGGTCTATTAAAACAACAGGACATGGCCGTTTGTTGTTGTTTTGGGGCTAGAAACACTAAAAACATTCCATTTGCTCTTTTCCTCTCCATTTTCTCTGCCAAAGTTTGTCTTCTGTGACCATCTGCCCTGACCCTGAACTACATCCCCGTTCCTTCATGCCTGACTCCAGGTAGCCACGTTCAGATTTTGGTCTCTGGGCCCTCGGGATCCAGAGACTGGAAGGAGTTGCGGATACGGGCAGCCTCGCTAGCACAGAGATGGCCGAAAGCTTTGTTGTACCACTCTGGAGACTTTCCTCTGGAACAGCAAGCAAATACACAGCATTTAGTAAAGAATTAAGAGTAATGCAATGTTATGTACAGTTGAGGTCAAAAGTTTACATACACCTTGCAGAATCTGCAAGATGTTAAATATTTTACCAAAATAATAGGGATCATAGAAAATGCATGCTATTTTTTTTAGCACTGACCTGAATAAGATATTTCACATGAAGGAAGTTTACATAGTCCACAAGAGAAAATAATAGTTGAATTTATAAAAATGACCCTGTTCAAAAGTTTGCATACACTTGATTCTTAATACTGTGTTGTTACTTGAATGACCCACAGCTGTGTTTTTTTGCTTAGTGATAGTTGTTCATGAGTCCCTTGTCTGTCCTTCAGAAGAATCCTTCAGATCAAACAGATTCTTTTTTTTTTTTTACCAATGTTGTGCATTTGAACCCTTTCCAACAATGACTGTATGATTTTGAGATCCATCTTTTCACACTGAGGACAAGTGAGGGACTCACTCAGAACGCTCAGTGATGCTTCAAAAGGAAAAACAATGCAATAAGAGCAGAGGGGTGAAAATGTTTTGAATTTGAAGATCAGAGTAAATTCAACTTATTTTGTCTTCCTGGGAACATGTAAGTATCTTCTGTAGCTTCTGAAGGTAGTACTAAATGAAAAAGTATGATATTTCGGCAAAATAAGAAAAATGTACACATCTTTATTCTGTTCAAGTTTTCACCCCTGCCTCTTAATGCATTGTTTTTCCTTCTGAAGCATCAGTGAGTGTTTGAACCTTCTGTAATAGTTGCATATGAGTCCCTCAGTTGTCCTCAGTGTAAAAAGATGGATCTCAAAATCATACAGTCATTGTTGGAAAGGGTTCAAATATACAAAAATGCTGAAAACCAAAGAATTTGTGGGACCTGAAGGAATTTTCTGAAGCACAGATGGCAGGTTAACTGTTCAGGACAAACAAGGGACTCATGAACAACATTCAGGTAACAACACAGTACTAAGAATCAAGCGTATGTAAACATTTTTATAAATTCAACTATTATTTTATCTTTTGTGGACTATATGTAAACGTCTTTCATGTGAAATATCTTATTCAGGTCAGTACTAAGTAAAATATACCATGCATTTTGTATGATCCCTCTTATTTTGGTAAAATAAACATTTTGCAGATTCTGTAAGGTGTATGTAAACTTTTGACTTCAACTGTATGTTTACAGGGTTAGAAAGCTCTTGGATTTCATCAAAAATATCTTAATTTGTTTTTTAGGTTTTATGAGTTTGGAACGACATGAGGGTGAGTAATTAATGACAGATTGTTCATTTTTAGTGATCTAACCCTTTAACTTTTAGTTATGTTGTAGCCTTTTACTAAAATACTTTAAAATATTAGTAGTGTATACTTCAAGAGTTGCCATCAATGCACTTACTTCAGATCAGCTCTGCATATATGTGTGAGTCTGGACTTCCCAGAGCCACACGGTTCTAGCAGATACTGTGATTCCAGAATTATCCCTCTCACTCCGGCCAGCTGCGGGCTGTCCTCATGATCGATCGACACAGACACCAGCACACACACACCTTTTGGCATATCTGTCCTCCACGTCCTGAACAGAAAAGAAAACACCAGCAATATAAATCACAGTCCCAACACAGACAGAGGAGATGTGTCAGTCTGCCAAGTGCAAATTTGATCAATTATCAAATAACATGTAATATTCCAGCTGAAAGTTTTCCTTCGATCAGATTACTGTTTGCACCTCACAGCTGCGTATTTGTCAAGTGATGTTAAACTGTAGTCTTACAGTGATATCTCAGGCATGACCTGGGTGGTCTAATTTGCTTAGCTGAAAGCATTTTACCTTGAACTAACACAGCTTAGAGTGTTTGGTGAGTGTCTTTCAGTAATACTCCATGAATGCCCAGCTGTTCAGCAGGGGTATGCGGGACCTTTTTACGACCTTGGTGTTCAGAGAATCACAAGAACTGAATGACGCACAGAAAGCCGTTGCTACAGATGCTCAAATGAAGCACTTGTTTTTGTGACAGCCATAATGGTGTAATCAGTTCATTTAGATATTTGCTACCCAGGGCACACAGATCGAACAGTAAACAATACACACAATCAGATCATGTTGATGTACTCGCCTGAGCACCACAAAGTCTCTGTTGGGGTGAGGGGCCATGCTGTTCAGCTCATACTGGTACACCTCTGTCTGCTTGTCTAGAGTTTCCAGAACCTTCCACTGTAGCAGGTTATTGTCCCACAGGTGGCGCTCTCGCAGTATCCGGTTTAGCACCACAGATGGAGGAGCCTCCACCTCTACAGATACACGCCATCGTCTCAACGGGGTCCCGTCTCCCACCTGTAAGAGACAGCAGACTTCCCTCAGACTTTTATTTATTTTATGGGCTTTTGGTCTTTTATTGAATAGGACAGTCAGAGCAGACAGGAAATTGGGGGTGGGAAATGACACAAGCAGGATTTGAACTTACGTTGTTAATAAATGTGACCATACCCGTTATTGTCTTAGGACTACTTTGATGAACTTTTTTCATCAAAAAACTATTTCAAACTGAAAACCTTTAAACTTAAAGCTATTAAAACTACTTCAAACTTTTGAAGTGGATCAAAACCTATCCTCAAAGCTGTCCTAAAACCAAAAAAATACTGTTTTGGTTTTAGGACAGCTTTAAAGAAAGGTTTTGATCCACTTCAAAAGTTTGAAGTAGTTTTAATGGCTTTAAGTTTAAAGGTTTTCAGTTATTCACAGTTAATACCAGCTGTTTTAACAGACAAAACCAGCTAAAACCAGCTAATTTAGCGGAAAAAAAGCTTTAGCAAAAAACAGCTAAGACCAGTTAATTTTCTAAAAACAAACCAGTTGAAGCCAAAGAGTAATATTTAATATTAATATTTTTAATATTAAAACTCATTTGCTTATACTTTCATGAACAATTCACTAAATGTAAAATCAAGATGTTAAATAAAAGATTAATAAATAAAACAGAATAACTAATTATTTAAATAACAAATATAAAACTAGTTCTAAATAAATAAAAAATATATATATATTTTTAATTCATAGCATATTTTTATGAAACTAATATTGGGTATTATTAAAAAATAAACTTTTAAACCATATGTTCCATATAACATGAATGAATGAATTAACTCATTTATTTATTATTACCTTTTTGAATGATATCTCTGTATTGTCAACATTTGATCTGGTCACCCATCCCTTGGTCTTGTCTTTGGTCTCTTTCATCAGATTCTGTATCAGGCTCTCCAGATAAGAGCGACACGTGCTTTCCTCCTCTTCTTCGTCTTCCTCGTCCTGTTGTGGCTGTTTTTTACAGAGCTCGTCCAAAGAGGGCGCCAGCAGCTCAGCTTCCATGTATGAGTTCCTGGACTGAGAGACCATCTCCTGAGGAATCTGCACAAACCACATTTAAAAAACACTTCAACAGAAGTCTCCTCTTGTCCTCTAACACTGACATTTTTAAAAGTAATGATCCAACAGAATATTTACTACATTGTTTAAACGTTTAGGGGCAGTCAGGGTTGTTTTTGACAACCATCTTAGATTTAGTCTTAGTCTTAGTCATTTGGACTAAAATGCTTATTAGTTTTAGTCAAATTTTAGTCACTTCTATATGTGATAGTTTTAGTCCAATTTTAGCCGACTAAAAGTCAAAAAGGTTTTAGTCTAGTTTTAGTCGACGAAAAGTCAAAAAGGTTTTAGTCTAGTTTTAGTCAAAAAAGGGGAAAAAGTAGTCTTTTAACAAATTAATGTAGGTCAGTAAGTATTTTGCTGTTGGGTAGTGTCACTTGAAAGTTCTGAAAATAGCAGATCTATAGTTCAACACAATGTGAGCTTCCGGATCGACTATTTTCACCAATAATTACAATAATGAAGGAATGTTTTAAAACATAAAAGACAAACAAGGATGGAATGCTAAAACGGATTGCCATACTAGTATGGCAAGGAGTATTTAATGCTAAAACGGCTTGCCATAGCGGCAGATACGTTTCAGGTTTTGATTGGCATGCACAATAAGCAGAAATGTCATGCATTTTAAACGTCTGACGGACCACCCACTAACATTTTCGTCTATTCTCGTCTCGTCAACGAAAACTCACACACGTCTCGTCATGTTTTAGTCATCAATGAGCCATTTTTATCTCGTCATCGTCTCGTTATCGTCATGAAAAAAAGTGGCGTCAACGAAATGATTTCGTCATCGTCATCGTTGACGAAAACAACACTGGGGGCAGTAAGGTTTTTAAGATCAGTAAATGTTTTTGAAAGTCTCTCATGCTCACCAAGACTGCATTTATTTGATGAAAAATACAGTAAAACAATAATATCACGGCAATTTTATTACTATTTAAACTGTTATATATTCTAATACATTTTCAAATGTAATTTATGCTGAATTTTCAGCAGCTATTCAGTCTACAGTGTCACATGATCCTTCAGAAATCATTCTAAGGATGAATGTTTCTGCTGAAGAAGCATTTTTTCTTATTGATTATACAGTTCTATAGTATGGAGTTCAATATACAACTTTTAAAGCTTTTTTAAAGATTTTTTCCAAAAAAAAAAAAACAGCATTTATTTGAAATATAAATCTTTTGTAAATTATTTGAAATAGTAGTAATTTGAATTTAAAATTTGAAATGTAAACACCCAGAATTTCTCAATGCACACACATCTCATGGTAAACATGACAGAACATGCATCTTGTACCTCGAATAGGTGATTGCACTCAGCAATCATGTGTGCGAGCCCCTGAGTGGCCGCAAGGTTCTCATTCAGGTCCTTTTGGTCTGGCCGGCCAGTGGCATACTTCCTCTGAATGGACCTGAATGCAATAAAAGATACCATATTCATGAGCTTCCATGTGATCCATAATATTTTAGTATTTTTTGTAGCTGTACATGTATGAAACAAAGTAATAAACCAATCTATCATAGCATATTTTATACATTTATATAAAGATCCAAAACATCTAATAAGTCTGATGATGCCCCCAACCCTCCTTAGGCCAGTCTGGGTAAATTTAAACTGAACTACCCCTCTCTCTTTTAAACTACCCCTCTATTTCTTTCCACACCTCCTCCTGTCTCTGGCCCTCAGGCCAGGTGTCTGTTCAGTGTCTAGTAATGCTCCCTAATGAACACAATGATGGGGGAGTTGTCTGTACGTTGAGTTAATAAAACACTTCACGCCTTCTCACGACACCTCAAGGCCCTGGAGACCTAATGACAAAGCATCCTGTAGCTCCTATACCATAATGAAACACTCGTTCCAGCCTTTCTAAGTAGAGCACATATGTTTGGAATGTGCAAAAACGGAACTCTGTTACCTAGGCGACAGGTTATCAGTCTTCATGATGTTGAGGTGGAAGAGAGAAGGCGCGAGGCACACGGCCAAGTTCATTGGGGTCATCTGGTTCTCCTCAACAGAGGAAGTGACATCATTTAGGAAGCACAGCAGCGTCTGCAGGACCTCACGGTTTTCATCGGCCATTAACATGATAGCTGCCTGCACGGCCTGTAAGCGTTGTTCCTTAGGGACATCTGGGTAGACAGACAGTAGTATAGAGTGTGTTGGCGATTTGAAAGTACTGTTGGAGGTATTTAGGCAGAAAAGCTTATAACAGACAGGAAATGCTCTTACATTGGTATATGTGGAGGAAGGTCTCGCCCATTTTGCTCGTGAGGAGAGGCTCAGGCAAGTCTCTGAAGAACTGTTTGACCATATCTGCAACGTCATATGCCGACTGATCTTCATAGTTCACATTTTCTGGGGAGGTTTCACACATTTGCCGCAGAGCCTGAATACGAGACTTTACTCCGGATTTACGGAAAAGTCCCACCTGAAACACAATGAGAAAAGCAAATAAGATATTTTAATCTTTTTTACATAAAATCTAAGTGGTGCTTGCAATTCTAGGGTAGCCTGGCAGGGCTAATTAAAAAAAGTAAGGGAACAACTCACACACTTAGATGTAACCACTTTGTTACATCAAAATAAGACTTGAAAACATGATCTGTGAGAGTTTTCAGTGAGTAATCATCTTGGTGAAATGTAAAGTAAATCTCTGTGTCTTTAACCAAGATTTAACAAGCTTTGATGACTGATGATCCGTAAAATTCAAAAATAGTTGATTGAAACTTGATCAGATTCATACTTAGCTGAAAAAAATAGAATATTGATTACATTGTTAATGTAAAATATACAATAGAATTGTTTTTCTTTCCTTTCTTTCTGTAAGTAATGTTTATTTAACCAAGAAAATGTGACATTTGATAAAAAAAAAAAAAAAAAAGTTGCCTCCTCATTTTAGTAGTTGTTAGTTGTTGTTTTTTTCCGGGTGGCTGCTGATGGTGTGGTCACATTCAGCATTGCTTAGTAAAATTTAGCTGGTGAAATATATTCATTTCAATGGGAATCCATACAATCAAGAGTTTTACAAAGGCAAAAATGTTTCCCATGAATGTTTCACTTGTGTTTAAGCTGGTCATGCACACTTTGAAAGTGACCTCTGTGTATGTGGTGCTTCCTGCATTGCTACACTATCGCCAATAGACCTTTTCTTGTCCATGAAATTTTGCTAATGTGACCGCAGCTGAACCAAGTCAAAATATCCTACCTCAAAGTCTCTATGATTTTCTGGCCTTTGGCTCAGGTCCCTATTTCTATTTAAGTTTATTGACTTTTTTAAGTCATTTCTTCGTCTGCCAGACCAAAATTGTGTCTGATCACACTTGTCTACTCAACAAGCCACACAATTTGGGGTATTATTCACAACCGCAACACAAACATTTGTTCAAAACGTAATCCTAAACATGAGCCATTATAATGATTCAAGCACCAAAAAAACCTAAATGAATGAATATATTTAATTTTTTATTGAATTACTAGAAGATCAACTTACAATGAAGAAAAACAAACACTATTAGGGTTTGTGTGGCTTATCTGTTTTTAGAAATGGAGCAATGGCTGGACATCAAGTTTTTTACTGAGTTTTGGAATAACAGTGATTCACATCAGTCTTGCGAATGTGATAGAAACTGCGTACCTGGTCCAAACACTGGCTCCTTAAAAAGCGCAGCGCGAGCTGTAAGCTTATGGGCAGAGGGTGTCCGTACCGCTGGACGTGGACAATCAGAGGAATGCCGAATACCATCTTATCCTTGTAGTCTGGTCCCTTCATTCTTTTCATAAATTTTGGCACTGACCTAAGAACATATACACACAGTATTGAGAAGAGGAGATCAGTTTATGGCCATATGTGTGTGTATAAAGGAAATGTACTGTATGTCAGATCTGCTATATCATATATAACGCAAGGAATGTGAATGGAATGCACAGTTGGAAGGCAGAGCTGTGATACAGATGTCCGGATGAGATTGTTCCACAAGCTCTGGAGTTTTAACACAAAACTCGCCTAACAGAGGAGACACTTTGATCACTGTGTCATTCAATAAGAGCAAAGAACTGACAAAAAAATCCCCCAATCACAGCCCACTGGGACTTTCCATCACTGATTCATCTTGTTGCTTCAACAACTTTTTTTTTAAGAAGTCAATACATTTACTCACTAAGGGTGGATTAAATAGATCAAAAGTGACATTTCTAATATTACAAAAGATTTCTGTTACAAATAAATGCTGTTCTTTCAAACTTTCTATTCATCAAAGAAAAATATCAAGCAGAAGAACAGTTTTCGACATAAATAATAAGAAATGTGTCTTGAGCAGCACATCAGCATTAGAATGATTTCTAGACACCGAAGAAAATTCTGTTGAAAATTTAGCATTGCCATCACAAGAGTAAATTACATTTTAAAACTTAATTAAATAGGAAACAGTTGCAATAATACTTCTGAATATTACTCTTTCACTGTATTTTATGATCGTGAGCATAAGATTCAAAAACAATAAACATTAAAGAAACATTTATAATTTTTCTAATGCTCAGTCCTAAATAATTTTGCAAGTACTGTAACTCACCAAGTCCATCCGTGCTTGTTGGACATGGAGTATTTCTCCATGATAGCAGTGAGACGCAATAAAGAGAACTTCTGCAGCAAGCTAAGCTGGCCCACTGATTGGCTGGATATCTGTAGCGAGATTCCTGATTGGCTGAGGAGGTTTGACATCCTGAAGCTGGGCCACCTGAGACTAAAAATACAGCAACATGAATGAATAGTCATAATCTAAATTAGATTTAATCTAAATCTAAATATGAAAATGTAATTTCATAAGGAGAAGTTCACTTCCAGGAGAAGTTAACTTCCAGAATGAAAATTTCCTGATGATTTACTCATCCCCATGTCATCCAAGATGTTCATGTCTTTGTTTCTTCAGTCGCAAAGAAATTAAGTTTTCTGAGAAAAACTTTCCAGGATTTTTCAATGGGGATTGAAGGTCCAAATTGCAGATTCAATGTAGCTTCAAATGGCTCTACATGATCCAAGCATGTCTTTATGCATCACGTAATCACGTTGAAAAAGTCACGCACAGTTAGTTTTGTCTATGTATTTCAGTTCAAAAAGTTAGGGTAGGGCGAAAAACTCCATCTCATTTTTTCCTCCAACTTCAAAATCGCCCAACATTGTTGTTTTACTTTGTTTGTAAAGGGCATATGACTTTCTTTGCATGTTCGCTTTGTAAACACTGGGTCGGTACTTTTGCCTACGTCACGTCTACGTGATTACACAATGCTTGAGGTCAATCTAGTACAAGATGAGCATTTGTGGTTAAAAAGTATATACATTTGTATTTTTCTTAAAAAAATGACAGATTATTTAGCTAGATAAGACCCTTAATCCTCGGCTGGGATCGTGTTGAGTTCTTTGGACCTTCAACCTGCTGATCCCCATTGTTGTCCACTATATGGAGAAAAATCCTAAAAAATTTTTTTTTTCAACTGAAGAAAGAAAGACATGAACATCTTGGATGACATCGGGATGAGTAAATTATTAGGTAATATCAGGAAAATATCCATTCTAAAGTCTCACCGTGGTCGTGTGAGAGATGCCCCCACCCCCGAGTCCCTCCTCTCTCTGGTGCTGGAGGTGTCTGTATCATTTAACGAAACCCCATCCTTGTTGCCGTCACTCGGTGTGGTCAACCCTTCGATTACCGAAGTCCCCTCAAAATCCAGAGTGATCTGACTGGAAGACTGGCCGTCAACAATCCTCTGGTCCCGCACCCTGCCGGCATCCCCCTCCCCTTCACTCTCCGGCAAGACGTTTTTGGACCAGTGGTCCACGATCTGCTGCAGGCCATTCACATGCTGCAGAATGTCATCCAAATGTGGGAATATATCCTCCTTCTCAAGGTCCAATAAGTCCCCCGTGCTCGCATACAGGTGTGACCCCGGTACGTTATCGTACACACTGATCCTGCTGCCTCGTGGGCAGCAGCGTCTCACAGGCCGGAGTTCCCTCATGCCAACTTTCCTGCACTTGAACAGCTGCGGCTCCAAATCCACAACCTTCCAGTTTCCATGTTCCTTACTGGCTAGCGTCAGACTTTCGATTGACAGTGCTTTGGGGAAGGTACCAGGCTTGTGATCTTTTGGGATGTGAACCAATAGCTCGTCATAGGAGCGAAACTCATTTTTGCGGCTCTGTTCGACCGGTCTCCTCCTTTGAGGAGCACCGGCGAGAACGTCGATGTCCTCTAGATAGACGCCTGCACGTTTACCAGGAGGATATAACTTTGAAACACGTCCCTTCATGTTCGGCGTGCTTTCAGCACTACCACTAGTCTCTGATTGGCTGCTAGCCTCACTGCTGGCCAACGAATTCGGGCAGTTGTTAGCAGGTGGCATGTTTTCAGCATTTAAAGGCCCGCCGTTGAAAATCTGAACACATCTTAGATTCTTCAGTGCCTCTGGCTCGCTTTGCAGAACTGGGCCGCTGATAACCAAAGAGCGCCGTTCTGAGCGTCCCATCGATGGCCCCCAAGTCCGACCCAGCGTTTCCATCCTCCTCAGGAAGTCTTTGGCGCGTGTGCGTCCACGTCGTCTGCTCTTGGCAGGAAGTGAACTGTAATGAGGCAGCTCTCTGGGCAAGTGCAGTGGGGTGAGCGAGGCAGAGTCAGGCATGGCAGCCAAGGAGTCTTCGCTGTGCAGGGAGCAGATCTCCGGCTCGCTGAGGTCTGTCAGAATGCTCTCGCTGCTCACGGTGGTCCGCAGACCCTCACCCACCTCTGAGGGGCTCCGCTCCTCCGCTCTACCCAGGAGGTAATCGATGTCTTGCAGACGTGACCAGCGCCGACTGTTCCACTCAAACGTCCATCTGTTGCTGATGGCCAACAGGTCCTCCTCATCAGAGTCCTCACTCTGAATTCACAAGAAAAGCACAGAATTACCAATTAGTTTGACATGATTATCAGTTTGCTGTTTTGAATTCGTCAGAATGCATTTTATCAATTTCCTTACTACAGTTAAGGTCAAAAGTTTACACCCCCTTTCAGAATCTGCAAAACTGTAATTGTTTTACCAAAATAAGAGGGATCATACAAAATGCATGGTATTGTTTATTTAGTACTGACCTGAATAAGATATTTTACATAAAAGATGTTTACATATAGTCCACAAGAGAAAATAATAGTTGATTTTATAAAAATGACTCCGTTCAAAAGTTTAATTCTTAATACTGTGTTGTTACCTGTGTTACCACAGCTGTGTTTTTTTGTTTAGTGATAGTTGTTAATGAGTCCCTTGTTTCTCCTAAACAGTTAAACTGCCTGCTGTTCTTTAGAAAAATCCTTCAGGTCCCACAAATTTTTTGGTTTTCCAGCATTTTTGTGTATTTTAACCCTTTTCAACAATGACTGTATGATTCCTTCTTTCGTTTGAACCTTCTGTAATAGTTTCATATGAGAAGAACAGCAGGCAGTTTAACTGTTCAGGGACTCATGAACAACTATCACTAAACAACAAAACACAGCTGTGGGTCATTCAGGTAAGAACACAGTATTAAGAATCAAGGGATGTAAACTTTTGAATGGGGTCATTTTTATAAATTAAACTATTTTTTTCTCTTGTGGACTATATGTAAACATCTTTTATGTGAAATATCTTATTCAGGTCAGTACTAAATAATACAATAACATGCATTTTTAATGATCCCTCTTATTTTGGTAAAATAATTAACATTTTGCAGATTCTGAAAGGGCGGTGTAAACTTTTGACCTCAACTGTACCTTTCTGGACCATAAACCATTTCAATTGTGTTGCTGTATATGCAGGGTCAGAAAGCTCGTGGATTTCATCAAAAATATCTTAATTATAGTTCCAAAGATGAATGAAGGTCTTACATTTTTGGAATGAAGGGTGAGACAGAATTTTCATTTTTGGGTAAACTATCCCTTTAAGACTTCTTTGTACAGATGTTAACAATATGTTTTATAGTTAGTAAAGCCCAGGCACGTGCGCTCACACAGCACAGGAAAGAGCTGTGAGGTCTCTAACACCCTCTTAATATTGTATATAGCTTCACAACCCATTTCCTTTTTAAAATATCACAGACCTCATACGTTTAACATTGAACAACAGCAATGATGTCAAAAGAGGCTCATGGTATTTGAAAAATGTCAGGCGATTATTTCAAAAACATCCCCTAAGTCATACTAGCTGGTTTGGGGAATTCTCAAATATCATTCAAACAAGAGGACTCGAACATAACAGGTATCAAATCACTGTCTGGTTGTGTTAAAGACAGCAACACCCAAAGACCCCTTTCACATGCCTGCAGACGTCAGTATAGAGGCAGAAGCGTCAGAAATGACCTACTGAATGTGATCCACAGCTTACAATCATAATTAGGATGAAATACGACTCCTGAGTAAACAGTTAGCGAGTCTCGACTGAAGATTAAACCGACGCTTCTACGCTGAAAGCCGACGTCAATTCCAATAACTGCTCACCAGTGATCTTTTATATAATGTGCTTTGTTATAAGCAGTTCATAGGCCAAATAATCCATTTTAAAAACCCATTTTGAAAACCCAGACGGACAGAATTACTCTACAGACAGATTTTCATTTCACAAACATACTTAAAAAAATTAAATGCACTATAAACCAGAGCTATTGCAGTAATAGTAAAAACACTAATAGATGAGATATATAATGTCATTTTGCATTTCAAATAATTTGGTGAATCTCTGAAGAAATATTGTCATAATTTGAAAATATATTTTGCATAAAGACACCCATTAGAATTTTTGCATTGTGACATCATTTTTCATGACAATGAAGGACATTCTATGTAATATGGTAATGACACCTTTTTCTAATTAAAATGAAAAAAATCATAACTTAAAATCATCATATATACTTCAGCGTTAAAAAGCTTGGGGGCAGCAAAACTGAGAATAAATAAATAAATAAATTCGGTCTGGTTTAGGGATGCTCATATTGACCGTTTAACCGTTAACCGACAGTAAGAATTTTAACCGATTATTACTATCAGTTAAACGGTTTAAAAGTTTTTTTTTCTATTCTTTTTTTTTTTTTTACGTTTGCTGCATGGTGAAAGAAATAATGCTATTTGTAAGTTATCTGTTTACTCACGTGCGCGTGTCGACACATGCAGTGTGGCTGTACAGACATATTTCGCTTCACCTTTACTTAGTAAACAGATGTAGTATATGCAACTCAATGGCAAGTGGCGTTATTGGGTTATCAGAGAGTGAATCCGTGAGTGAATGTATTCAAATTCTGAATGAATTATAGTCAAGAAAGTGCGCAATAGGCGCTCCCGTTACAATCACTGGAAAGCTATCACTCATCCTAGAGTAGTTCATCGCAATCTCATAAAGTTATTAAAAAGTAATAAAATAACCTTTAGACTGCACAATTAATCTCTTATTTATATAATGCCAACACTTTCTTTGTTTTAATAAGAGAGTTCGCGAAAGTGTAGAAATCAGCAAAACTGAAACCGGCACTTTGGTTGGTGAGTGGATTGTAACATAGCCTCCTGTGATTGGCCACAGCGATAATCAAATCAACATACATGTCTGTGATTGGCTATTGCTGAACGCTGTAAAACACGCGCTTCTCCACACGCATATGACAGTGGATGGAAGTCCCGAACCGCAAATTGAAATGGGTTTTTGTGATGGTGTTTTTTTCGCGGATCTAAGAGTTAACAGGCAGCGGTCCTGCCTATCCGTTCAGCATGTGGACATGTTAAAAACTAGGCACACTGAGGTATTGGCTGGCCTGCTATATATTTTTATGTCCGACGAGAAGAATATATTAAGACCGGGTACAGTTCTTCAAAGCGCATAAAAGGATTCAGTGTGTTTTAGTTTTGTCATCTTAATTAGCTAGTTATTTAATTTATACATATTTAGTGTAGGCCTATTTATATTATTCTTTTTTTTTTCATTCAGATTTTCTCTGTTCTCAGAAGCGCTGCTGATGCATGATAATTTAAATATATGTCAATACAGTTTTTGTTGTTGCTCTGTATGCTGCTGTTTGCACGTTAAAATAAAACATTTGCTTGTATTTTTAATGTATCATCACAGATACTCGTGCATTCTATTTTTATTTTAAACTAATTTATTATTCTAATTTTATCAGTTAACGGTTAATGATCGGATAACGAGCAGCGGTTGTCGGTCAGGAAAATTAACCGAAATGAGCATCCCTAGTCTGGTTGTGTACTGGTCTTATAAAGAACTGCTGAAGATTCTGAACACATGTGCTCATTAAAAAAGGCTTTTTTTTTACTTTTCCTTTTTTCCTTTTTTATGTTTATATAAATACAGATTTATATATATTCACATAAATGACAAAAAATAATAATAAAAATAAAAAAATTAAAATTAAATAAAATAAAAGGGTTTGGTCTGGTTGTGTACTGGTGTGAAAAAGAATTGCTAAAGTTTTTTCCCCCCTTTTTACGATATAATAAATATATATTTATATATAAATATAGATAAATATAGGTTTATATACATTTACTTACATTAATAAAAAATAACAAAATAAAAACTTATTTTATTCAGCAAGTGACAGTAAAGGTTTCTAATGTTACAAAACATTTCTATTTCAAAAAATATATATTTTTTAAATTTTCTATTTATCAAAAAAATCTGAAACAAATGTATTACAAACATTTACAGTCAAACCAAAATGTATTTATAAACTTTCAACATTTCTCACATTAGCACAGTTCATTCACATTTGCTATAGTTTAGAAAATGGTAATAAAATATGACAAGAACAAGAGTTAAACTGTCAGAACAAATTCATCTTAATAATGTAAGTGTAACTTTGATAGAAAGGTAAGTAACAAAACATAGTCAGGTCAAAGTGTCAAATCCTATTTTTGGTCCCAAATTTTTATCAATTTTACTGGTAGTCCATTGTATGAAGAATTTTTAGGTATAATATGTCACAGTAAAAAAAAAAAAACACTAGTAAAAAAATAAAAAATGATATCTGGTGTCCGAGTTTGAATAATTTTTGGTTTGACTGTATATATACACAGTGTATACATAGACAGATATTTCTTATAGGCAGTTTTCATAAGATTCATCCAAATTCCATTTAAGATTGAAAATGTTTTGAAAGAAACAAAAGGACTGATTAACCAGCCACTTACTTTCTTCTTGGGGAGGCTCACGTCCAGTTTCATGGAGGCACACTTGTTCAGAGTGTTGAGTCGACTGGAAGAGAGAAGACACGGTCACTGGTGCATCCGTCACTCTCATCTCCACCACAAAGAAACCATACAACCACAGAGAGAGAGAGAGAGACAATCCACTGTAGATCCTACACTCGTCTAACCTCTGTGTGCCTCTCTACGTGCAGGTATAGATTTCAAGAAACTCTCACTATCTGCGTCCTGATTGGCCGACGGAAAGAGTGACGGGACGGCTTGGCAGCCGTAGGTTCTAATCTCTTTCAAGACATGGCCATGAATGAATGAGACTCTGACAGGACTGCAGAAGGAAAAACAGAGGGATAAAGAGAGCGAGAGAGTGGGCAATCCACCTTCTCGTCCACCTCCTCTTTGATCTAACCCTAGAGCGCCCTTTAACGTTCTCATCTGACTGATCTTCACCCCTGAAGAGGGTTTCTCCACCCCTTTTCACACACACACACACACACACACACACACACACACACACACACACACACACACACACACACACACACACACACACACTTCATCTTCTTGACTCTAAAAGAGACTGCAGACCCCTCGCTTTATATCCATTCCAGACACAAACAAGCTATTATTTCACCTATAAAACCAGACCTGTTGTTTTTGAGGCTTTAAAATGTTCCGTCGTGACATCAGTTCGGTTAATCAGCTGTCTGCCGACAATTTTTCAATCAAGATTCTCTAATTAAACATCCAGCGTCCAGATGGTCACATAAATATGCGTAAATATCATGTCTGTGGCGTGATAATGAAACGCCATTATCGTGCCAGAAGACAGCGTCCTGAAGAGCAGTATGTGTATTCTCTGACAGTAAAGCTGTCAGATCTCACTAACGCTGTCATTAGAGGCATTAGACAGGGAGACAACCTGCTAGAAACCCTCAACGCCTCAAACCCCGGGCCTCGTTTCACACAAACACACACAACCATCTGTTAGTAGCCTATACTGACAGCCCCAAACCCCCCTCAGGCCTTTGAGAGGGACATCAGAGCGGACTCCACGGGGGCTGCATTAGGGATCAAAGCGACGGGGAAGGGGACAGACTTTATGGAGGACATGGGTCAGACAGCTACAGAGGTGGGGTCGCCACTGGGCCAGCGCCACCGAGTTTTCTCGTACTTGTACATGCAGGATGGGAGGGCAATAATAGGGTTTGGTCTGGTTGTGTGCTGGTCTTAAAAAGAACTGCTGAAGTTTCTGAAACACATTTGCTCATAAAAAAAGAAAAAACTTTTTGAGTTTGGTTGTATACTGGTCTTGAAATTTTATTTTTATTTTTTTTTACGACTTTATATTTGATATATGATTTATATACATTCACATAAATAAAACAAAAACAATAATAAAAAAATACAAAATTGATCTTTTTAAACACATTTGCTCATTTAAAAATAAAATAAAATAAAATAAAATAAAATAAAAGGGTTTGGTCTGGTTGTGTACTGGTCTTAAAAATACTTTTTTTCTTTTTTTAATTTTTTTTATGATTTTATATTTGATAAAAAATGGCTAAATTATATATTTTTTAAACACATTTGCTTATTTTAAAATAAAATAAAATAAAATTAAATTAATTGAAATGAAATTAAATAGTTTGGTCTGCTTGTGTACTGGTCTTAAAAAGACCTTACTTTTACTTTTTTTAACATTTTTATGATTTTATAAATATAAATTTATATACATTCACATAAATCACAAAATAAAATAAAATAAAATAATAAATAAAAGGGATTGGTCTGGTTGTGTACTGGTCTTAAAAAGACCTTACTTTTACTTTTTTTTTAAACATTTTTATGATTTTATAAATATTGATTTATGTACATTCACATAAATCACATAATAAAATAAAATAATAGGGTGTGGTCTGGTTGTGTACTGGTCTTAAAAAAAGACCTGGTGAAGTTTCTGAAACACATTTGGCCATTTAAAGAAAAAAAATTAAAATAAAATAACTTTGACTTCTTTTTTGTACATTTTAATTATTTTATAAATATAAATATATATACATTCAAATAAATCACATCATAAAATAAAAAAAAATATTACAAAAAAAATATATATATTTTTTTTTTACACTTTTTTACGATTTTCTATTTGATTTATATATGATTTATATACATTCACATAAATAAAACAAAATTATATAAATTAAATATATAAATAATACCTAACGGCAAATAAAATAGATTCAATTAATAATAACAATGCCACATACTGCTGTAACAACAAGCTCATGAAAAAAAAAATTGAACAGAGATACATAGTAAATGCATAAATAAAAATAAAACATACATACATAAGAGTTACTTTAGAGGCAGAGAGAGCTCTTGCATCAATGTGGCATACATGCACAGCAAAAATTAAATACAAAAGTAATTGGGAAAAATGTTATGTCATGTTGTCCTTAAACTTTCCATTTTGTTCAGCACTGTGCAATATAAATGGACAAAACAACATGGTCATCAAAGTACAAGTGATTGACAGCAAGGCCTTTGATTTTCACAGCTGTCATTTTAAGTAAAGACGGTGTATCAAGTTCCATCCTGTAGACTGCAAGACTCTCAATCCAAAGAATCTCAAGATATCTTAATCTACACATTTAAAAACATACCGGCAAAGAGGCTCCACAAGATCTTTGTCGAGAAAGTCATGGTCCCTCTTGACGGCAGATATTTCGATGGGAAACTGGGAATCTGCAGACAGATACAGAAAGAGTGAATGATCACAAAAGTTCACTAATGGATCAAGTGCATGTTATTTAATGTTATTTTCATACAAAGACATATAAAGCAAATCAAAATCATGAATTAAAATGGAAAGGGATAAATAAACAAACAGAGAGATAACTGGATGAAACTCTTTAAGTCGGAGGTTCTGCAGAGGATCACACAGATCCACAGCAGCTGTGGCGTAATTCTTATAAATCGAATGCAATCTCTGGCAGACGCTCCTTCACTGATTACATTATACACAGCAGACTGGCTCTGAAACTGGACCAGAGGTTATCGCACAACTCCCTCGATCTGACTCAAACAAATGCAAACAATTAGCGAAAAGGAAAGACGTGCACTAAGGTGTTTTCCCAGTGGAATCCGGGAGTTCTTTATTTATGTCATAATGGCATAATGACCTCACGAGGCTAAACAGAGCTTCTTCCATTTTATGATTTTCTCATGAGAGCTCTGAATTTACACGGAATTAAATATAGAATTGTTGACATTTTATTGCTCACTGACGTAAAGCATCACAAGGAGGAGTTGGGGGAACAGAGAGAGAGAAGCAGAGAGAATAGCATCCTCTCGACCCCTTTGCTGGCCTGGGCGGAAGACTGAGGCAAAGGCCTGTGTTTTCCCGGCAATGATAATGAAGACTTTTTCCCATGACCTCTTCCTCCCTTTGGATAGAAACTCTAGCCTGCAAATAGCTCGCCGCGGCCCTAAAATGACCAGAAAAGATAAAGAGAGGGAGGAAAAAAATGTGCTGACAAATGGAGCACACAGCTGTGTAAATGCGCTTTTTATTCCATATGTCTGAAATGGAAAATCAGAAATAATTCAGCTCGCTTGGCTTCTGTCCGGCCAGCTGAGGTGGGATGGGATAGGTGTGATCTCAAACTCAAAGCAACAGTCAACTCTCTTCTCTTTTTCTCTCTCGTCCTACCGCATTCCTGATTTTTTACCATCACTTAACCTCACAGCTGCAACCACACTGTCGACATTTGTTGAGGCCACCGAATCAACAAGCGATTCTTTGATATCTGTGTGTATGTTTATAGATATGAATCCCATTTCTTACCCTCATAAAGTTGGGCATACTGTGGGAATCCTGCCGCCTTCAGCCAGTCACATGCCTCCTTTGCCTCGATTTCTGAAACAAATAATTATATAAATTTTAGACTTTTTATTTAACTCTTAATAATACGCATTTCATGTATTGCAATGTAATTAATATGCAACATAATGTATGAAATGACTTTCGAAGCGTATACACTACGAGTCAAAAGTTTTTGAACAGTAAGATTTTTAATGTTTTTTAAAGAAATCTCTTCTGATCATCAAACCTGCATTTATTTGATTCAAAGTACAGCTAAGACAGTAAATTTTTGAAATATTTTTACTTTTTAAAATCACTGTTTTCTATTTGAATGTTTTAAAATTTAATTTATTCCTGTAATTTCAAAGCTGAATTTTTTGCATCACTACTTCAGTCACACGATTCTTCAGAAATCATTTTAATATTCTGATTTGCTGTTAAAAAAAACATTTTTTATTATTATGATGTTAAAAACAGCTGAGTAGAATTTTTTCAGCTGTCTTTGATGAATAGAAAGTTAGGAAGAACAGCATTTATCTGAAATAGAAATCTTTTAACATCTTTTAACAAATCTTGTAACATTCTAAATGTCTTTATCATCACTTTTGATCAATTTAAAGCATCTGCTAATTAAAGTATTCATTTCGATATTTTCTTTCCCAAAACTCCAAGCTTTTGAATGGTATAGTGTATAAAGTTACAAAAAGCTTTTTATTTCAGATAAATGATGAGCTTTGGATCTTTCTAGTCATCAAGGAATCCTGAAAAAAATGTACTCAACTGAATTAGAATGATTTCTGAAGTATCATGTGACACTAAAGACTGTAGTAATATATATTACTGTAATATATTGAAATATAAAATAATTTTAAATAGTAAAAATATTTCACATTTTTACTGTTTTTGTTGTACTTTGGATCAAATAAATGCAGGCTTGGTGAGCAGAACTTCTTTAAAAAACATTAAAAATCCTAAAACTTTTGACTGGTAGCGTGTATATATATATATATATATATATATATATATATATATATACATGAGTGTTATTTAATAACATTAAAGTTGAGACAAGAAAAGAAAATGAACAATGGGATTCTTTATGTGTGTGTGTTTTTTTTTTCTTTTTCTGTTTTGTCTAGATCCATTTACACCACATTTCATTGAGAAAGATCCACAAGAGATAAAATAAGAGAGAAAAACAAAGCGTTTCTCAAAATAAGACATCATAAAAGCGGACGGGTCAGGAAATGACCTCACCACAGTTCGACAATTATATCCTTTTCTTACAGGATTCTCCACATGCTTGTGTTAAATTACACATTTGCTGAATAGAAACCACTTAGAGTCTGCAAAAACCTCTTTCTGAACACAACACTGAACGTGTGATACATACAGTACTCTCAAACTAATATGAAAAAAAAAACTCTTTAACAGTTCTTACACTCTTACACTTACTGGTCGTTCTCATCACTTTGTCATGCAGAAGAAACATGTGCTTCCCTCAGATCTGAGCATCCCCTTTTCCTCCAAGGTCTCTAAACATCCAAAATCTGGTTCAGTCAGCATATACGCTCCAGTTGTGTCCACAGTCGCCTCAGATAGCTGCCTCCAGTCTAGTCTAGTCACTCTAGTCTAGAACATCCTCCCTCAGGCTGATATGCTCATCCTCTCAGTCTCTAAGCCTGCCTTCATCCTGTTCCTCAGTCTCTCTATTAGTACCTTTTTGCGCAAACTCCATAACACCCTAGCAACTGCAGTGCAAGCCTTTAAAAAACACGCAGTACACCTTAGCAATCACACAGAAACAACCTGGCAACCACCCACAACATTCTAACAACAAAGAGGCAATGAGCAAACACCACTCACACTTTCTTAAAAATAAATCTTTATAGATATAGTGGAGTGAGACAGGAAATTACTGGAAGAGAGATGAGGGAATGAACATAGCTGCTGCGCCATGGCTCCAACTTCTATGAAATATTTTAAGTGGTCAATAACCGTCTACGGAAGCTATAGTGTCAACTCAACCAGAGGTCCCCGGCCTTAAACGTTTGATTTTTTTTATTTTTCTGTAGAACGACAAGCATATATAGTGATGAAAGCCAAAATATTAAATGTCACAGATAATAATCTGTGTATCTTTTGTAGAGGGGGTAAAAATGACAACTTTCACATGAAATTTGGAGCCAAATTAGAGTGGTGTAAAAATGACTTTAGAAAGCTGGCAGCATCATTATTTTATTTTTACACACAGATTGGTAGGTCTATTAGTAAAATTTGTTGACTTTAGCAGTCTTTGTTTCATTATATGCCAACGGTGAATGTTCAAAAATGGCAAAAAGCACTTTTTGTGTTTTATTTGTTTTATTTTTTTGCCTCAAGTTTGTAACTCAAGAAGTACTAAAGATAACTTAATATCCTTTTAGATTCCTGGCTCTTAACACACTTTCCTTTTGGTATCTTCATGGTTCAATCCCAGAGATATGGAGATCTTAGGGTGTTTTCACACTTGTCATGTTTGGTTTAATTAAAACTAACTTGTGTGATTGCTCTGTTAGTGCGGTTCATTTGAGTAAGTGTGAACGCTGCCATCTGAACCCTGGTGCGCACCAAACAAGCGGACTAAGACAGCTAAAAATGACTTAGTGTTCACAGTGGCATTTTTGACAGATAATCTAAAGATACTGAACCTAAAGGCATAGTGATACAACCTGATTGGTTGGGTTGAATGACAAATATTTAGTGACGGAACTCACTGAACACTCCAAACAAAATACACACAAAAATGAGCCGACTTAAAGTGGTGCTGAGCTGACCGATCAGTGAATGGGTATTTTAATGTCATACCAGCAGTGCCGCTTTAAGTCGAACGCACTTAATGCCGTCTGCTGGACTAAGCACACTCATTTTTGTGCTTATTTTGCTTGGAGTCTTCAGTGAATCATTGAGTGAGTCATTCAACCTGACCAATCAGGCTGTGAACGTATCACTATGCCTTTAGGTTCGGTATCTTTAGATTCTCGGTCAAAAATGCCAGTGGGAACACTGGACCAAATGTATAATTTTCCTTTTTGGCCCAGACCAAATGAACCAAACAAACTGAACTACAAGTGTGAACACACCCTTAATGTGGCTCCTTAATGTGAGTAAATTGGTAAATTGTTCACAATTTCGGTGGTCAAAAACCAAATGTGGGTCACTTTGCATACAGCTGATACTCGTTTTCTTTTAAAGAAAAATATCTAAAGAACAAATAATGTTAAAACTAAAAATGTATCTCATTTTTACTAGCAGCTTAATTGCATAGAACATACCTGTCAACGTGTTATGCCTGAAAAGTGAACTACATTTGGTTTTTGATCACTGTAAATGGGTAAAATTCAACAACATGGGGCTACTTGAAAATTAAGATTTTACAAGGAAATTTGATTAAGAATGAGAATCTAGAAGGATATTACAATATATTGAATACTTTTAGAGTCACAGGCATGCAAACTTTAGAAAAATAATATGTATGGAACTCAGACAGATAGGCCACTAGACATTTCTAGTTTATCCATATCTCTGGAATTGAACCAATGAGGGCATTTAAAATAAAGATACCAAAAGGAAAGTTTGTTAAGAACCAGAATCTAAAAGGATACTAAGATATCTTTAATAATTCTTGAGTTACAGGCATGCAAACTTGAGGCAAAAAAAAAAAACACACAAAAAGTGCTTTTTGCCATTTTTGAACTGTCACCATTGGCATATAATGAAGCAAAGATTGCTAAAGTCAACAGATTTTACCAATATACCAACCAATCTCTGTGTAAAAATGAAATAATTATGTTGCCATCTTTCTGAAGTCATTTTTATACCCCTGTAAATTGGCTCCAAATCTCAGGTAAAACTTGTCATTTTGACCCCCCTGTACAAAATATTGGATAACTGAGATTATTATTTTTTACTGAGAAAAAAATATTAACAAAATCAAAAATTTGAGCCTAGGTTTTCGAAATTTGATTGATTTGACACGGAATAACCCCATAATTCTCTCTCTATGTGTTCCTTCATTCAGCTGAGATGATAAAAGATGAGTGAAAAGTCTATTTGTGTTATTGAGTAGATAATGCCAACATTAACTGACAAAAGCTGTTCCGCTAACTACCATTTCCACGTGATTTATTCAAAGAAAACTAGGCACAAAATCTGTTTTGAAACACGTGGATGTGTCATCAAATACATTTGTAGAAGAACAGTATGTTGATGCCGAAATCCCTTTCTGCTGTTTTTTATTCTTTTTGTTTCCGATCTGACACTGTCATTCCTCAGTTCGGCCCGTTCCTGGCAGGAAGACAGGAATTCCTCACACTTTGGTCCACAGCGCAATCCCCAGTGATTAGCTCTCCCCTGAGGGGTATGAATTACTGATTTACAATAATACCACTGACAAACACCAAGTCCAAGTCTGAGAGACACAAATTCCCTTCACAGCACACTCATGTGTCATATAAATGTCATTTCCGCTGCTCCTCTAAAGTATGCACTAAAGGGACGCATTATGGAAAATAAGACTGCTCTTGCTCTTTGAACAGTTAATACTATGTAAACACATGCTAACTTTCACAACTAATAGCTCATTTGCAAAACAGCTTATTCAGAAATCAGTACGATTATGGGGTCATACCCTTGAGCTTATTAACATCTACTAAAATTGCATCTTTATTATTTAAAGCATCTCTAATAAAAGTTACACATACAAATTCCTATATATATACATACATCTACTGAGTTGAATACTAGTTCAGCATGTTTAGCGTCCAAAATCACAATCGCACATGGAAGCAATTAGAGAAAGACACGACGGGGCCTTTTTACAGTGCAAACACTGTTATCAAGAAACGGCGCTCAGTCGGGGCAGCCAAGCATGCTGTCACAGGCAGGAAAAGCCCCCCGTTTCACCGCTGTGGATGTTTGCTCTGTTTTAATGGTTTGTTTGTTTGTTCACATTGACAGAGTTAAATAAAGCTTTGAGCTTTCGGATCGCACAAGGAGTCGATTATCAAATGACAGGTCCATGTAAGCGACAGAGGAATTTAAAGTGTAATGGTGTGTAATTATGGGCATTAGCATGGATAAAACATGACATTACATGAGTTTTTATGAGCATATGTGATTAAACATCTACTGAAGTGTGGTAATAAAGTTTTTAATTTTGATGATGTAATATTGGTGATGAACGTACATTATATTAAGTCAGCATCAAGTCAAAATAACCTTTTTAATACATGTCCATTATAATGTTTAATAAATTAATTAGTAAACAAACACTCAAAAAATCTCATCTTACATCAAAACACAGTATCTTAAATCTCCAAAAATGACTTTCTTTTTTAGCTGGCATCACTAACCCTTCAAATTTTCTGTACTTTTGGGGTTATGTTTTGAAGGAAATGAATGGGTCATTCTCAACCAAAAAGTGTGATTTTGCTAGTATTATTTCTAAAGAAAGAAATGTATAGTAAAGAAAGCCAAAATATTAAATGTCATGGATGAATATTTACTAAGTAATAAACTATTTTGTATAGGGAGGTTAAAATGGCAATTTTCACCTGAAATTCAAAGCCAAATTATAAGGAGGTAAAAACGACTTCAGAAAGATGGCAGCATCATAATGCTATTTTTACACAGAGATTGATAGTTATATTAGTAAAATCAGTTGACTTTAGCCATCTTTGTTGCATTATGTGCCAAAGATGATGATTCAAAAATGGGGAAACAGCACTTTTCAAGTTTTTTCTCCAACGTTTGCATGCCTGTATCTCAAGAAGTGTTGATGATATCTTAATGCCTTTTCAAATAGTGGGTCTTAACAAACTTTTCTTTTGGCATCATCATTTTTAAGGCCCTTCATAGTTCGGTTCCAGAGATATTGGAATTTCAATATGGCTGCAAGAGTAAATCATAAAATTATACACCTTTTCAATGGTCAAAAACCAAAAGCTTTTTTTTTTTTGCTTTTTCACTTTAAAGAGGAATGTCTGAAGAACAAATAATGTTGAATCTAGAGCTGTACATTAAATTTAAATGTTATAATTTACACTTGGTTAATCTCAACTGCTTGCCTTCAATATTACCAAAAAGACAAAAAAAAAACTGTACTGTTCTCAGATCAGTAGTAACAACGATTTCTAATGAAGCCCTCAAATGAAGCCCAACCACTGGGCTTGTTTTGCAGAAAATTAAAGAGTCTCTGGGACCTTCTCAGAGGGGATTCTGGGTAGGCCTGAGTCCAAGGCATGAGAATAACTGCTGTGAAGTCATGAGTTTAATTAACACATTCCGCTAATATCTAATGTCCCCCGCCAACAACCAAAACACAAAAGGTCCCCAAAACAATAAACCTCAACACAACTTAAAGAAAAGCAGCATGCAGAACATGAGTCAGCCAAAGTCCTACACACAACACAAACAGCCTGATAAAAAATGTCACACAAACAAACACACAGTGATCACCTCTGCATAGTGTTACGCTGCTATGGCATCTAATCCCAGCAGTCAGGACACGCAGCCCCTCGTGACCCAGGCATTCCTGATCACCTCGACGTGACAACAGGCAGTGCGCCATGAGAGAGAGCAGCAGGCACGGATGCCACGCAGAGCCTGGATGCCACGGGGCGCGGGGCACAATCAAAGGCATTCTTGTTTTGATTGAGCAGGCAAGACCTCTGATTATATAAGAACACAGGTCCTGTGTCCTTAAAAGTCACCTCGGCCCACCAATGACTCTCTCAGGTTTTTACATTCCTTCTGTTATTTTCTTGCTCCTTTAGTTCTGGTTTTATTCATGCTTTAAAGTCAAAAAGGGTCACTTGAAGCCAAAAACGAAGAACAAAGAACATTTTTCTGTGTATTTTCTTTTTAAAGTAACTAGGACACTGTGTTGCAAAAAACTATGTTGTTTGATTGTACTGAAAGTGAAAAGGTGGAAATTGGAGGCAGAAGGTTTTGTTGAGGACAGTGATATTTGCAACAATACCAACCCGGTCTTGATGAAAACATACCTCTGGGAACTTTTTCACAAGATGCGAAATACATACTGCCATGTATGTTTCGTCACATATTCGATGTGAAATGTCAGCTGAGTTGTGCTAAGAGTGTTTGTTTTATTTCCCCTGGAACAGATGAACGTACATATGGTACATTTTATGTGACGTTGGTTTTGTACGTGTGTCACCGCAGTTCAGACATGAAATGTCCGTTGAGTGGCACTATAAGTCTAATGCTCTGTGACGTTTTAAAATAACGTACCATCTGCACTACACCTAAACCTACCCGATAGTATGAACAAAGGCGAATGTGATGTAAAAACAATCACAAGCATGTAATTTTAGCTTGTTTTTTGATCTCTCATCTTTTAGCTCTTTCATCGTGAGACATGTTTTTCACAGGATTTGTAAGGATTCCGCATCTAAGTTCAATTCTGTGCTGGCTGAGTTATCGAGCAAGCTTGTTATGGAAAGTGAAACATATGTAGCTGTAATCATAACTTTACGAAAACGATTACAAGTGTTTGCTGTTTTACCACTTCTAGTGTTAATTTATGTTAAAAAAAGTTCCCAGAGGTACGTTTTCGTCATGAGACCGTGTAGCACAAGTCAGTAGTTGATATCAGTTTCACAATTTTAATGGCATAGTAAAACTAGCATCCTACTGAACACAATCCTGTATTTAAAGGAGTATTTCACTTTCAGAACAAAAAATTACAGATAATGTACTCACCCCCTTGTCATCTAAGATGTTCATGTCTTTCTTTCTTCAGCCGTAAAGAAAACATTTCAGGCTTTCTCTCCATATAATGGACTCCTATGGTGCCCGCAAGTTTGAACTTCCAAAATGCAGTTTAAATGCAGCTTCAAAGGGCTCTAAATGATCCCAGTCGAGGAAGAAGGGTCTTATCTAGTGAAATCAGTTATTTTTTTAAAACATTTACAATTTACTTTTTAATCTCTACACAGAGTACACACAGAGCTAGACAAGATGAGCATTTGAGGTTATAAAGTATATAAATTGTAATTTTTTTTTTAGAAAATAACCGATCGTTTTGCTAGATAAGACCCTTCTTTCCTCGGCTGTGATCGTTTAGAGCCATTTGAAGCTGCATTTTGGAAGTTCAAACTTGGGGGCACCATAGAAGTCCATTATATGGAGAGAAATCCTGAAACGTTTTCTCAAAAAACATAATTTCCTTACGACTGAAGAAAGAAAGAAATTAATATCTTGGATGACAAGGGGGTGAGTACATTATCTGTCAATTTTTGTTCTGAAAGTGAACTACTCCTGTAACGAGTTATTAATATAGAGTATCATTATTAATAAAATCGATCAATTAAAACATGTAGCCACAGGGCTTAATCACACCAGGAATGCTAACTATAAAGTTTTAATAATCGTTACAATTCTATGAAAATATGGAAGTCCACTCCACAACTATAACAATGATGACACAGAGGAAATAATACAGTTGCAATCACTTTCAGAATATTTTTTTCCAGCTGATGAATGATAAAAACACTGGCAGCCAATCAGAATATGCCCAACTTCCAAGGTGCTGTATGTAATTTCTTTAGAGGATAAAAATAACGAAATATTTCTGAAGATATTTAGTAAACATTCTAGGTCCACATACTTGTTTCTATGAAAAACAATGCTACAGTCAGTATTCGATTTAGAAATCCGCATTCCATATCAGAATGTCTATGTTGTGATCTGTGTGATTCCCACTGCCAATAGTATTTCGACACTGCGTGTAGCCCATAGACTGTAAAAAATATGGACGTAGTGTCCATGACGTCATCCGTAGGCTTCTGAAGAGCGATTTTGAAGCCTATAGTGGGCGGGATTCGGCCGTCGCCATCTTGGAATCGAGTCATCGCGCATCACTCCCAGATAATCGAAAATGGACAATAAGGCGGGACGTGGGTGGAGCTGGGTGCTGAAACCACGCCTACTTAGCGCACTAGTGGTGACAGCAGCGGCAATCCCCCTGTCACTCAAGTGGCCACGCCCTTAATTATGCAGAACTTTACGGCTTAATATAACTTAAACGGATGAGTTATAAAAAAATTCACCCCCCTCACAGTTGACATGAAGGGCGAGATTAGCTATATAGTCTAAAACCTCTTTTTGAACCAGGCTGTAAACATGTTTTTTTCTGCTGTAAAGTTGGGCATTTTAACATGGGGAGTCAAAGGGACTGACTCCCTTTTGCAGCCAGTCTCTAGCGGCCAGTCCATGAATTGCAGTTTAAGCCACTTCCGTGTTGGTTTCAATAGAGAGAGCGGGAGGTTGCCGCTTGGTGTAGCCAGCTGGCGGAAATCACAGAGTATTGCAGCCATGGAAGCCAACAAACAAACTGGATCAGAGATCACATTGTGTACTTTACCTAAAAAGTATCCATCTAAAAACTTATAGAGGCATTTTAAAATGCAGGTAAATCAACTCATAAATCAACCAGTGTAAGGCTCGTCGCCTTTCAATGTCAGTTGCACTCATTCCTGTTGTGTGTCCTTAATCTGGCAACCCACCTGAGCTTTGAATTTAATTTAGACTGCAGTAATTTAGACCCATTTTAACTTGCTATTGCTTGCTCTAAATATTACATACAGCACCTTTAAAGGGATAGTTCACCCAAAAATGAAAATAAGAAAGCAAAAATAATGACTTTATTCTACAATTTCCTCTGTTCCGTGTCAGTATTCGATGCCCATTCACAAGAGTACCATGACGCATGATGTGCTTGTAGTGTCTTGCCCTAACCTAAATGCTCAAACAGATATTTAGGCCATGCAGAGTATGAATAAGTGTGCAATCTTAATCTTTGTTATGCTGTTCAGCTTTGTTAAGATATCATAACTGCGAGTACTATGGCACATTCAAAGCTGTTTGTAAATGATAAATATTTGACAGTAATCCCATTAGGCCATGTTTTAGCACAGCAGTCCCGTTGTGCTCTTAAGAGCTCCAAAACACCCACACCTGTACAGCACAGACTTTAGTCCACACTGCCAATGGAACATTTACTTTACTCTCACACTAATGAACATTCATAGATTCATAGTGCAAATGTGACCCTGGACCACAAAACCAGTCATGAGATCTGGAATCTGAGGGTGCAAAAAAATAAAAATATTGAGAAAATCGCCTTTAAAGTTGTCCAAATGAAGTTCTTAGCAATGCATCTTACAAATCAAAAATTAAGTTTTGATATATTTACGGTGGGAAATTTACAAAATATCTTCATGAAACATCTTTAATGATTTTTGGCATAAAAGAAAATCAAGAATTTTGACCCATACAGTGTATTTTTGGCTATTGGACTTCCAGTACAAAAAATTACAGATACTATAATTACAGTACTCACCCACATGTCATCCAAGATGTTCATGTCTTTCTTTCTTCAGTGATAAAGAAATTATGTATTTTGAGGAAAACATTTCAGGATTTTGAATGGTCTTCTATGGTGCCCAGAGTTTGAACTTCTAAAATGCAGTTTAAACACGGCTTCAAACGATCCCAAATGTGGTTGTAAATGATCTCAGCTGGGGAAGAAGGGTCTTATCTAGCGAAACGATCATCTATATTTTTTTTAAATTACAATTTATATATTTTTTAATCTCAAACACTTGTCTTGTCTTGCTCTGTCTGATCTCAGTTTTTTCTGGTTCAAGACAGTTAGCATATGTCGAAAAACTCCAATCTCATTTTCTCCCTCAACTTCAAAAGCATTCCTACATCTCTGTTTTACCTATTTTGTTAAGGGTGTTTGATCTTCTTTGCATGTTCACTTTGCAAACATTGGGTCGGCACTTCTGCAACGAAGTCGGATGACTTTGAAATGATTTTTGAAGTTGAGGGAGAAAATAAGATGAGAGTTTTTTCGACATACACTAACTGTCTTGAACCGGAAAAAAACAGAGCTTAGGCAGAGCAAGACAAGTCGAGTGTTTGAGGTTAAAAAGTATATAAATTGCAATAAAAAAAAAAAAAGATTGTTTCGCTAGATAAGACCCTTTTTCCTCGGCTGGGATCAAGCGGTTTAAGTTTTAATACTCGGGGCACCATAGAAGTCCACTATATGAAGAAAAATCGTGAAATGTTTTCCTCAAAAAACATAATTTCTTTACGACTGAAGAAAGAAAGACATGAACATCTTGGATGACAAGGGGGTGAGTACATTATCTGTAATTTTTTGTTTTGGAAGTGAACTTCTCTTTAAAGACTGGTTTTGTGGTCCAGGGTCACAAATGTTTAATCACAATCCACACCAGAGTTAAACCAATAGCTCTAGAGCAATTTAGTTTACACTCAACATGAATTGCAACACATTTCACTCCATAATTTGAATTATACATTCATGATATTAAAATACTCAAAAAGCTACTGCTCAATGAGCGGCTAGTTGTGTTTGCATATCTATGTTTTGGTGTCTATGAGTGTGTGTTTTAAACAGTGTGAACTCGACTCTCAGACCACCAAGGAAGTAAAACTATGATCCTTTTTGAGCTTTGTAATGCACACTCTCCCACAAACATTCATCTTGGCTACACACACACACACACACACACACACACACACACACACACACATTTCTCCCATGGGTTTCTCCAGACAGTTCCTGTATTGCTCATCAGAGCATGCAGATTTAATACAAACACACACACACACACACACACACACACACACACACACACACACACACACACACACACACACACACACACACACAAATACTTATGGACCAGTGCCATTTTCCCACACATGCTAAAGTGATCTGACATCCATCCACTGGGATCATAAGGAAGTTTCTTGTTTAACTAAACATGACTCCAAAATTCCTTCAGTATGGACCATGTCCTCTATACTCAAACTCAGTCAAAAGAAAGAAAAATCACAAAGGAAGTCCTTAAACATCTTAGTTTTTTCTCTTAGGCATCTATGAGTTCAGATAGTGAGTAAATGGAGAACCATCAGAGACAAAGTCAATGATTCAAGCATAAAACATAACTGACATATAAGAGCAAACAGAGAATTAAAAAAAGAACTAAAAACAAAAGTTTCACTTAGTTCAATATGACTTAAATTTTAGGCTTTTAAAAAAGACCAAATGACATGCAGTGTATCATAAAGTTAAAATGAGCCATTTGGGCTTCAGAGTAATTTGAAGATAGAGATTCTGGTACCTCTAGGCATCGGCAGACGGCTGTGGTTACGGGTAAGATCTTAAAACCATAGTGGAGTTTCCCCGTCAAACATTCAGCGTGATTTATTCTGAAGAGCCGCTCCTCTTCGCTGCTGACTTTAGCTATATGTTTCTCTTTATACAGTTCACCTCCTGACTGTAATGCTTATGTGCCAGTCCCTCTTCCGCCCTCCCCTCCAGTCCTCTAAACAGCTGGAGTATGTACAGTCTTCAGCCCCCCGTCTCCCTCCTCACCCGTGAGCATGTGAGAAAATGAACATGTGCTGCTACCTTCAGGGCACCATCGATCAAATGCACACACACACACACACACACACACACACACACACACACACACACACACACACACACACACACACTCACAGCTGGAGATGCAACCTGTCGGAATGCCTATTCCCAGACAATAACAAAATCCGGTCGAGTAGTGGGACAAATATCTCTCTCTCTCTCTCTCTCTACATAATGCTATATAGAACAATATATAATTATTATAGTAATAAAATAAAAAGAAAGAAACTGTTGAATCAAGTTCAAGTTATTTTTGTTCTATTTGTGCACAAAAAGTATTCTTGTAACTTCATAAAATTAAGGTTAAACAACTGATGCCACATGAACTATTTGAACAATGTCCTTACTACCTTTCTGGGCCTTGAATGTTTTAGTAACGCTGTCTATGCAGGGTCAGAAGCTCTTGGATTTCATCAAAAATATTTAATTTGTGTTCTGAAGATTAACAAAAGACCATTTTTTCATTTTTGGGTGAACTATCCCTTTAAAGATATATAGCTGCCTTTATATTTTAGGGATTCCTTCACAAAGGCATGATGATATTTGAGAATCCTTGGCATCCAAAAGTTTGTGAACCCCCACTTTAAAGAGCTGTTTTATAGTCGGTTATCGTCTTTTCCTCTCTTTCTTGTGCAGTCGAGGGGTGAAACGATAGGAGGAGGAATAACACTAGAGAAGAATGGTTCACAAAAGAATAACAACGGAGGAGAAAGAGAGACGGCTGTGTGTGTGAGAGAGAGAGATACCAGAGGGTCAAGTGTGGGCTAAGTGGCTCTGGGCACACTCCCCAGAGTCCTCACACATTCCCTTCTGGGAACACGACGAGGCTGCACGTGTGAGGCTGTCTGTGTGTGATGGGAAGAAAGACAGCAGTGGCAGACAGAGGAATGCAGGAATCGTATGGCACGAGAGAATCAGCAGTCAGAACTGAAAGAATAACAATCTTTTAAACAGCAGGCAAATTTTAATTGGACAACTGCTAACATTTCGGTTGATGGATTTTATGCGTTTGTGAAATAATTGCGAGCAATGCAAAACATACCACACTAAGGTGCATTAATTATATGTGTTATGTGATTGCTAGGGTGTTTTGTTTGGTTACTAGGCCGTTACAAAAAGTTCTGGGTGTTACAAACTGACCCAAGTCAAAGTTTTAGGGCTTTCATGTCTCTGTGACACTCTGGTTTCTCGGGTTCCTCCTTAAATGTAAGACTACTTTGTTGGCCAGGGAAAAATCACACAATTCCACAAGCTGCACGATTTCAGGTATCAGTTGTGTCTACTAAACCAGTGGTAAGAAAAAATTATGTGTCAAATTATAATACTTATGTGTTAGCTTAAACAGTTTAGGTTCTACATTTGCCTTAATAAACACCACTAATAATAAACAATATTCTCTGAAATTCACATGTATGACTGTACCTCTTTTAAGCAGAAGAGGGCAACCAAGAGCAAGGGAGAAACTTCAGGGTGTCAGCCCACTGAAACCATCTCAAACAAGAACAAAACTGGACATCGTAGTATCACCCTATCTTATTAAAACAAACACTATAAATGCACATATTAGTTAAGATACACACAATAATGCACACAATCTTAGTAATAAAGGTACAAAACGGTCACTTAGGTGGCACCCTTTCTAAAAGCAATATATAGCGTTAAGATACCAATATGTGACCCTGGACCACAAAACCAGTCTTAAGTCGCTGGGGTATATTTGTAGCAATAGCCAAAAATACATAGTATGGGTCAAAATTTTTGATTTTTCTTTTATGCCAAAAATCATTAAGAAATTAAGTAAAGTTCATGTTCCATGAAGATTTTTTGTAAAATTCCTACTGTAAACATATCAAAATGTAATTTTTGATTTGTAATATGCATTGTTAAGAACCTAATTTGGACAACTTTAAAGGTGATTTTCTCAGTCTTTTTGATTTTTTTGCATCCTCAGATTTCTGATTTCAAATAGATGTATCTCAGCCAAATATTGTCCTATCCTAACAAACCGTACATCAATAGAAAGCTTATTTATTGAGCTTTCATATGATGTATAAATCTCAGTTTTGTCAAATTTAACCTTATGACTGGTTTTGTGGTCCAGGGTCACATATGTGCACTTGAGGTACTAATATGCATCTTTTAGAGATAAATAAGCTACGAAGTTTTACAGCTTTTTTTATTTATTTTTTTGTTAAGAGTGCAGAACATAGTGTTTGATTATGCCTTGGTTCTTCATGATGCTTTTTACACAATTCAATTACTTTTTTCTGAATCTACAAAAGTACTAAATTAATTTTCCATCTTTCTAGAGCTTATAAATGGAAATCTGCACTGAAATCCCTCACTTACAGCTTTTAATCTTCTATACACTTTCCTGCTATAAACTCAGTCCAAACCAGCTTCCATTCTGACTTTGATTTATGATAAAATTCATACTTTAAAAGGATAGATAATTCAAAAATGAAAATTCTGTCATTAAAAGTCACCCTCATGTCGTTCCAACCTATAAGACCTTCGTTCATTTTTGGAAAACAAATTAAGATATTTTTGATGAAATCCAAGAGCTTTCTGAGCCTGCAGAGACAAGGAGCTACAAGAATACTTTCGTATTTTGTGCACAAAGAAAACAAACATAATGACTTTATTCAACAATTTCTTCTCTTCTGTGACTATTTTAACAATGTCCTTGCTATCTTTCTGGGCCTAAACTTGTCAGTTGCGTTGCTGTCTATCCAGGGTCAGAAAGCTCTCCGATTTAATCTAAAATATCTTAATTTGTGCTTTGAAGATGAACAAAGGTCTTATGGGTTTGGAACGACATGAGGGTGAGTAATTAATGACAGAATTTTCATTTTTGGGTGAACTAACCCTTTAAGAAATGTATGATTCAAGTTTTAAAATCTCCTTTGACTTACATTAATAGAATGTTCGGCATTCAAAATCTGTTTGCCAGTGATGATGTTGTACAATGCGATGATGTCATAATGGCCTGGGTCTATTCTCTTTGTAACCCATTCCTCTGACATTCTTCTCCTTCTTTGGATCATTTTACTACAATATGCTGCCTTGCAACTTATTGCAAAACCTTCAGGAAATTCCATTCAAATCTAGTTCAAACTACCACCCTCTCGACCACTGTATGCTATTCCAAAAAATAGCATAGATAGTTCCTGCCTTTCGTGTGTCCTTGTTTTGATAAATGCTTAGCTGTACGGACAGGAGATGACTGTTGGGTGAACTGAATCATTGGTCCACTGAAGCCCAACCCTAGCGCTCCAACTGCTGTTGAGCAACCACACGCATGCCACAGCAGCTCATGATATGACAAACGTACATATTCGGCATCCAGAAATCCACCCTGCATACTAAGTAACGAAAGTTAGATAAGGGCACTGATCATGACCCATTTCCCATATCTATATAATTCTAAAAAATCTTTGCATTTTTTTCCACTACGTCTAAGAAATGAGTCAAAAATGTATTGGGCAATAATAAATAGACCTAGAACTTCATTATGTATTTGGCAGATTTCCTTATAAAGACACAACCTACGTGCAGTCAGGAATCTCTAAGGTATGCTGTACGTGGGAGAGGACTGCTTTTAGTTGAAAAGTATTTTTCTTTCCGATACAAAAATAATATGAAAGCACTTGGCAGGCTTGTACATAACTGTCACAGCTGCGAACCACAAATTAAATGAACAATTCACTGAAAAATGACAATTCTGTCATAGTTGTTGCTCATACTGTGGTTCCAGACCTGTGTGATTTTCTTCTGTAGAATACAGCATATAAACTGAAATCAAATAGAGAGCTTGTAAAGGGGAATCAAATCAAAAGCTTGTGAATCATATTCAAATTAAACTGAATCAAGAATAGAGATAGATTAAGAACCAGAATCAATTCAGACTGAAATCAAATAGACAGCATGTGAACTGAAATAAAATCAAATAGCTTGCGAAGTGGAATCAAATCAGAAGCTTGTGAATTGTATTTCAAATTCAATCAGATTAAGAACAGAGAGTGATTGAGAACCAGAATCAATTCAGATTCAAATCAAATAGACAGCTTGTAAAGCGGATTCAAATCAAAAGCTTGTGAATTGTATTGAAATTCAATTGAATCAAGAATAGAGAGTGACTGACAACTAAAATCAATTCAGATTCATATCAAATAGAACACATGTGAATTGAAATCAAATCAAAAAGACCTTGTGAAGTGGAGTCAAATCAAATTGAGAGCTTGTGAATAAGAATAGAGAGGTATTGAGAACCATAATCAATTCAGATTCAAATCAAATAGACAGTATGTGAATTGAATTCAAATAAAAAAGAGAGTTTGTGAAGAGGAATCAAATCAAATTGAGAGCTTGTGAAGTGGAATCAAATCAAAAGCTTGTGAATCATATTCAAGTGAAATCAAATCAAGAATAGAGAGTGATTGAGAACCAGAATCAAATCAGTAGCTTGTGAACTGTATTCAAATTAAACAAAATCAAGAACAGAGAGTGACTGAAAAACAGAATTAATTCAGATTCAAATTAAATAGACAACATGTGAACTAAAATCAAATCAAATATACAGCTTGTGATGTGGAGTCAAATCAAATTGAGAGCTTGTGAAGTGGAATTCAATCAAAAGCTTGTGAATCGTATTCAAATTCAATTGAATCAAGAATAGAGATTGAGAGTGAGATTGAGAGTGAAGTGGAGTCAAACCAAATTTTGAGCTTGTGAATAAGAATAGAGAGGGATTGAGAACCATAATCAATTCAGATTCAAATCAAATAGACAGTATGTGAATTGAATCAAAAAGAGTTTGAAAGGTGGAATCGAATTGAGAGCTTGTGAAGTGGGATCAAATCAAAAGCTTGTAAATCATATTCAAATTAAATCGAATCAAGAATAAAGAGTGATTGAGAACCAGAATCAATTCAGATTCAAATCAAATAGACAGCATGTGAACTAAAATCAAATCCAATAGACAGCACGTGACAGCATGTGCATTCAAAAAGTTTGATTCCAAAAGTGGAATCAAATCAAATTGAGAGCTTGTGAAGCGCAATCAAAAGCTATTGAACCATATTTAAATTAAATCAAATCAAGAATAAAGAGTGATTGACAGAATCAATTCAGGTTCAAATCAAATAGACAGCATGTGAATTGAAATCAAATCAAATAGAGAGTTTGCGAAGTGGAATCAAATCAAGAGCATGTAAATCAGATTCAAAGAGAACTTGTGAATCAAAATAGAAACGCAAATATTTTGATCTCTTCCTGACAAAAACCACTTCAAAACATTTATTATCCACTGAAGAAAGTGCAAGACACACAATTAAATGGACTCAAATTAAGATGCTCATATTTCTATCTTTTTATGGCATTTCCTTCAGTCCACATTTAGCTCAAACCTTTTCACAGTGGCAGAGCTGCTTTATCAAAGTGCTGCAGATGACAGGCACCAGGCCCAGTTTTTGATGGAATGGGGTATTCTTGGACCCGACTCACGGTACAGCTGCTAACACTTAGTCTGCCGTCAGGAAAAAGAAGGTTAGGTTAAGATTTGAGACACAGTCAGAGAGAATCTAAAGCTGAAAGCTGAATTTCCTGCACGTTTGGGTCTCGCCATTTAAGAAATGAAATAACTGTCAAAGAAATGACAAACTCCCATTAGCCTCAGTGCAGCAAGGGTCAAACTATCTCATTAAGTGTGGGATATAAATCGCTTTAAAAGATTTTGTCTCCGCAGATGGAGGTGAATATATCTTTCAGCATGATATGCATCCACATGCCACAGTCATGACTGGACAAGCCTGAGATTTCACCAGAGCTCTGCAGCAGTCCAGACCTCCACGAGCCCAATGACAGAATAACCGACATGCAGTCCAAGCATTCCTGCAGCCGTGTGAGCAAGAGAAAGTGTGTACGCGAGTAGATTCCAACCCAAACTAAAGCTGCCACACACCGCATTTCTATTGACCTCTAAAGCATTTCACTGTCAAAACAAAGCTAAACACCAGTAGTATTATTACAAACATATTTAACAAATCACGTTTGTACGTTTATATATGCTTCACAGTACTTAATGAGCAGACAAACCAAAACAAACCACCTAGCTAGACCTCCAAGAACGCAAAACACTGGTGTTAACCTTTTGAAACAAGCACTGCATGTACAGACATACACTTGTCATGTGTTATGCCATCATACGCTTGAAATATAAAAGGGTCATTCATTAATAATGCTGTTGATTTGTTGATAATACTTCGGATTTGGACAGGATGTTCTCTAGCGCTAGAAACACAAAGACTCTTTACATCCAGAAAACACAAGCAAACTTTGTCTTGTAGCCTGTATCATCATTGAAAACAGAAGCAAAGCTGAGAGCAAAGTGCTTCATATTCACACAAACAAGAACAAAAAAATAAAATAGCTACATTTTTAACTCTTAATAACATCTCTACATCATGTTTGGCTTGAAGGTATCATAAAGTTCACTGACATTTCAAAAACAAGCGTCATATGGAATCACTTGAATATCTAATTTTTTCTTACTAGACACTAAACAGAGAACAAATAGACACTTTTGCTCACACATCTCAGCTTAGATTTGCTAATGCGAAAGTCACAGATTTCAATATGAACTCATATATCCCAAATCCAAATGATCTTATCCATATTTACCAATTCAATCTATGGCTTTATATTTTTCTTCTTCTAATTTTATTGCTCTCAGTGTTGCATTTTAAGAAAAACATCAGAGAGAAAATGCTGATATAGTCTGAAACTGTTGCCCAAAGCACGTCTCATACCTTGGGATATCCTCTTGAGCAGCTGTTGCCTTGCGATGATACGGGCCAGGCGTAATCCAGAACGCCTGTGGTGGCTGTCCAGTCTGAGGTATATATCTTGAGTCTCTAGAGTCATGCTTCCCAAACACTCACTGTCCATGGACTCATCTAAGAGGTCAGTCAACATTGCGTCTATCTCTTCACTGTCCATAGGTACAGAGACACTCAAAACCGCTTCTTCAAACTTCACATACAGTTGAATATGCACTGAAATACATATACTCACTAACCACTGACAAATATACAGACCCAAACACACCTAGGCATGCAGTCAGTTCTGATCTGAGTGCACACTTTCATCTGCACCACCCACTTAATGGTCGTGTGACCGCGAGAGGAGCCAATAGCGTAGGAAGGCTAGAAAGCACTGAACGCCAGCCAAAAACCTGCTTCAGAGTGATTTTAGAGTGTGTTTCTCAAGTACAGTCTGGGTATGTGTGTGTGTGTGTGTGTGTGTGTGTGTGTGTGTGTGTGTGTGTGTGTGTGTGTGTGTGTGTGTGGATGTAGCCAAAAAAAAGAGAAATGAATGATGCCCCTGGGGGGAAGAACACCATCCAGCATACTAGGGTTGCACGATATTGGGAAAAAATCACATTGCGATATATTTTTTTCCTGCGATATATATTGCGATGTGTACAAATTCATTTATGTTCATCAGGTGTTTTGAACTGCTTAAAAATCAAATAATATTTCAAGAATAATCGGGGAAATTTTGTAAACATTTTCAAAGAATAAAAAAATGTAAAAGTATAATCAAAACCCTGAAATAAAATACTTTTTAAAGCTTATTTTGGGTTGTTTCATAAACAGTTTGACTCACCTTATTCACTGTCAATTCAGGCAAATCAAGGCTCTAATATGTTATGAAATTAATAATGAATGTTGCTTTTACCCTGATGAAAGGGAACTCATTTTGAGAATGAAAAGAGGACACTTCATTATCACATTAAGGAATTAACATGAGTGACAAAATAAGTAATTTAACATTTTATTCAACAACTTCTTTTTTGAAAACAGATTAGTAAATATATTTTGTCACAAAATTTGAAAAAAAAAAAAAAATGTCAGAAGATTCTTTTTTTTTAGTTTTGCATACTTTGTTTAGCCAAAGTAAAACAAGTGTTGCTCATCAAAAACAAAGATTAAACTTTTCCACAACTCTATAAAAAATTGGCTTCTTTCTCAGAACTGCTGCATAAAGTAAATATAAATATTCAAATACACCAATTTGGTGCTTCTGTATGCATTAATTTACTCATTGAAGCGGTTGTTGCTGCATAATATTCCACTTGTGCCTTGCATTTGTTGTACAGCTCTGGGATGGCAATTTGAGAAAAATAAGTGCGTGACGGCATAACATAACGCTTGTCAAGCGAGCGGATCATGTTTGTAAAACTCTGCTTGGTGACCATGTTTATTGGTACCATGTCTTTCGCAAGGTGAAATGTAATAGCATCAGTGACATCTTTCTGTCGCTTAGAGCCCTTCTCGTAAGGCGTCACACTAGCAAACGCATCCGAAATAGTTTTTTTGCTTTGGACTGCAATCTGATCTGGTTTTGCATTCGTCATACAGTACTTTTAAATGGTCAAACAAATTCGTAGTGTTTCCGCGAGTTGTGGCAACAACTGCCAGGCACTCCCGACAAAGCACCTGTTTTTGGTCAGCATCATCGTTTTTGTATCCAGAATACTTCCATATGACCGACGTTGCGTTTCTTTTTGCGACCAAATCTTCCATTTCGGCGCTTTTCTCCCGTCCCGCGCTCATTTCGTCATGCGCACCAAAGAGTAGCCTATGTGCGCACGCAGAGACTGCATGCGTGAAGTAGGTGAAGCAATGTGTGCTTTGTAGTTTTTAAAGAACCCTTAAATATGAGTTAATTACTTTATATTAGACAAATATAGATCCGAGAATAGAAAGTTTAAAAATATAGAAAGTAATTTTTTAAATCAGACACACATAATTGTATTTTTATTTTGCCCAGCATCGTGACTGCCGCGATGTGACTATCGCACATGCGTACATCGCGATGACGATGCTGAAACGATGTATCGTGCAGCCCTACAGCATACCATACGCTAGAAATGAAATCTTAAAAAGTGAATTGCAGTGGGAAGGAGAGAGATTTTACAGCTGTCAGAAAGAGCAGCAATATCCTCAGAGATCTCAGTGACATCTGCTAAATATTTCAAATCAGAATCGTCTAGAATAATATGCACAGAAATAAAACGACAGATTAGGTAGTAAGCATGATAACTGCTCTCAAAAGTAAGGTTTAAGTCGAGACACCAAGATGTTTGGCCACTAGGGCCGCTCACATTTGGTTGGTCTTAGGTGACTGTTAAGGATCAATAAAAATAATAATAATAATTGGACACTGTTGTTGTATCAGAATGACTGAATTACACTACCAGTAAAAAGTTTTTGAACGGTAAGATTTATGTTTTTTAAAGAATTCTCTTCTGCTCACCAAGCTTGCATTTATTTGATCCAAAATGCAGCAAAACCAGTAATATTGTGAAATACTTTTACTATTTAAAATAACTGCTTTCTATTTGAAAATATATTATAATGTAATATAGTTCTGTGATCAAAGCTTAATTTTCAGCATTACTCCAGTCTTCAGTGTCACATGATCCTTCAGAAATCATTCTAAAATGCTGATTTGCTGTTCAAGATTTTTTCATTATTATTATTAGTATCAATAAACAGTTAAGTACATTTTTTCAGGATATTTTGATGAATAGAAAGATCCAAAGATCAACATTTATCTGAAATAAAAAGTAAAATATGACTTTTATTTAGCAGGGATGCTTTAAATCGATCAAAAGGGATTATAAAGACATTTATAATGTTACAAAAAAATTCTATTTAAGATAAATGCTGTTCTTCTGAACTTTTATTCAACAAAAAAACATTGAAAAAAAAATCTACTCAGCTGTTTTCAACATATTAATATTAATGTTTTTTAAGAGGCAAACAAGAATATCAGAATGATTTCTGAAGGATCATGTGACTGGAGAAATGATGCCAAAAAATTCAGCTTTAAAATCACAGGAATGAATTACATTTTACTATATATTCAAATATTAAATAGTTATTTTAAATAGTACAAATACTTTCACATTTTGCTGTACTTTGGATTAAATTAATGCAGGCTTAGTGAGCAGAAGAGACTATTTACAGTTTAAGCTAAAATAATTAGGCGTATCCCAAAAATCTGTCAAAAATGTGTCTTTCAAATATAATCTTAAATGTATATTACTCCTAAATCAAAAAATAATAATAATAAAGTTTTGAAGTACTGTCTCAATATCTGCAATCCTGGCCTTGATAATGGTTGGTATTGGAGTGAAAAGAAAATTAGTGGTATTGCATCTTTAGAGGCCTTTGGGTCCCACTTTATATTAGGTGGCCTTAACTACTATTTACTTACATCAAGAAATTTGTACAACATACTTATTGTGTTCATATTGTGTTGCAAAACACTTCTGCTGCTATTGATGTGGGATATGATGAAGGTTAGGAACAGATTTGGTGGTATGGTAGGTTTAAGGGTGGGTTAAAGTGTAATTATATATGTAACTACAGAAATTAATTACAGATGTAATTTCAGGTACTTTTAAAAATATAAGAACAATGTAAAAACACGTATGTAGGCAGTAAGTGCATTTTATCAAATTATTAATTTAAATGTAAATACATAGTGGGATAATATAAAGTGGGACCGACATCTGTGAATTGCTGAGGGCTTGGAAAAGACCTTGTGAACTCCACAATGAGAAGACACACATCACCATGTGAAGCTTGGAGAAGCCAACAGTTCCAGACCTGGCCTACTAAAGAGTGAAAATTCAAAGAAAAAAAACCAGCCACATTTCTTTTGTATGCTAGCAATGTGTAGGTTTTCCCACTGTGAATGTTTGAAGCATGCATGGACAAGCCTGGAAAGATGCTGTTGAAGCATGCTGAGGAGAACCTGACAATGACTGCCATCTGGTGGCCATGTAATGCAATTAGTTGCGGAAAAAGTCATTCATAATTCACTCAGTTCAGCTGAGGACTTCCTTCAGGCGGCATAACCGCTAGAGAATTCGGTCCAGCCAAGACACCCACATAAGGGCTGTGCCAAAATTACCTAAACATGAACTTGATCCATGAAAACAAACCCGTGTCATTACGGGCATTCACTTATGAGCTAAATCCAGCGCGGGTCAACTAGAGGTGAGTGGTCTAAATCGGGGGGACACTGCTTACAGTAATCCCACATGTTTTATTAGTATCGAGAGTCCACAAATTGAATATCCACTAAAATCCACAAAAAATGTATATGCATTAGAAGTCAAAAGTTTACATACACCTTGGAGAATATGCAAAATGTGACCCTGGACCACAAAACCAGTCATAAGGTTAAATTTGACAAAACTGAGATTTATACATCATATGAAGGCTCAATAAATAAGCTTTCTATTGATGTATGGTTTGTTAGGATAGGACAATATTTGACTGAGATACATCTATTTGAAATCAGAAATCTGAGGATGCAAAAAAATCAAAAAGACTGAGAAAATCACCTTTAAAGTTGTCCAAATTAGGTTCTTACCAATGCATATTACAAATCAAAAATTACATTTTGAGAGGTTTACAGTAGGAATTTTACAAAAAATCTTCATGGAACATGAACTTTACTTAATTTCTTAATGATTTTTGGCATAAAAGAAAAATCAATAATTTTGACCCATGCAATGTATTTTTGGCTATTGCTACAAATATACCCCAGCGACTTAAGACTGGTTTTGTGGTCCAGGGTCACAAATGTTAATTATTTCAGCAAAATAAGAGGGATCTTACAATATGATCCACAGCTATGTTGTTGTTTGTTTGTTTGTTTGTTTTTTGCTAGGAAAAAAATCTGCAAAATCCTTTTGGGTCCCACAAATTTGTTGGCTTTTCAGCATTTTTGTGTATTTGAATCTTTTTCAACAATGACTGTATGATTTTGAGATCCATCTTTTCACACTGAGGACAACTGAGGGACTGTTCAAACGTTTACACCCCTGGCTCTTAATGCATCGCGTTTCCTTCTGAAGCATGAATTTTATAAATTCAACTATTATTTTCTCTTGTAGACTATATGTAAACTTATTTTATGTGAAATATCTTATTTAGGTCAGTACTAAATAAAAAAAATAACATGCATTTTGTATGATTCCTCTTATTTTGGTCAAATAATTAACATTTTGCAGATTCTGCAAGGTGTACATAAACTTTTGACTTCAACTGTACATGTGATGTTTACCCAAAAGATGAAAAGTAAGAGTGCTGGAGCAGAAATGAATCCTTGGGTTAAAAAGAAAAGAATGAGGTTAGTGGGTTGAAGGAGAGAGAGGAGTGTCTGTACAGCACTCAGTGAGTCCAGATTGCTTTTAAATGAACTTTTCCTGTCATTTCCTCACTTAAATCCACAAAGAAGTCCGCAGAGCCTTGCCATTCATGTTATAATGGACTCAATCTAACTAGAATTACATTATTCCCCAAGACATCCCAAGAAAGATTTTCAAGCTCAATATAGGTCACTAAAATATTATAATTTACTATTCACATGCCCCCTCAAACTTTTGAACCAACTGGATTTTAAATGCAAGTTCCAAAAAAAAAGTACCTGCCCTCTCAGAAATAAAGGTACAAAAACTGTCACTGGGGCGGTTCCTTTTTTAAAAGGTACACTAGTATGTACACTTTAAGTGCTTATATATACCTTTAAGGTATTAAAATGGACCCTTTAGGTACAAACATGTACCTTTTGAACAGAAACCGCCCCAGTGACAGCTTTTCTGAGAGTATTAAATGCTGCACGACTACTGTAAGTGACAGAAATCACTCATTCATGTCATTCACAACAATCACATCTTTCACAAATCATTTGCTTTTAACCTTTTAAAATAGCAGAGTTAAACTATCCAAACAACTTCATCCTCGGGATGTTTATGTGGAACAAAGCTGCTCTTTTTAATATAATAAAACAACATGATCGCTGGTAGTCATGTTCAGTTATTATTCAGCTTTTTTCTGAAATATTTTGCTATATTTTCTGCGTTTTAACCATTTGTCCCCATCACCATGAACAAATCGATATTACATACTCTTAACAGTTTAACTTTATGTGTAAAAAATCTCAGGTAAAAAGAACTACTTTAAAGATTGAAATTTCCTACATTATATAGATAAATAACTGGTGTGTAAAGATTGAAATTTCCTACATTATATAGATAAATAGCTGGTGTGTAAAGATTGAAATTTCCTACATTATATAGATAAATAACTGGTGTAAAACTTGTTTTACACCAGTTATTTATCTATATAATGTAGGAAATTTCAATCTTTAAAGTAGTTCTTTTTACCTGAGATTTTTAACACAGTTAACACAAGTTAAACAGTTAATGTAATATCTATTTGTTTATGGTGATGGGGATCAAAGGTTAAAATGCTGAAAACATAGCAAAATATTTCAGAAAAAAGCTGAATTGACATCCAGTGATCATGCTGTTTTATTGTATTAAAAAGAGCAGCTTTGTTCCACACTGAAGAAGAAATCCAAGTTTTAAACGTCCCAAGGATGAAGATGTTTAGAGAGTTTAACTCTTTGCGATTTTAAAAGGTTAAAAGCAAATGATTTGTGAAAGATGTGATTGTTGGATTGTGAATGACATGAATGAGTGACTCCTGTCACTTACCGTAGTCTAGTTAAAAGTGGTATGTTGTGGCGTATTATGTTTTTTCAGTGTATTTGAGGACCTTAAATGTTTGTTTGTTCTCATTCTAACGTAATTTAATAGTATAGTTGAATATATTAGCACTATAATATAGTTCTCATAAATTTTAACATGTTTGTTTACAGTAGCAATACAGTATAGTTTCATATGTGCTCAAAAACGAGTTTCTGAGCACGTATGAAACTATACTGTATTGCTACTAAGCAGTGTATTTCAGCACTAAGTGTATTTCAGTCCTGAAATACACTGAAAAAAACATAATACGCCACAACACTTTTGGCAGTGTTAAGAATATTTAAAATAAGTGAAAAACGTGACATGGATGGAGTGTCCTGATTAGTTTTTGTGCAGGAATGCAGCCCATTTAATCGAGTTGAGAGGCAGCAGACATCAGCTAATGACATTACAGCAAACTGCGGCTTCACGGGCACAACAGACCGCTGGAGCGCAATGTCAATGTTGATTTTAATTATTTATAGACAGCGCAAGCATTCATCACATGCAAGCTTATTAAAACCCATCTCAGTCATACGGACACAAAATGACCATGACCTAAAAAAAACCTTGACCTTCCCCAGGCCCGTATGGCAGTATGTATATCATAGAAATACATGATGCATTGTTGTTTATTTATCAAAGTTAGCTAATTCGTGTCCTGCCACTGACCTGCCAGCCGCTTATCCCTTATGTTTCTCCATAGTAAATCCCAGGCTTTCGACGTGGAGTCGCGCAGCTGCTCGCTGATTGACCGCCGAAGCTGCAGTTTGCTGGACTTTCGCCTCGTTGTCATCGTGAACGGTGACACATATCAGCACCGCGCCCGGGTGTCCTCTGAGGGGACGGTTATCCGTTATCCGCCGCTGGCTCACTCGCGCGTCTGGGTCGGTCGGACTCGCTCTGGTGCCGCAGTTGTCGTCACTCCACCTGATACGCGGCGCTGCGTCACCTTGCAGCAAGAGAACAGCGAAGCCTGTTTATATTTCGCTCCGACACGAGACTGAATCGGACGCAGGATCCACTCGGATGGGTTTCATGCTCTCTGAGGGTTTCCCGCGCCTCTAATCAGCGCAACATGACAGCGAGAACAGCTGGGTGAACTTTCCAGCACTAATGCAATGCAGAGGCGCACGGTACCCTCTCTCTCTCTCTCTCTCTCTCTCTCTCCCTCTCTCTCTCTCTCTCTCTCTCTCTCTCTCTCTCTCTCTCTCTTTCTCTCACACACAAGCAAGATGTAGAGAATATATTGACATTGGGATCTTTCGTGAAATTAGGAAGAAAAATAACATTTGCATTATATTTATAGATAATAGGGAAGCTTGGGACTAGTCAATTTCTACCTTAGTTTTTCAATAAGTAAAAAAAAATAAAACAACAAAAGCATATAACTTGGCAACAAGAAAGAAAGAACGATAAAACTGAACATTTCAATTATTAATAACCAGGGAACCATTTGTTTTACACGTTTACCATTTAGGGGTATTTTTGGGGTATGTTATCACAGTGGAAACATTGCCAATAAATAGCCTATTATAGTTTTTTGATCAAGAAAAATGAGTTAATTGTTAAAAATTATTTATTTTTACACAATTATAAATTGTATACATTAATAACAGTTGAAACAAGTGACAGTGACAACTTGCCATGACCTAACATTTATTAAAAAAAAAAATGTGTGAAAAATGAATTTGATCAAATACAAATACATCACTGTTTAAAAGTTTAGGGTCTGTAATGTTTTTAAAAGAACTGTTATGACCACAAAGGCTGTATTTATTTAATCAAAAGAACAGTATTAATATGTTATTATTTTAATATATTTTTAATTAAAATTAATTCCTATGATTAGAAAGCTGAATTTTCAGTGTCACATGATCCTTCAGAAATCATTTTATTATGCTGTTTTGGTGCTCAAGGAACTTGTCTTATTATAATCAATGTTAAAAGAGTTGTGCTGCTTAAAATTTTTGTGAAAACTGTGACACATTTTTTTTCTTGGATTTTATTGACGAACAGAAAAGTCAAAAGAACAGCATTTATTTGTCACCAAAATGCCAGTTTTGATCAATTTAATGAAAAAAATAAATAAATAAAAATCTTACTGTCCACAAACCTTTGCATGGTATAGTGTACACTACCAGTCAAAAGTTTTTGAACAGTATGATTTTTAACGTTTTTTTAAAATCTCTTAATAGTAACATTTTTAAAATATTTTTACTATTTAAATGAATGTATTTAAAATTATATTTATTCCTGTGATCAAAGCTAAATTTCAGCAACCTTACTTCAGGCACATGATCCTTCAGAAACCATTCTGATACGCAGATTTGCTGTTCAAGAATTTTTTTTAATTAATATTTGTAACATTATACACTATACCATTCAAAAGCTTGGAGTAATGATGCTAAAAATTCAGCTTTGAGATCACAAGAAATAAATTACATTTTAAAATATATTCAAATAGAAAACAGTTATTTTAAATAGTAAAAATATTTCAAAATGTTACTGTTTTTGCTGTGCTTTGGGTCAAATAAATGCAGGCTTGGTGAGCAGAAGAGACTTCTTTAAAAACATTTAAAATCTTACTGTTCAAAAACTTTTGACTGGTAGTGTACTGTATTTCTCTCAATTAACGTGAAAAAAGTTACTTGCAGAAGTGTAATGTTTACGGTTTAAGGCTGTGAAAATATTATTTTATATAATATTTTTTAACTACAGCATGTCACACTGGAGGTTAATACTTACACATACACACTTATGTCAACTATCCAGTAACACCTGAAGTACATGTACTTCATGAGTCCTGTCTTTCTTTAACATTCACATACACATACATTTTCTCCTTTACACACACACACACACACACACACACACACACACATTCCAGTGTCTGTGGGTGTCAGGCATTACACAGGCTCAGCTCCCTCTCAGAGGGGGGTGTTTCAGAGGGAAGTTTTGCATTGGAGATTTATGTCAGTAGGTTACAGTGGTGACATGACTGGCGTGAGGTGTGGAGAGAAAGGGAAAGCCATGAACACAGGGTTAAAGCAGTCAGCCCGATCCACACTTCCATCCTAGGTGGGTCGCAGTTAAACCGGATATGGCACTGTAACAGAGCCTGACCCTCCTCAACACACAAACTGAGAGGAAAAGATTGTTACCGCAACTCAAACCTCAAAATAAAACGCTGGAGTAACTCTACCCGGTAAACAGTGGTGCTGGAGCCAGTCTGGCGCTGAAAGGGTCTCAGCGCCACTGAGATCCCGTGCTTCAAGAACTGTTAACATTTCTATATACATCCTAGTGAGGTGATTTATGTTTAATGCACTTTAGAAGGACAGGGTCATGAAGAAAATTAATAAAAGCCTGTGTTAATCAAAAACAGAGCAACAATGTCACAATTTATAGCAAAATGTTGAGCTGTTGAAATGTTGTCAAATGTTGAAAGTACAGAAATTCAAGAGGAAATTTGTATGAATGTGTAACCTGTGCGTGGCCCCAAACGTCACTCCATGTTAGCGTGGTTATCACACAGCTAACTGCTCATCTGTGTGAAAGAGTGAATTCATATTGAGTCACCGGGGCCCCTCAGGAGACCCTAATGAATATTCATATCAGAGAGCAGTGGGCGTCAGAGGAGGTCTCTGGCCTTTGGCATCTTGTACTACTTTCTTAAAATCATCCCGATTGCAAGAACGTATGCTCTAGAAATATGTCCTTCATTTGTCCCACAAAAATCAGGACAAATCAAGCCCCAAATGCCTTACGGAGAGCAGCCAATCACAACAGCAGACCTGTTTTTGTCAGCAAACATGCCATTGAGCGCAGCGTGTAATGGGATAGAATTAGGACAGACAGACGTTCCCAGAATCAATGGGAAATGGGGACTTAAGAACGACACAATTCTCAGTTTCTAGCTTTTCCCTCCTTTTTTCTTTTAAAATACTCATGCTTCACACATTTGAACTTTTGAATTACATAACTATATAAATTGAAGCCAATTTGTTTCAAAGATTAACAACAGCAAATCACACTTGAAACTCTTGAATTAAAAATAAAAGAAAATAAATAAATTCAGCCCTTTATAAGGGTCACAAATTTCAGGGGGCAAAAAGGTCAAAGTTTCATTGTCAATAGTGTAGTGATGTATAAAGCCCAATTCACACAGAGGTCACTTTAAAGCCAAGTATCTTTCTGTTGGTCATCCTTTCTGTTGGAATCCATGTGTGTCAGGGTTCTGCCCTGACAGCCCTGTCTGTGTTGTCATTGTTTAATGTCTCTATGTTTGTCTTGTGCCTGAGCACATGGCTGTGTCTTTGTTTATGTTGGCCATGTGCTCCCCTTGTCCTGCCTCCTCGTTTTCTGTCACCACGCCCCCTTGTTTAGCCCTCATTACCTGAGTATCTTCACCTGTTTTTCTTGTCTGGTCCTCATTAGTCTTGATTGTCTGCACCTGATCCTCATGTGTCCTGTTCCTTTATATTGTGCTGTCTTCTCTGTTCTCACTGCTGGTTCGTTGCGTTTGCTTTCCGTGTTCTAGCATCTTTATAAGTCTTCACCTAGTTGTATTAATAGTATCATCTCTTTACTCCTCGTCAGTCTAGTTTCTCATTTAGTTCTTTTGTAGCATTTTGGATTTTTCTTTTGTTTATTTTTTTGACCCTGTCTTGTGACCGCCTTTATTTTGTTCTAGCTTATTCTAGCTTTTAGTTTAGTACTTTGTTTTTTTGTTTTTGACTTTTTCCAGTCTAGTTTTTTTGGGTTTTGTTTCTAGCTTTTTGATTTTATTTTCTTTGTTTCTTTTCTTTTCCCCTGTTATTACAGTTTTAGTTTTTTATTGTTTTTTTTTTTTCCCTGTGTGTTCTTGTTGTCTTGTTCTGTATCTTTGTGTTTGTCCTGTTCAGTGTCTTGTCTGTCCCCCCTGGCGGCTGCTCTCTGGACCTGGCTTACTGGACTGGTGGTTGTAGCTCTGGACCAGGCCCTATCGTTAATGCTCCATCTCCCTGACCCTGCTGCCCTGCCTTGCCTGGGTCCATCTCTGCTGTCTCCTGTCGTCTGTCCTGCCTCACAGTCAAGAACTTCCACGATCATCACCTCCCTGTTTGCACTCCCGTTCACTCAATAAATGTTCAATTTCCGCTCATTCTGCATTTGGGTCTTTTTCTAGTGTTCTGCGGAGCCAGACCGTGACAGAACGAACCAGCCAACCGAGGACCCAGCAGAATGAGCATCAAGTTTGTTCCACCCGCTACCATCGAGGAGTATCTGGCGCTCCAGCAGGCAGTGGCGTCCCTTCGCCAGCAGGGCAGAGAACCTCGGTCCTATTCCCAGTTCTTCTGGACCATGGCAAGGGGTCTGGATTATGACGACACGGCCCTTAAAGAGGCTTTCAACCTCACCTTGGATGACCCCTTGCCACGATGGGAGATGGAGCAACTACGTATTCTGGACTTTTGGGGCTTCTCTAATTATTTGCACCATCGCAAGGACTGGCAAATCCTGAACCCCCCGGAGGATGTCGGCAGTGACCAGCCTACCCTTCTTTCCCCTCCAAGTCAAGTCCACCATCATCTTCTGACTCCCACAAGAATACGGAGGGATCGTAGGAAGAGGGCGGCTCGAGCTGCTGCGTCTGCCAGGGTGCCAGTCCCTGCTCCAGCCCCTGAGTCCGCTCCAGTGTCTGCTCCAGCCCCTGAGTCCGCTCCAGTGTCTGCTCCAGCCCCTGAGTCCGCTCCAGTGTCTGCTCCAGCCCCTGAGTCCGCCCCAGTGTCTGCTCCAGTCCAGTGTCGACCCCTAAGAAGAAGTGCAAACCCAAGAGGAAGAGAGCAATCCAGAACTTTGTCCTACCCTCAGAATCCTCCGAACCCGCTCAAATCACACTGGAGCCCGCCGAGCCCATTGTAATTAATCCTGATCCACCTAAATCCACTCCAGACATCCAAGGGCCGGTCAAGTCGTCTGCGGTCATTCTTGAGCCAAGTCAAGACACCGCCTCACTTCATAAGCCAAGTCAAGACCCAGCTTCACTACCTAAGCCAAGTCAAGACACAACCTCTCTCCCTAAGCCCAGTCCAGAAACAGGCTCACTTCCTAAGCCAAGTCTTGACACAGCTTCTCTTCCTGAGCCCTGTCAGGACACTGTCTCGCTTCCTGAGGCAGGTCATCACACGGCCCCGCATTCTGCGTCAAGTCGGGACTCGACTTCACATCCTGAGTCAAACCAAGACATTATTTCTCGTTCTAAGTCTGGCCAAGACACCGCTGCACCTCCTGAGTCCAGTCAAGTTGCAGAGGTTCTAGTAAGCTCTAGTCCTGTCACAGCTGTTTTTTCAATGTCCAGCCAGGTTACAGCTGATCCCTTGAATTCAAGTCAAGTCACAGCTGTCTCGCCCGAGTCAAGTCACGTCTCGCCCGAGCTTCCTGAGTTTCCGGCCAAGATGGCCGTTGACCCCGAATCCCCGGCCAAGATGGCCGCCAACTCTGACGCCCCGGCCAAGATGGCCGCTATTCCTGAGTTTCCGGCCAAGGAGGCCGTCTATCCTGAATCCCTGGACAAGATGGCTGCCAACTCTGAGTCCCCGGCCATGAAGGCCGCCATTCCTGTGTTCCCGGCCAGGGAGGCCACCAAGTCAAGATCCCCGGCCAAGGAGGCCGCCGACCCCGAGTCCCCGGCCAAGGAGGCCGCCGACCCCGACTCTCCGGCCAAGGAGGCCGCCGATCCCGAGTCCCCGGCCCAGGAGGCCGCCGATCCCGAGTCCCCGGCCCAGGAGGCCGCCGATCCCGAGTCCCCGGCCCAGGAGGCCGCCGATCCCGAGTCCCCGGCCCAGGAGGCCGCCGATCCCGAGTCCCCGGCCCAGGAGGCCGCCGATCCCGAGTCCCCGGCCCAGGAGGCCGCCGATCCCGAGTCCCCGGCCCAGGAGGCCGCCGATCCCGAGTCCCCGGCCCAGGAGGCCGCCGATCCCGAGTCCCCGGCCCAGGAGGCCGCCGATCCCGAGTCCCCGGCCCAGGAGGCCGCCGATCCCGAGTCCCCGGCCCAGGAGGCCGCCGATCCCGAGTCCCCGGCCCAGGAGGCCGCCGATCCCGAGTCCCCGGCCCAGGAGGCCGCCGATCCCGAGTCCCCGGCCCAGGAGGCCGCCGATCCCGAGTCCCCGGCCCAGGAGGCCGCCGATCCCGAGTCCCCGGCCCAGGAGGCCGCCGATCCCGAGTCCCCGGCCCAGGAGGCCGCCGATCCCGAGTCCCCGGCCCAGGAGGCCGCCGATCCCGAGTCCCCGGCCCAGGAGGCCGCCGATCCCGAGTCCCCGGCCCAGGAGGCCGCCGATCCCGAGTCCCCGGCCAGGATGGCCGTCAAGCAGGAGTTCCCGGAGTCAGCCCTCAAGCCAATTCCCGTAGCCCAGGAGGGCGTCCCTGATGCAGCCTTCAGACCTGATCCTGTTGCCCTGATGGGCATGCCCAAGGTAGCCCAAGACCTCAAGCCCAGTCCTAAGTTTCCCCAAACTAGATGCCCCCATGGACCAAGAGGGGCTTCTGGTGGGGTTCCTGGGCCCACCATCCCTCCCCCAGTGCCGCCCAAGCCTGGTGGGCCTCCAAAGTGGCCTCCCCCTTGCTCGGTCCAAAGCCACTTCCCTGGACTTTTCCTTCCCACCCCTTTCCCTCCCTCAGTATTCCCTGGCTACCTTGGGTTCCCCAACCTAGCACCCCACCCACCCTCCCTGTTGGTACCCCCTTGGCACTTGCCCTTCCTGGACGCCTGGAGGCGTCCGTTCGGGGGAGGGTACTGTCAGGGTTCTGCCCTGACAGCCCTGTCTGTGTTGTCATTGTTTAATGTCTCTATGTTTGTCTTGTGCCTGAGCACATGGCTGTGTCTTTGTTTATGTTGGCCATGTGCTCCCCTTGTCCTGCCTCCTCGTTTTCTGTCACCACGCCCCCTTGTTTAGCCCTCATTACCTGAGTATCTTCACCTGTTTTTCTTGTCTGGTCCTCATTAGTCTTGATTGTCTGCACCTGATCCTCATGTGTCCTGTTCCTTTATATTGTGCTGTCTTCTCTGTTCTCACTGCTGGTTCGTTGCGTTTGCTTTCCGTGTTCTAGCATCTTTATAAGTCTTCACCTAGTTGTATTAATAGTATCATCTCTTTACTCCTCGTCAGTCTAGTTTCTCATTTAGTTCTTTTGTAGCATTTTGGATTTTTCTTTTGTTTATTTTTTTTGACCCTGTCTTGTGACCGCCTTTATTTTGTTCTAGCTTATTCTAGCTTTTAGTTTAGTACTTTGTTTTTTTGTTTTTGACTTTTTCCAGTCTAGTTTTTTTGGGTTTTGTTTCTAGCTTTTTGATTTTATTTTCTTTGTTTCTTTTCTTTTCCCCTGTTATTACAGTTTTAGTTTTTTATTGTGTTTTTTTTTTTTTCCCTGTGTGTTCTTGTTGTCTTGTTCTGTATCTTTGTGTTTGTCCTGTTCAGTGTCTTGTCTGTCCCCCCTGGCGGCTGCTCTCTGGACCTGGCTTACTGGACTGGTGGTTGTAGCTCTGGACCAGGCCCTATCGTTAATGCTCCATCTCCCTGACCCTGCTGCCCTGCCTTGCCTGGGTCCATCTCTGCTGTCTCCTGTCGTCTGTCCTGCCTCACAGTCAAGAACTTCCACGATCATCACCTCCCTGTTTGCACTCCCGTTCACTCAATAAATGTTCAATTTCCGCTCATTCTGCATTTGGGTCTTTTTCTAGTGTTCTGCGGAGCCAGACCGTGACAATGTGACCAACCTAAAGGGATAGTTCACCCCCCCCCCCCCCCCCAAAAAAAAAAAAAAAAACAGTCATTAATTACTCACCCTCATGCCGTTCCAAACCTGTAAGACCTTCTTCTGAAACTCAAGAGATTTCTTACCCTCCATAGACAACAATTCAACTGACACGTTCAAGGCCCAGAAAGGTAGTAAGAACATCATTAAAATAGTCCATGTGACATCCGTGGTTCAACCATAATTTTCTGATGATATAAGAGTACTTTTTGTGCGCAAAGAAAAAAAAATTCTTCTCTTCTGTGTCAGTCCTATAGTGTGTTCACACCAAACATAAACACACCATTACATAAAGTCAATGCAAATACGCAAATAGAGGTGAATTTGCACTGGGCAACGCAAGTGACACAAAATGTGCAATATTCGCCTCAATCATGTCTTCAGAGCGGGAAAATTCGCATGACGCCAATCAGCCAATCATCTGGAGCATAGAAAACAATTCAAATCAGTTGCAGTAGTTTATTAGAATGGCCACAGAGATGTTGCTATCAATTACAAAATTAATACTCATTCATCTCTGGATGGTGCAGTAAACCCAGACTGTTTGGCTTTCCGGTGTATTTGGGACTTCCATAACAGGTACAAAGGAGCGTAGTTATCTCCACCATGGTTGATTGTGCGTTGTTGTTATTCACGCAAAAAACATCCCACGAGTAATCTAGAGTAAGTGACCCGATGCACATATTCGCTTCGCGTTTTGGTGTGAACACACCATTAGACATGCATTCATGCGATCAAGTCAAGTTTTTAGCATGTGTTGTGGTACTCTCGTAAAAGTGCATTGAAGGCTGACACAGAAGAGTAGCACACAAAAAGCGCTCTTGTAGCTTCGTAAAATTATGGTTGAACCACTGATGTCACATGGAATATTTTAACAATGTCCTTACTACCTTTCTGGTCTTTGAACGTCTGTTGCATTGCTATTTATGCAGGGTCAGAAAGCTCTCGGAATATAAAATATCTTAGCTTGTGTTCTGAAGATGATACAGGGTGAGTGAGGGTAAGTAATTAATGACAGAATTTTCATTTTTGGGTGAACCATCCCTTTAAACCTGTTATGAAATCTGCATGACCTAATCTTTTGCCCACCATTGTGTGAATTCCCTATCGAAATGACTTTATTTTGCACACTAACGTTTATCTTTTGACAGTGCTGGGGAAAAAGTTGTGCATGTGTGTGTGTGGATTTCAATTTGGGTAAATAATTACAGAGTTGTAGTCGTTCAGTGACGACAGAGGAATGCAAGGCCGCAAGGTCAGATGGACATAGTCACTGATCTAACTTGCAGTATATAGGGGCTTCTCTGCACATCAAGGCTCATCCCTGTCAACACACTGATCTACAAGGAAATCCCCTTCAGGTTTCCAGTAAATACAACACTGTTTCCTTCCTCTCTTGTCTTATGCAACTGCGCATCACATCTTTTAGACGTCTGTCTCTCGAACAAACAAGCTCAAAAAGTCATTCTCAGACTTTCCCCTAATCCCAAACATGCCTTATATCCTACAACTGACTTTTCCCCTGCTGTTTCCAAACTTCTATAGACCCCCTGCCCTGTTGCTCTGGAATCATTTCCCTCACCACAGTTTCAAAAATGAGGGACATCAAGATTAGGAAGAAGCTGTCTGCCAGATGGTGCTGTTTTCATTGACCTTATTTGTGGGTTTGTGGCTGCTTTTCCTGTGGGGAGTGTTTTAATCTGGGACCTGATTCATCTGAGTTTCTGAGAGGTGATGAAAATCATGAAAACTTGGCCTGTTTTGTTAAAAGAAGACCACATATCTGTTTGAGGATGTAAATTCAAAAGTAAAATAAATGACATGATATTCTGATGGTTTAACAAGTTTGAAATTTAGTTTTTTTCCATGAATCTAATCTTCTAATGTTTGTAAAAAAAAAAAAAAAAAAGAATCTGCCAAAATAAAAATATTGACTGAACAAGCCATTTTTTTGGTGCTGTGCCTATGTAAACACCCTCTTGCATGTGAAATAAGAGAAAGCACTGATTTCCTATCAACTCTAATACAGTTTTAATTGTATTTCTAATAAAAAACAAAGTAAACAAGGGATATTGTATTTATAATGACACTTTTGTACTGCAAACAAAATGTTGAACCAATATTAACAATTTTGTTATGCTAAACCCTAGAAACCTCGAAAAGGAAAGATCAGCTTCTTTTATAAAGAGGCACATTAGCAACGAGTCTAATTGCATCAGTCCCATCAGCAGCATTTCAGCATTGGTTACCATTTTAAAGAAAGTCAAAGCCTGTAAAATGGGTCAGAGGCTGTCTGGAGCCTCGTCGAGTCCTGCCCTGCCCAGAGCGTCCCATCTTCGGATCTTTCTTCCACAACATAAACATACCAATAAATTTTTTCCATCCCTGGAGTTGTTTTAATTAGTTCCTAAAGTACTTAATAATGGCGCGAGATTATTATCATAGAGGTGAGGATTACTGAGGCTGAGGGGATGGGCTGGGGCCAAACAATGGCTAATGGACGCAGAGGAAGTGTGTTTATGTGTATGTAAGAGTTTCTACTATCCAGCAGAACCCAGTGTTTGTGTTGGCCACCCAGAGCAACTGTTTTCCCCTGAGGCTGAGTGGGAGAAAATATCCTGCTGGATCACGACCCCCCTCCTACTTTAAATCAGGCCCCTTGGGCTCGCTGAAAACTCTCATTGGTGGATCTCACAGATCCAGAATGAGCTATATATAAGGGTCCAAAATTAATGAAGGCTTGTGGTAAAAATGCCACCAAAATTAACACAAATGCCCCATAAATTCAAGATAAAAAGACAAAAAATGCCCCTGCACAATTAAACTATGTATTGCGGCTGTCGCGATTAAAATGAAATGTGTCAGTTTGCGGAATTCCCTGGTCATGACACGCTGTTTTGTGCAGAGTTGAGCCTTATAACCAATCAAATGCATTTTTGATGAACTTAGGAAACATTGGCCAATCATAGGCCCTTAGATTAGTCAGCTCTGAAAACGCGCCAATCAGAGAAGCTTTAATTAGTCAGTGCTACAAACGCTAGAGCACGAAGTGTGCACGCTTGCGAATTCCCTCTTCATAAGAATTAAACTGCCTGCTGTTCTTCAGAAAAATAAATGTAAATAAAAGATTCGTTTGGTAGCTTTAGTGCTACAAATGCTAGAGCACGAAGTGCGCACGCTTGCGAATTCCCTCTTCATAAAAAAAGTGCAGATAAAATATATGTAAATAAAAGATTCAGTTGGTAGCTTTAGTAATTATAACAGGACATAACTTGGCTAGACTAGACTTACATTATGAAGCGACTTTTGTCTGTGAAGCCATAATGTGACGCGCCCAAAACGCAGACACAAAACAAAAATGTTTTATATTGTTTTCTATATCGATATTAATAATCATTATTAAAATATTCCCACAATAAGCTCCCACAAATTCTTTGATTTTTCAGCATTTTTGTGCTCCATCTTTTCACACTGAGGACAACTGAGAGACTGCAACTTATTGCTGTTATTACAGCATCTGCAACTATTACAGAAGGTTTAAACACTCACTGATGCTTCAGAAGGAAACACAAAGCATTTAAACTTTTTATATTTGAAGATCAGAGTAAATGTAACTTATTTTGTCTTCTGAGAAACATGTTAGTATCTTCTGTAGCTTATAAAGAGCAGTACTAAATAAAAAAAAGATATTTAGGCAAAATAAGAAAAATGTAGACATCTTCATTCTAAATGTACACCCTTTATTGCATAGTTTTTCCTTCTGGAGCATCAGTGAGCATTTGAACCTTCTGTAATAGTTGCATATGAGTCCCTCAGTTGTTCTCAGTGTTAAAAGATGGATGTCAAAATCATACAGTCATTGTTGGAAAGGGTTCAAATACACAGAAATGCTAAAAAAAAAAAAAAAAAAGAATTTTGTGGGACCTGAAGGATTTTTCTGAAGAACAGCAGGCAGTTTAACTGTTCAGAACAAACAAGGGACTGGGACTCATGAACAACTATCACTAAACAATAAAACACAGCTTTGGATAATTTAAGTAACAACACAGTATTAAGGCAAGGCAAGGCAAGGCAAGTTTATTTATAGCACATTTCATACACAATGGTAATTCAAAGTGCTGTACATAAAAGGAATTAAAATCATAATAGCATAAAAATCATAAAAAAATTATAATAATCACAACAATAAAAACAAAATTTAAGAACATTTAAGATGATTAAAAAATATATATTTAAATTTAATTAATACAGTAGAATGATTATACATAAAATAATGCAATCTGTTCGGACGTAGCACAGTGCTCATTCAATAAATGCACAACTGAACAGATGAGTTTTGAGTCTGCATTTAAATGTGGCTAATGTATTAGCACATCTGATCTTTTCTGGAAGCTGATTCCAACTGCGGACGGCATAATAGCTAAAAGCGGATTCCCCTTGTTTTGTGTGAACCCTTGATATTACTAACTGACTCGATCCTAGTGATCTGAGTTGTCTGTTAGGTTTATATTCAGTGAGTATATCTGCAATGTATGTAGGTCCTAGGCCATTGAGTGCTTTATAAACAAGTAAAAGTACTTTAAAATCTATCCTAAACATAACTGGAAGCCAGTGTAAGGACCTGAGGACTGGTGTAATATGCTCTGATTTTTTGGTTCTAGTCAGAATCCTGGCAGCAGCGTTCTGTATGAGCTGCAGCTGTCTAATGGTCTTCTTGGGAAGGCCGGTGAGGAGACCATTACAATAGTCCACCCTGCTGCTGATAAAGGCATGAACAAGTTTCTCCAAGTCTTGACGGGAAACAAAACATCTAATTCTTGCAATGTTTTTGAGATGATAGTATGCTGATTTAGTTACTGCTTTGACATGGCTACTGAAACTGAGGTCTGACTCCAGAATCACACCCAGATTCTTGACTTGATTTTTTGTTTTTTGACCCCTAGTGTCAACGTACTCATTGTCCTCATGAACTTCATCTTTGTTTCCAAATGCAATGACTTCTGTTTTCTCCTTGATTAACTGTAAAAAGTTTTGGCACATCCAACTGTTAATTTCATCAATGCATTGGCAGAGGGAATCAATGGGGCTGTAGTCATTTGGCGATAAGGCTAGGTAAATCTGGGTATCATCTGCATAGCTGTGATATGCAATTTGGTTCTTTCTCATTATTTGACTTAGTGGGAGCATATACAGGCTGAACAGCAGCGGGGCTAGAATTGAGCCTTGTGGGACTCCGCATGTCATGGACGTCCACTTAGACTTATACTCTCCTATACTTACGTAATAGCCTCTCCCTTCTAAGTATGACCTGAACCATTTGAGAACCATCCCAGAAAGCCCGACCCAGTTTTTCTAAAAGAATGTTATGATCGACAGTGTCAAAAGCAGCACTGAGATCTAGTAATACCAGCACTGATATTTTGCCAGAGTCTGAATTTAGGCGAATATCATTTATTATCTTTATGAGCGCTGTCTCTGTGCTATGATGTGGTCTGAAACCAGATTGGAAATGGTCCAGGTATCCATTTGAGTTTATGTAGTGATTCAGCTGATTTAAAACAATCTTTTCAATAATCTTGCCTATGAAAGGAAGATTTGATATTGGTCTATAGTTGCTCAGTATGGTGTTATCAAGATTTTTCTTTTTCAGAAGGGGCCTAACAGCTGCAGTTTTCAGGGAGTTTGGAAAAGTCCCAGAAAGAAGTGAGGTATTAAGAATCAAGGGTATGTAAACTTTTGAGCAGGGTCATTCAACTATTATTTTCTCTTGTGGACTATATGTGAAATATTTTATTCAGGTCAGTGCTAAATAAAAATAATATGCATTTTGTTTGATCCTTCTCATGTTGGTAAAATAACATTTCTTCTAGATTTTGCATTGCTTAAGATTCAGATTCAGGTGTATGTAAACTTTTGACCTCAACTATATATATATATATATATATATATATATATATATAGTAAATTTATCTCATTTTAGTAATGTATGGGTATTTAGACATTTTCTTTCTCCGGCCGTGCTATTCCATGATCAGGTCATCCCACAGCATCCTCTTACACAAATGAAGATAAATGTAGCCCAGTAGAGTGCATTACAAAGAGCTCATTTATGTCCGAAATGCACACACACACGTACACACACACACGTACACACACACACACACACACACACACACACACACACACACACACATACACATACACATACACATACACATACACATACACATACACATACACACAATGTACACACAATCCATTAGAGAATATTACAGAGGGCCCATTTAAGCATTTACTACACTATGAGGTAAAGAGGAGGTTTAAGCTAGGGCTGCATTTCTGAGGGTTTACTGATGTCTGAACTATAAATAGACAGACAGTCTAGTACAGACCACAACCACAAACACAGCATCAACTACAAAACACTCAGCAAGGGGCCAAAGGCAGATAGAATACAGAGTGTGTGTGTGTTCGGTAAGTGTAAACTCTTGTAAATGTCTGGCAAGACAAAAACTTGGTGCCTTTGCACAAAACAGAATGAATAAATCATCACAGACATCTTACAATATTATTATTACAATAGCCACTTCATTAACCTAAAGAGCAAAATAACAAAATCATTTATTGAACATACCATCAAGTATTTTTATAGAAAACTGTATTCTTAAAATTAGATAGCTCTCACTCCTTTTTTTTTAAACATAACCACTTTGTTATGTCAAAATAAGACTTAAAACGGCAATTTTTAGTGAGTAATCAGCTGAAAAATTAAACAATAGTTCAAAGTTAACCATTAAAAAGAACAGGTGAACATAAGTTCACAAAAAAAATATTGTTTAAATTGTTAACTGCTTCAAGTTATTATTTTGGAATAAATGTAAAATGCTTAAACACTAACTTGATGAGATTCATACTTGGCTTTCATAAATAGAATACTGATTACACTGTTAATGTAAAAAAAATCTTTTTCAGTCTAAGTAATGTTTATTTAACCAAGAAAACACAATAACACATTAAACATCCAAAACAAATGCTGCCTGATCTGTTTACTGAAGTATTCTAAGGAGTTTGAAACCCCCTCAAATTACCATCTAGGAATGGGGGGCCGGGAATCTTAGTGCCACCCAAGTGGGCAAGAGCGAGTGCCACAGTCGACTGGAAAACACACCCTGATGCCAACAATTCCATGGGAGGGTTGAGGGTTGTGTGTGCGGTTTGTTGTAGGAACAGAGTAGGCTGTCTGCCAAAGCTCAGAGTGCTGAATTGGCAGTCCAATTAAATGCGCTCAACACTTGCACAGCAGGCTAATTAAGCGACCTTCGTTTAGAAACAAACTAAATTGACATCCTACTGGAGTGGAATCTCTGAGACTCTCAAAACTCTCTCCAGTTATTACAAACATCCAACAGTTTTACGCTGGAGATTCTCTTATAGCGTCTTACTGTAACAGCACCGTGTGGTTTTAAATGCGATGCGCTGTTAAGTGCTGAGCCAAGAGCTTTCTTTTTTACTGCCTGCAAACTCTTTTTATTGAGCGTTATTTTTTTAATCAGATCTAAATACCACACAAGATGAGTCTAATTGGACTTGCGCAAGCATTACGACACATATACAGCAACATACACACTGGCACTTTTCTTCATTAATATTCATACATGTTAAAATGCTAAATCATGCATATGCTTGTATGTCCCCTGTCTGTCTTCAGATTAGCCTCCGTGAGTTTTCCAGGGAGAACACATGCCTGAAGTGCCAGAGGGATTGAAAATGTCACTCTGTGCTCTATCAGGTCCTATACTGACAGGCAGTGGCTAATCAGAAAACAGACACATGTCCTCACGTACGATACACGTAATTCCTAAAAGTAGTCAATGTGTGTCTTTTTCTATGTGAGTGTGTGTATTCCTCCTAAACAATAATCTCACGCATTGATGTTTACACAGATTTCTGTTTTAAAAGCTCACACATGCTCTACAAATAAGCTTTTACATTAAACTGCACACAAACAAAATTAAAGGCGTCACGAACAAAGAAATCAAAATCCCCTTGATCTTTTGACATTTAAAAGGTCATTGTACTATAAAACATCCTGTAAGTTTTAGAACTCAAAACTTTTTCATTAGTCTAAAAACAGCTTATATTGAAGCCAATATAAGCCAATATAGTGTCTAAACACCACCTACACAGAAGATGATCAACGCCTGCTTCTACATCACTGCCTGTTTAGCCCTGCCCACCAATTTGCATATATAGTGTAAATAACAAGACAGGGAAACGCAGGTCTACGCAGAAACCAAGCGACAAAGATCGCTCCGAAGACAACGAGATGCTGTATAGTGCCAAGTTGTTTAAAAACTGTTTGTATTGCCTTCCATCTGAACCCAAGACCACGTCAGCAAGAACTTGGTCCTTTGTTCACTTAATTTTACCCCGGATTCGTTTACAAACAAGGCTCAATTCGACACAGGATTTTCAGAAAGACTAAAACTAAAAGACAATGCTGTGTTGACTATAATGGATCCGACACCATTGCTTTGTCTGTTATTACAGATCATTTAATATGTACTGAGTATTTATGCATTTTTAATCTAAATCACAGCAGCATCCATTTATGAAGGATGTAGGCTGTTAAGGCTCAATCCCAATTCTACCCCTTAGCCCTACACTTAGCCCTACCCCTCCGTTTGGCGCGTTCACGTGAAGGGGTAGGGGTGTCTCATTTCTCTTTTGGTTGGAGGGGTAGGGGTAAGGGGAAGGGCCAGATAGCCCTCCAAACGAAGATTTTTCAGGACCTCACTTCAAACGAAGGGCTAAGAGAAATTTCCAACATGGCTGCTCACTCGAGCAAGCAGACTCGTAAATATAAGTAATTTTTGCCTTTAATAAGGATTTTCATGACAATGTTTCAATATATTTATATTACCTTCAATCTTGTGTTTATGGTGTTGTTTTGTAAATAAACGTTTGCAAAAAAATCGCTAAAGTTTGCTAGCAGATAGCACTGATTGCACGATATTACAAAATATATTTTTATGTCATATACACTTGACTGCATGTTAGAAACATGAAAGACCAGTGGCACGGCAATTTCCACTTTTTAAATCCCCTCTGATGCGCATTATTCAGTAGTGTCCTGCATTCGCAAAAATCATGGCAGTCCACCACATCCAGTCATGTGAATAAATGTAAATATTTGCTCAAAACACCCAATAAAGACAGTGATGATGCAGTCAGGACCGTGGAGCCGGCTTGCTTTGAAATGCATTTAATGATTGCGCCTAATGCGCCCGCTCACCGCACCAGTAATTTAAATCAGTACATAATAATAAAAACTATACCTTACAAATAAAAAGAAGCTGATTTTTACGATCAGAAATTTCTTAAACCAGTGAACCCCTGTAAACATTTAGTCCAAGGATCCAGAAAACGAATGCGTTCAAATAGAAAGTTCAAAACGAAATTCACAAATGAAGCATCTATACTTCTCCAGGCACCACTACACTGATTAGCAATTTGCCGCGCATGTGATAATGCGTTGTTTGTTTTGCTTACGGCCACATGTGAATGAACGGTGCGTACCGGTCCGTACATTTGTATTTTTTGCAACATGACAACATTTTGACATCTTGGAATGAGTGATAAACATCTGCGCATGTCCTCTGACGTAACATTAGGAACTAGCTACAACGTATGATGACGTATAACAGTGTTGTAGCGGTGTCCCATTTCTTAGGGGAAATATTTTAGCCCTTCCCCTTTACACTTTGTTTCAAGGGACAAGGGGAAGGGGCGAGGGGTAGGCGGAGGGGTAGAAAATAGAATTGGGATTGGGCCTAAACATACACAACTGTTAGCCAATCATAGCAGTGGGCATTTACTTCCAAGTCTACAATCTGCCACACCTATTCAAACAGAGCCTTCTGCTGCGGGAGTCAAAACAGGACAGAAAATAGCTTATTATTTCTAAATTATGATGTTTTTTTGATGTATAAATCTTGATAACATTGTAATTAGACCTCAGAGAACAGAATAAAATAATACTAAACCCATATACAAATGCTTTTACAAATACTAAACCCACAGCTAAATGATCAAAGCTCAAATATTTAATAAATGCACACACAAAGAATGATGGATGTGAATGACAGATGTTCCAATTTTACAGACATCTGCTGCACTCTCTACATGGGCCTGTGTATAATCTGAATTTACTACAAAGACACAGAGATTTCCCTCTGGGGACAGTGACATTTATTGGAAAAATCCTAAGAGCATTAATTTCTCTGGTATTCATGACTGTGGATTATTTGAGGGAATCCATGTGAATGTGAAATCTGTGTCGAAATGCAGCTATGTTCTATGTTTGAACCTAGTACACTCTTAAAAATAAAAGTGCTTCATGATGCCATAGAAGAACCTTTTTTGTCTAAATGGTTCCATAAAGAACCTTTAACATCACGTTCCACAAAAGGTTCTTTGTGGCAAAAGGAGGTTCATCAGATTAAAAAAGGTAAAAAAGAGATAGTTCTTTAAAGAACCTTTGACTGAATGGTTCTTTGTGGAACCAAAAATGGTTCTTCTATGACGTCACTGTGAAGAACCTGTTCAAGCACTTTTATTTTTAATGAAAGATTTCAGGCAAGATAAGAAATTTAGTGAATGTAATACCTTAAAAATGAAAGTGTGGCCCACAGTAGCCATTATGCCTCTCAGGAAGGCCAAACACTTCTCTTGTCGAATTGATTGAATTGTAAACATGTCATAATTTTCCTCATGGACAGAAATGATCTGCATCTCTTAGGTGGGACAAGGGAAATATGAACATTCTGAAAATATTTAAATCACCCTCATGTTGATCTAAATCTGTACACTTTTACAAATGCTGGTTCTCCAAAGTGCCTTTCCATTAAACAAAAGATTAACAAAAATATTTAGATTAAAAAAACACTCACTACACTATGAAAAAAAGGGTTCTTTTAAGAACTGTTCACTGAAAAGTTCTTTAGGGAAGCAAAATGGTTCTAGTAAAACTAGAACATACAGTATCTAAAAATTGCAAAACATAAACAAACATAGTCATGGCCACAGAGTTTCAATATACTTCTGATTAAATAGAGAGAAAGGCTTTGTGCAAGGTCACAGGTTCATGTTGGGTCTCTGCTGAGTATCACATGCTGTGAAAACAGGGCTTCTCATGTGCTGGGTTTGCATTTCGCAGATTCAATTCTACTGTACCCTCTGTGTGCTGCTGACACACGCACACACACACTACTGACCCGACCTAAGCAGGCCCAACAGCTATGCATGCACTGTCACTTTCAAGCTCCATATATGCAGACACGTACACATATGTGCTGTACTGTACTAACAGAAAGGGCAAACAGTAAAGTATTAGCCTGAGAATGTGACCTGGGGGATGCTGGGTACGTGTGAAGTTGCTAATAATGCAATTAATGCAATGGAGTCCAGCCTAGTAACAGTATTTAACTGTATAATGCATTGGAGATTTGATTGGTCGGTTTTTAATATGAGATAATTGACAAAGAGGCTGAACGTACTTAATATTAATGTGCAGGCATGCACGAACAGATGCACGCCACCCATCGCATGCAGGCTCACACGCACACCAATCTGCTTGGTAAAACATTATGTCCTACGGCAATGGAAAACAAGCTAGTGGACACTTGGAAAAAACATTCCCCCCTCTCCTGAGACGTGGACACAAAAACGTTCATTCAATTAGAAACAAATGGCGGAATTGAATGTGCACTGCTATTATGATACACGCATACACAAGCGACACAATATGGGGGTTTGTTTTTAGGTCATAGGGACAAGTGAATGGATTGGATTAGTCCAGATGAAATTGAAATTTTAGGATCATTGTGGTCTGTAAGCGCTTAAGCATCTCTAAAGATAATACAACATTACAGAATATTAATTCTCAGGGTGAAATGTGTTGGGGGTTAAATCCTCCGGTTGGATTTGAACACAGATTTCAGTTTTTCTGCGGCTGTGGTACAGGTGAATTTGAGAGAAATAGGGTTTTGCTAATTTAGACTCGCACCTGGAGAGCAAAAAGAGGAGTGTGGGAAATTCTATATTAAATATACAGTGTCAAATCCATAATTGACCATAATTGATCTCAACATTTCTATTAGAACAAGAGGAGTGTCACAATCTGATGGGTTGAGGAGTGGAGATGGAGGAGATCCGGAGTAGATGAAATAAAAAGTTTATTAAATAAAATACAGAATTTACAAACAAACAAACAAACCAAGAGCAAGAAACGAGAACATGCAATATTATCGACTGACAAAGGGGAGTGAGCAGAACCAGACTTATATACACTGAAACAGGGGTGTGGTTACAAACGAGATAACAAGGATAACAAGGGGGAAATACAAATATGGGCAAGAACAAACCAACTGAACACGAACCAAAAGGGGGAGACAAGGACTAAACCAAAAATGACTAGAAACAGAAGGGGAGAAAACACTGGGAGAACAGAAATACAAGACTAAAACCTGACAAGGAGAAGACAAAAGGCAAAGAGGCAACAACATGCAGATTACATGCTGATTTATATTCTGTTCATCCCAGATCATCCTATAAATTTTCACTGAAGACTGGAGTAATGGCTTCTGAAAATGTAGCTTTACATCACAGGAATAAATTACATTTTAAAATATATTAGAATCCAAACAGTTATATTATTTCACAATATTACTGTTTTTTTTTTAATAAACAAAATGCTATTGGCTATTTACAAAAATACTTCCTGTAAATCTGAGTATCTTTATTGTAGCACAGAATGGAGAATTCAATGGCGCCATAAAGCTTTTAGCAGCTGGTTCTTTCTGCTTAATGCAGGAACAGTACAGACCAGTCAGGACACCTGACGTCCAATATCCATCAACTTAAAGTCACTAAGGGCAGAACAAATGCTCACTCTTCTCTTTTACTTCTCAGCTCTTTGCATTAATATCTCTCTCTCTTGTCCCACAGATTCTTCCTCAAACACACAGGCAGTGCATCTGCTCCACACTACAGCAGGCAGGAGCTAAATTTAACTCAGAGGAGGGAGTTGAGAACATGTTCTCTACCTCTGCTGGTCTCTGAGACACAGGACCAGACAGGATCTGGGGCGGAATGACCTTCTATGCAACACACACACACAGACACACATACAGCAGCTGTAGTTAAAGTAAAGTGAAGTTAAATTCTTGCAAAAGCACAGTCACATATGGGCCATTCTACAGAATTGCTAGAATTCACTACTGAAACAGAGTAAGTTTTAGTCCACTGGCTGAGACAGATTTGAACTACACCCCTACATTTATGATCAGAAAATATTCCTGTGTCTCTCTTTCTCATAGCTGCAAAGTGTGAGTAGATAGATCCCATCATTTTGAGGCAAATGTGTTCAAAAGTCTGAAAATTCTGTGTGTAACTTTGTAGAATGTCACTACCAAACACATTTTTTCTCTTTTTTTGAGAGTTATTCCATAACATTTTGTTTTTATATGTGTACCACTGTTCAGAACTGCTAGCTAACCATGTGCTGATTAGCATCTTCGAGCTAGGTTTAAAAGTATCTAAAATTGTCACTACCGAAACAGTCACAACCAAAACATTTGGTGGCGTTTTGGTCATCTCTGTTTTTTTGAGGTGTTATAACATAAAATTGTCACTACTTTAACATGGTATCGTTTTTCGGTAATGACAAAAGGGAACACATAATCCTCATATTTGGGGGAGAAACATTTTGTTTAGTACAGTTATGCAAATGTGTTGTATTTTAATAGTCTTTAGTAGTTTTAGTAGTGTTTTAGTTTGCAAGTTAAAATTCTGTAATGTGATGTGGTCACTATCAAAGCATCACTGTCACAACTGAAAATGTGCAAACATGGGATGTTGTCAAAAATTTGTCAAAAGTATACTGAATTAACAACTAAGATTTTATGATCAATGCATATTCAAACTAATAAATCCTTAACTTTGAAATCAGTATGATGACAAATCTCATAAATTACACTTGAAATGTTAAAAAATGTAATTGTTATTGATTTACCTCTGAAAAAATGTATAAAATAGCAAAAAAAAAATTACAATGTAGAAACAAAATCCTAATAGGTCAATATAACCCTTCTAATTAAATTATTATTACCGTGTTTCAGTAGTGACAAATTTGGGGAGAGGACAAATTTTCCAAAACTTTCTGAAAATACAACATGAGAATTAACTGCACAATTACTAGAAATGTGTACTTTGGATATTATACAATTTGCATACATACAATTTTTTTTGCAAAAAGACACATTTTTCAAGTTGATTTTGGTCCAACTCTGTAGAATGTCAACATCTGAAGTGGATCAAAACCTTTCATCAAATTTGTCCTAAAACCAAAAAGAATACCCGTTCTTGTCTTAGGACAAACTTTTTTTTAGATCAACTTCAATTGTTGACTACTTTATACATATACACTTATATTGATAATTTACATGCTTTTAAAATGTTTAGTGTTAGTCACAAACAGCAGCTGTTCAGCTATTAAAGTTAAGAGTAAGAGTGTTACAGTAGCTAAAACAGCATTCATCGCAAAACAAACACAATGTGATCTATAGACACATTTAGCCGCTTTTCCACCATCGTGCCGAACCGTTCTTAGAACGGTCGGGTACAGTTCCAGTTGTGTTTCCACCTGAGCCTGGTACGGCACGGAACGATTACAAACCGTTCTCGGCCCGGAATTCTCGGCACGGTTAGACAACCGTGCTGAACCGGGCTGATAAAATGCGTTTGCATGGCGTCGCCACTCTGTTGCCTGGCTACCAGTTTCTCTATGGCAAAGCGGGAGCGCAGTAAACAGATACGGTAAATATAAATACAAATGGCTGAGACACTTTGGTCTGTGGATGAAACATTTGCTCTAATATTGATATTTGGCAGGAAAGAAAAATTCAACAACAGCTGGAGGGTGCAAAGAGAAACGAAAAAGTTTTTTTTTTTTTATTATAGTGCAGTGTCTTGCAGAGAAGGGCATTAAGAAAAGTTTCAAAACAGTGCCGGGAAAAAATAAAAAAAAAACTCAAACATACATATCAAGTCCAAAAGGAAAATAACAGTAGAAGCGGGGCTTGCATTACCAAGGCAACGACTGACGCATTTGTATTTACATTCCAAATAGTTCCGTTATCTGCACCGCAGTGGAAAATCAAACCGTATCCGTGCCGACTGGCCCGAATCGGCACGGAACAGAACGGTTACGCATTGAGAACGGTTCGGCCCGATAGTGGAAAAGCGGCTTTTAAACATTCCTACAAACAAACACTAACTCCAGCCACTGACTATACTGACGCTCAAATATATACAGCACTGGGGCAGGGGCATTCGACACACTTTCAAACACATGCTGTGCATGTCGCCAGCGAGGTTATGTGAGAGGGCATTTCGAAGCCTAGAGTGGCATGACCTCTAACCTCAGGGGTGCCTCCAGGGGCCCATTACACACATCCACACACTTCCCCAAGGCTGCTCAATAACATTAACGTGACGCGACTCCTGATAATGGCCCTGTCTCTCTGGGAGTCCAAGGCAAACCTGAGTGCTTTATAAACACACAATGCGAAGCTGGTCAGACAGTTAGTCACTCGGGCTAGTGTCTGAGAAGTCTGATGCCTGACACTGTCAGTCACAACCCTGTAAAACCCACCTACAAAGACAAAAACATTGGCAATTGGTTTTACAATAATTTTGCTGACATGGAAACCGCATGCTATTTTCTAATGTTGTTTACATGCTTTTACATAGTTATCAAACCACCTTTAAAAATAATCTTTAACAAAACCTCAAATATTTTAAACAAAAACACAGAGATACACTTATAAAACTAACATTATGAACTACCATTTCCTACCTCACGTTTCCAGACGCCACAGAAGCTGAAACAAAAGCTATTTCACAATGCTAAACAGGCATCACAAAACCTTCTGAAACCACAAATTCATGAATATGAGTCTTAATAACAGAGATACAGCCATTTCTACTCATTATCATCTGTTCATTTAAGCCCTCTCTGTATGGTTTCTGTGGTGTGGTTGATTCTTTTGTGAACGTGTGTTTTTTGACCAGCGTGTGTGGCATAAAGTGAAAACAGCCTGTCATTATTTTTGGAAAGCTGAGCTTTGACATACTGGAAGGACCGGAGAAATCATTCCCAGAAATCCAATTTTACTGTCATGTATGGAAATAGATGCTTGTGAAGAGACATTGCATGAGTAAGTACTTCTATGTGTGTGAGAATAGAAATGGGAATTGGAACTGAAACATAAAAGGAATTTTTGTAATGGAAACAGGAAATGTCAACCGGAAACTGGAACGGAAACGACAAAGAAAAATGTTTTAGCATAAACAAGAATGGAAATGGCAATAGAAACGGAAACAAGAACAGGAATTGGAAAAGAAGCAAATGTGGAACAAGCAAGGTGAAAAAAGTAAGTGGAAAAGAAATGGAAATTGAAATAGTAGAAACAAAGAAGTTAATTGGAACAGAAACTGAAATGGGAACAGAAAAAAAACAACTGAAGCAGAAATACTGAAAATCTAAAAATAGCAGGACTCTAGGAATAAGAATAACAGGAATATGAACAGAAACTGAATCAGTGGAATTGAAACTGGAATGAGACCAGAAACAGGCTGGCAAGTGGGAACAGGAATAAAAGTCTGCCTACCTGCCGAGTCTGAATTCATCATAATCCCCTCCTAGGAAAGAAAAAAATGCTGACTGAGTCACTGACAATGTACAGAAAGTAACCACAGATAAACTTCACCTGTGATCTTTGACCTCCAGAGAAGCCGAAAGCATGAGTGTGGCTACAATAACAGCTTCAAAAAGTGAATACATGACAAATGTACCGTCAAAGTTCAAAAGGCCATCAGCAATGCAGTTAATTTCAGACAGATAAATGCATGGGAAACGGTTCTTTAAAGACGCAATGAGTATTATCAACTAACATCAACATTCCAACACTGATAGCTGGCTTTACACTGGCTTACAGTCCATAAAAGACGGCTTGAAACAGAAACAGAAAAGATGTCACAGGAACAATAGACTGGATGTGTGAGTTTCTAGAGGGGTTTGGGAGGAATACTTGTCCTGAGAGCTGATGAGGTTGTTTCAGTTCGGAAATCCAGCGAATGCTGATCTCATGCTTTCTTATTGATTGAAGGCTCCAATTACACAAGAGAGCCGGTCGACAGAGATCTCACTCAGCAATCAATAGACACTCTATTTTAGTCTTTGATTTCAGAGCTACAATATGTCTGCATAAAGTGGACAGACTGCCTTTGTCCAGCAGCACAAAGCAAGCAAAAGAGTCAGATTTTTGTCAAATAAAATAATAAATTAAAATAAAATAAGCATCGTATAAAATACACATGATATATAAATATGGGAATCATGAGTATCAAAGTTAAGTATCATGGTTGTATCAAGATTGAAAATACATTATTGCAAAAACCAAGAAATTCACAATACATAAGCAGAAAATCCCATCATATTTCACAGGCTCCGGATCTTTCTTTAATCAAGGGGTTAACCTCTAGCTCTAAAAATATTGACACTTTTAGGGAAGTGGAGGTTTATTTTTGGTTTGTTTCTGACCCTCATTCTTAGCTAGTCTCAGGGGTGTCTCTGAACTGATCTAGTTGGGACAGAATGAAGGCCTAAAGAAATAATAGGTTTCTGATACGACCCACATATCGGGCTTGCATGTGATATTCTAAAAAAAGAAAGGACCCAGAGGAAATGCTGGCCCTGCATGTCTGACCAAGAATAACTTCAACAATACATGAAAGTGTTAGCTGAGACTGTACGGTTTCAACTGAACAAATGTTTCTTTTCAAAAGAATAGGGGAAAGATCACATTTTTCTAGAGCAACTCCCACAACGACCACACGTTCATTTGAGCTAGACCAAACTGAAAAAGAGAGAATATGTGGACTATCATGCTCAAGATAGAATCACAGACCTCTTTCACCATCCAGGAAAAAGGCAGAAGTGACTTCCTTCATTGTATACCATTTGTAGACCCTAAACACACTCAACACAAGTATGTGAACTTGAACGAAGATCAAACTCTACCAGACTTTCAAGAGGCAGAAACTGAAGTAAAGCCTGTCAGACTGTCAGTCCAAATCCGACTGGAATCTGATTTAAAGTTTTGACTGTCCACACTGTGTACCCCATTTGTTCAGATTCGATTTGTGCTTCCATGGTGCTTTTTCCGTTTTACTGAAACCAGTCAGAAGTCCAGTCAGACTTGATTCTCTAAATATTTTGACTTCATTCTCAAATTAAACATTTATTTTTGAAATATTACAACTTTATTCTCGTAATTTTGTCTTTTTTTCTTAAAACATTTAAACTTCAGTCTCATAATTTCATTTTTTTTTTTGTATTATTTAATGTGGCACTAAAACGCCACTAGCACTACAAACACGTGTGGTCACAATTAAGATAATACATTAAAATAATATGGTAAGACATAACAATTTGCAATAGCAAGCCGCAAAACTAGCTGTCTTGTAGAGTTAAAAATAGCGGGATGCGGATGAGACCGGAAGCCAGACCCATAAAATTCACAAATGGAAATAGCCCACTCTTACGGGAAAAATAAGGTGGATATCTGCATTGGATATGGTATACAGTATCTATGCTAAAAAAAAAATTAAAAAAAAACGGCAATACAGTGTGCAATACAGATGTTGCCTTACAACATGACAACATGAAAACATACAGACTTGCTTAATATGATCGGATTCCAAACAGAGATGCAAAAAATCAGACTTGGACTGATATTTAGATAGTCTGAATGGCAACAAACTACATTCGTATGTGGTTTAAAATCCTACTAAAATTGCATTCCTGGAAATCCATTTCAGTCTGAGCAATCAAATTGGATTTAGTGTAGGTTTTTATGTTGTCATGCCATGTAAATTGTAAACACATCAGGCCTTTTTGTAGAAAACATGCAAGACGTCTTTGCAGAAACAAGCCTATGTTGTGCAAGTCAAGTGGAAAAAGACAAAATACTGCTAGTATACGCATCTATTTGAGTTTTGAAACCAGTAGAGATGGCAGCCTGGAATAAAGTCGCACATTCCAGCTTCCTGTGTTTCTGCCACTGCCTCGTAAGATGAAATATAGTTCAGTTGCAATACACAGCGCGGACAGTCAGTCATCTAGATCGAATTCAAAACGGATATGCACAAAAATTGTTCAATAGTGTCGAAAATAATTCAGATTTCAAGCTGGGGAGTAGTTCTGAGTTCTGAAGCTCAGGCAAAAATCTGGCCAAACAAAATTTGTTTGAAGAACCTAGATTTGCTGCACCTTGTTTGCTGCACATAAAACAGCAAAAATGTCTGAAGATTTCAACAGATTTGCAATTTTTTGCCCAGCCTTACTTATTTGAACCAGAATATACAGATAATGAACTGACAGAGAGAAGAAGTAATTGTTGAATAAAGTCATTATTTTTGTTTTGTGTGCTCACAAAAATGTATTCTCATAGCTTCATAATATTACAGTTGAACCACTGATTTCACATGGACTATTTTAACGATGTCCTTACTACCTTTCTGGGCCTTACGTGTGTCAGTGGCGTTGCTGTCTATGCAAGATCAAAAAGCTCCCGGATTTCATCAAAAATATCTTATTATAAAAATAGCTTATGCTGTGCTGTTGCATATAGTTGCATCTTCTCTGTGGTCTTAGAAAGCTTGGTCACAGGAAAAGACAACCAAGCACAGTTCACTACATCACAAGTCCAGTTAACTTACAGGTTTCCTTCTTGCAGAATTATCTAATTTCCCTAATGTTTACATTACCCAGGAGGAACTAGGTAGTTGTGCTGGCGTGCTGGTCCAGAAGTGCACCATGACCTGGTCACAAACGGCTGTTTTCTCGACCCAAGGGTTGGGGGAGGACAGACCTGTTATCTGTTTTGCCTGCAGATGGCTAAACGGCGTGCAAGACTGGATGTGTCCGGCTCTCTGCGGCTCGCTCACCACTCAGAGACACATTTGGACAGCTGCATTTTATCAGCGGTAGCCGAGGAAAAATAAACTCAGTCCGAGAAGCCTGGTATGATCCCACGACCTTAAACTCCAACATATGCATTAAACAGAACAAAACGATACTGCTGCAATAAGTCGCAATATCTGCAACGTCAACACAAACAATACAGTCAAGTGCTTGTAATAAATCATAAAGGTTTACTGTAACGCATCACTCTGCTCTTCATTCAGTCTCACTGCTTTCTAGGAAAAAGAGTTAAAGACGTTAAAGAGTGATTAAAAACAAAACAACTGACATTTTAGGAAGGTGTAATGTCTCACTGTTTTATGACCTCTGACTCAAGATGCGTTTGAGAGTGATGGTAAACTTAAATTAAGGGTTAGGTGGAGGCCATATCTGCGACCTCTGTCTGACTCAAAATCCGTTGAGTTCCAGGCAATGGATGTCCCCTGCTGCAGCTTTACCGCTAGCCCAAATTTCACACACAACCCCTCACAGAGTCTGGAATTAACAGATATTACTCAACCATGCCTGTAAATGAGGCATGCACGGGTTTTGTTTCACCGTTTGTAACCCTAATCGTTTGTGTACACGTTTCTTTCTTTCTTCATTTGCACAATATGTAAAATAATAAACCCCTTTGTGTAGCGTAAAAATACTAGAACTGCTTTTCTAATTCGTTCACTGACTTGCTCAGTCTAACAAGATAAAGAAATCAATAAAATGAAGGGAGAAAGAGGTCGTGAGGTGCGTGTTCTGTTTTAATGTGATAGGTTGGCATTCGGCAGATGGGGTTTTAATCGACCGCGAGGGATGTAACAATCTGAGGACAATCACAGTGGTCATGTTTCCTGAAATGTACTTCATCTGCCCTTAATCCTCAGCTGTGTTTGACAACACTGACACCACATAATCTGAATCTTCATCACAGACCTGATTCTACCTGATCCTGAGGCACTGCCGTGAGAGGAAATGAAACGGAAGATTATTTGGTGTAAACGTCATCAAAAGAATTATCATAGTCACCTTATTTGATTCATGTGAGCTTTCATACTGGACAGGAGACTGGTCCGACTCAGCCCGGCACTAAAGTCACAAGGTTAAGAAATGTCACACGGGATCACAAGGGTGAAGTCAGGCTGCATGCATGATCTCTGGCTCTTTCTAAAGTGGGTCAGTCTATTAGAGAGTGATGAACAGAAAGATAAAAGAAGAAACAAACACAATGGCAAAACGTTCATACCCTATAAGTAAAACAAGGTGTAGGAGATAGTATGGAAGCCCGTTTCTGCCAATGAAAAAAAAAGAAAAAAAAAAAGATTGTGACTTTTTAACCTCGCAAATCTGACTTTTTTTTTCTTGCAATTGTGAATTTATATCTTGCAGTTCTGACTTTTTTTCAGAATGGCATGATATAAACTCACAATTGCAAAAAATAGTCAGAATTTCAGCAAATCTGAAATTTTCTTGCAAAAGTGAGTTTGTATCTCGCAATTCAGATTTTTTTCAGAATGGTATGATATAAACTCACAATTGCAAAGAATAGTCAGAATTTCCAGCAAATCTTACTTTTTCTCGCAAATGCAAGTGTGCATCTTGCAATTCTGACTTTTTTTCTCACAACTGCAAGTTTGTATCTCACAATTCTGACTTTTTTCTTAGGATTGTGAGATATAAACTTGAAATTCTGATGAAAAAAAAGTCAAAATTGTGAGTTTAAATTCTGACTTTTGCACACAAATGCGAGTTTGTATCTCTCAATTCTGACTTTTTGTTCTGACTCACAAATGTGAGTTTATATCTTGCAATTCTGACTTTTTTTCAGAATGACATGATATAAACTCACAAATCTGACTTTTTCTTGCAAATGCGAGTTTGTATCTCGCAATTCTGACTTTTTTTTCTTGCAATTGCAAATTTATATCTTGCAATTCTGACTTTTTTCAGAATGGCATGATATAAACTCCCAATGGAAAAAAATAGTCAGAATTTCCAGCAAATCTGACTTTTTTCTCGCAAATGCGAGTTTGTATCTCGCAATTCTGACTTTTTTCTCATAACTGTGTGATATAAACTTGCAATTGCATGTTATAAAGTAAGAATTGTCAGACATAAACTTGAAATTCTGAGGAAAAAAGTCAAAATGGTGAGTTTATATCTCACAATTATGACTTTATTTCTCAAAATTGCAACTTTATTTCTCAAAATTGCAACTTTACGTCTCACAATTCTAACTTTATAAAGAAATAATAACCAGAATACAGACAAATAACCAACACTAGTTAGATGACAATAAAAATACTAAAACGTCAATAATTCATTCTGAAAGGATTTCTCCATTCTCAAATATTGACAATATGGCCCAAATTTGTAAAACTAAATCAAATTAAACAAAGTTTGAGACACAATGATGGTGAGTACAACCCACTAACTCCACCAGAAAAGGATTGTCAGAAAGCATTAAGTGTCACTAAAACTACTAGACCTGAAAATTTCCTCTCTGTGACATAGTAAACTGCTCTTTTTTAGCAGGAAGTTGGCAAAGAGATCATAGACAAGCTACACTCTTAAAAATAAAGGTTCTTTATTGGCATCAATGGTTCCATGAAGAACCTTGAACATCCATGGAACCTTTCAAATGCAGAAAAGGCCCTTTAGATTTTTAAAATGTTCTTGAAAATGGTGATTTTTAAAATCTGTTCACTGAAATGTTCTTTGGGGAACAAAAAAAATGGTTCTTCTATGGCATAACTGCAAAAACACCATTTTGGAACCTTTATTTTTAAGAGTGTACAGTAAAGTTACCTTGTCTAATCTGATGGCAAAGACAGAGGATGTGCACACTTACTCCACCTAACATTTGCCGTTCACACACACAAACGTAAATCTTATCTAGCACTACCTAATGAAAGTCAAACAAAGAGACTAACATGGGAAAGAGTCATTCAAGGACACAGGTGATGTAAACATGATTGTCTCATGGTTGCATTTACACGTACCACAAATCAAACTACAACAAACGTCAGTGTCCTAATGCTTTAGACTGGGAGCTTTTTTTCCGTGTGTCAGAAGTGTGGGCTCTCACTGCTGAACTGATAAAACAAATGCATTTGAACTTCAGCATGTCTGCTTGCTCTGTAAACACACCTCATTCCATCAGTATTCAGTACACACTTGATTTCATTAATCAAGACCCTTAAGAAGGCAGGTCAAGGGCTGTTTTAGTGTCAATAGAACTAAAACACCTAAGGCCTTGGCTTTAAAATGTTTCAACATTGGTAATAGCACATTTATTAACTAGCACATTTGTGACCCTGTGTCACGCCAGGCCAGCAGAGGGAGCCCTTACCCCCACTGACTGTTGCTGCTCCCTCTGCTGCCTCTATGGTTACTTCCTGTTTATCAGACATAAAAGCCAGCTCATCACACACACACATCGCGAAGTATTGTTTTGCTCCAGCGGACTCTACCAAGCGTTTTCCATTGCTCTCAGGTTTCCTAGTCTCCTTGTTGTTCCCTAGCCATAGTTCTGTTTTTGTTTTCCCAGTCTTAGTCTTAGTTTTCTAGTTTCTTGTTTTCATTTCATTGTTTCATTTGGACTGCCCACCTGGATTTTGACCCACGCTTGTTTATTGGATTACGCTATTGGATTGTCTTCGCTGTTCATGTTTGCTGGTGTTTTCGACCCTGTCTGTCTGACTACGATCTGCTTAATAAAGCCTTGCATTTGGATCCTCACTCTTGGTCGTCCCGTTTGTGACAGAATACTTCGCCACACCCGGATCCAGCGGCTTTACTCACCACCAGCATCACAACATGGACCCAGTCGACCAACTTCTGCTCCTCAGACAAGGAGATCTCCCCATCAAGGAATATGTTCAACGTTTCAGTGAGTTGTTGCATAAAGTATCATTTTTTGATGAGGTATACTTTAAGGACTTATTCCGTATGGGGCTGAATGAACCAACAAGATCAATGTTGCCTGGGGGGAAATCCTTATGCTCACTGAAGGATTATATGAACTATGCACTGTCGTTATGCGGCTCTCCATGTACTGTGGGTATTCTAGTAGAGCCCCAGCACAAGATGTCTGCTAGCTTCAAGCCACAGCACAAGATGTCTGCTAGCTTCGAGCCACAGCACAAGATGTCTGCTAGCTTCGAGCCACAGCACAGGACGTCTGCTAGCTTCGAGCCACAGCACAAGATGTCTACTAGCCCAGAGCCAAAGCACAAGATGTCTGCTAGTTCAAAGCCTGTTCATAAGATGTCTGCCTTTCAGGAGCCCCTTCACAAGATGGCTACCTTCCCTAAACCTGTTCACAAAATGGCCGCCTTTCCCGAATCAGCTTTCGGAATGACCATCCTTCCTGAGTCCGCATTCAAGATGGTCACCCGATTGGACCCAGCTCACAAGAAATCTACCACGTCTGACTTCTCTCACAAGATGGCTGACACCCCAAGGCCCGATCACAAGATGGCCGCCATCCCCAAGCCTGTTCACAAGATGGCTGCCACCCCCAAGCCAGTTCACAAGATGGCCGCCGTCCCAAAGCCTGCTTCCAAGATGGCTGTCCTTCCCGAGTCAGCTCATAAGATGGCCGCCTTTCCTGAGACTGCACCCAAGATGGCCGCCCTTCCTGATCCTGTTCGCAAAATGGCCGCTCTTCCAGACCCTGCTCACAAGATGGCCGCCGTTCCAAAGCACGTTCATAAGATGGCTTCCGTTCCTGAGTTCCCGGTCAGAATGGCCACCACGCCAGAGCCTGCTGCAAAGATGGCCGCCACGCCAGAGCCTGCTGCTAAGATGGTCGCCACGCCAGAGCCTGCTGCAAAGATGGCCGCCACGCCAGAGCCTGCTGCAAAGATGGCCGCCACGCCAGAGCCTGCTGCAAAGATGGCCGCCACGCCAGAGCCTGCTGCAAAGATGGCCGCCACGCCAGAGCCTGCACCCAAGATGACCGCCACGCCCGTGCTGGCACACAAAATGGCCGCCATACCTGAGGCTGTTATTAACAGGGTGGCTACAGCGTCAGACTCTCACCCTTCCAGGACGTATCAGAGACTAATGTCTAGCTTGGAGGACCCACCACTGCTGTCAGCTCGTTCGGCTGGTCCCTTACTGTCAGCCGAGCCAACGTCTGCTCACCCCACATCAGCCAAGCCAGCGTCTGCTAGCGCCACGCCAACCAAGCCAGCGTCTGCTCACGCCACGTCAACCAAGCCATCGCCTGTGAACGTCATATCTGCTTCTCTCGAACCTGCACCAGCTGCCGTTCCTACCAAGTCAAGTCAAGTTACAGCTGCTGTCCCTGCCGAGTCAAGTCACGTCACAGTCACTGTCCCTGCCAGGACAAGTCAAGATACAGCTGCTGTTCCTGTCAGGCCAAGTCAAGCAGCTGTTCCCTCCGAGCCAAGCCAAGCCACAGCTGTCCCTCTCACGCCAAATCAAGTCACTGCTGCTCTTGTCATGACGAGTCAGGTCATAGCTACTTCTTCACTGCCAAGTCACATCTCCCCTGAGCATCCAGAGCCTTCACTCCCAAGCCATGCAGAGCCAACGCTCCCAAGCCATGCAGAGCCAACGCTCCCAAGCCATGCAGAGCCAACGCTCCCAAGCCATGCAGAGCCAACGCTCCCAAGCCATGCAGAGCCAACGCTCCCAAGCCATGCAGAGCCAACGCTACCAAGCCATGCAGAACCAACGCTCCCAAGTCACACAGAGCCAACGCTCCCAAGCCCCACGCCCAATGACCCGGAGGGCATTCCTCTGCCAACTGTGTTACCTGTTATGGCTATCGCCATTTTGAGTGTGTGGGCTGCACACTGCGCCCCAGTTGCCTCTTCGGCCCATGAGTCTGCCCACAAGTTTGTTCTGGAGACCTCATCTACAGGCATGTCCGCTGCGCCTATACCTCTTTCGGAGGTGGCGTACATAGCGGAACTTCACGCTCTGCCCGCTCCGCCAAGGCTTCACGCTCTGCCCGCTCCGCCAAGGCTTCACGCCCTGCCCGCTCCGCCAAGGCTTCACGCTCTGCCCGCTCCGCCAAGGCTTCACGCTCTGCCCGCTCCGCCAAGGCTTCACGCTCTGCCCGCTCCGCCAAGGCTTCACGCTCTGCCCGCTCCGCCAAGGCTTCACGCTCTGCCCGCTCCGCCAAGGCTTCACGCTCTGCCCGCTCAGCCAAGGCTTCACGCTCTGCCCGCATCGCCTGTGCTCCCTGCTCTGCCAGCACCGCCAGTGCTCCCTGCTCTGCCAGCACCGCCAGGGTTCCCTGCTATATCTGCTCCGCCAGGACTCCTTGCTCTACCTGCTCCGCCAAGGTTCCTTGCTCTGCCTGTTCCGCCAAGACTCCTTGCTCTGTCTGCTCCGCCAAGGTCCCTTGCTCTGTCTGCTCCGCCAAAATTCCCTGCCCTGCCTGCTCCGCCTAGGTTCCCTGTCATCTCTGTCTTGGCGTCTGGGGCCGTTCCAGAAGTCTCTGTCTGCCCAGGAACTGCCACGAAAGTCGTTCCTGAAGTTCTCGTCTGCCTGGTCACGGCTATGGAGGCCACGTTCTCCCATGAACTCTCTACTTCTCTCCTTGCTCTGTCTGCCTCCTCTATCTCTGTTCTCCCCAGGTCCCAGTCCATGATGCGGCCTCCTGTTCCGCCCTGGAGGGCTTCTACGCCTCCTGTTCCGCCCTGGAGGGCTTCTACGCCTCCTGTTCCGCCCTGGAGGGCCCCTGCGCCTCCTGTTTTGCCCTGGAGGGCTCCTGCGCCTCCTGTTCCGCCCTGGAGGGCTCCTGCGCCTCCTGATTCGCCCTGGAGGGCTCCTGTGCCTCCTGCTCCGCCCTGGAGGGCTCCTGCGCCTTCTGCTCCGCCCTGGAGGGTTCCTGCGCCTCCTGCTCCGCCCTGGAGGGCTCCTGCGCCTCCTGCTCTGCCCTGGAGGGCCGCTCCGCCTCCTGCTCCGCCCTGGAGGGTTCCTAGACCCCTTGCTCCGCCTTCGGCTCCGCCCTGGAGGGCTTCTACGCTACCTGCTCTGCCCCGGAGGGTCGCTAAGCCTCCTGCTCCGCCCTGGAGGGCTCCTAAGACTCTTGCTCCACCTCAAAGGACTGCTCTGCCTCCAGCCCTGCCCTGGAGGGCTCCTGAATCACCTGTTCTGCCTCAGTCTCCTGGCCCCCCCACCGCTCCCCTGGACTGTTTCCTCCTGTTGTTTTTTGGAGCGTCTGGAAGCCGCTCCTTGGGGGGGGGCTATGTCACGCCAGGCCAGCAGAGGGAGCCCTTACCCCCACTGACTGTTGCTGCTCCCTCTGCTGCCTCTATGGTTACTTCCTGTTTATCAGACATAAAAGCCAGCTCATCACACACACACATCGCGAAGTATTGTTTTGCTCCAGCGGACTCTACCAAGCGTTTTCCATTGCTCTCAGGTTTCCTAGTCTCCTTGTTGTTCCCTAGCCATAGTTCTGTTTTTGTTTTCCCAGTCTTAGTCTTAGTTTTCTAGTTTCTTGTTTTCATTTCATTGTTTCATTTGGACTGCCCACCTGGATTTTGACCCACGCTTGTTTATTGGATTACGCTATTGGATTGTCTTCGCTGTTCATGTTTGCTGGTGTTTTCGACCCTGTCTGTCTGACTACGATCTGCTTAATAAAGCCTTGCATTTGGATCCTCACTCTTGGTCGTCCCGTTTGTGACACCCTGGACCACAAAACCAATCATAAGGGTACATTTTTTTGAAATTGAGATTTATACATAATCTTAATGATCTTAATAATTAAGCTTTCCATTGATGTATGGTTTGTTAGGATTGGACAATATTTGGCTGCAATACAAGTATTTGAAAATCTGGAATCTGAGGGTGTAAAAAAATCTACAAATTGAGAAAATCTCTTTTTAAGTTGGCCACATTAAGTTCTTAGCAATGCATATTACTAATCAAAAACTAAGTTTTAATATATTTATGGTAGGAAATTTACAAAATATCGTCATGGAACTGAATGATTTTTGGCATAAAAGAAAAATGTATAATTTTGACCCATACCATGTATTGTTGGCTATTGCTACAAATATACTTGCGCTACTTATGACTGGTTTGTGGTCCAGGGTCACATTTATCTTGTTTTAAAATTGCTTTTGGACACATTTTATGGAAAACATAAGTGTAATACATTCTTACAACAATTCTGGAATTAAAACACAAAAGACAAATCACTAAATGCAGGAAAGTACAGAATTCCATCTACCTCTCTCAGATAAGAGTCGCACTCTTTTCCTTAAGAAGAAACCAAACGGCAGGCTCCTCCCTGTTCCTTCTGTCCAGTTTGGGCTTCCAGGTGAGAGATGATTCTGCAGTCCTGGATGGCATAACATGAACAAACAAGAACCAAAAAGTCAAAACTCCTCAGTAACAGTCACTGACTTAAGTATGCACATCAACAGACTAAAGATTCCCCTGTGCAAGCTCATGCATATTGGAAATGATCTTGGCAATGGGACAGCAATATGACCTCACTTCCTCTCCTTTCAGACTAAAGCAGTCTAAAATTTGTGTCTTTTTCCTCAGATATAGCTTGTTGTGCAACAGCTTTCTGGAACAAACACGTCATGCTGCCCCAAACAGAGGAGCCGTATTTACACCCTCATCAAGAATGACACTTTTGTCTTCAGAACCCTCAACAGACTAAAGCCAATTGACACAAGCATGTACAGCAGCTATTTCTGTAGGTGGGTGTGTGTTGGGTTAAACTGGGGTGTTAAAAACATGCTCACCCATGAGTCCCCCTTGTCCACCCTGTCGAAAACCCTCACCCATCACACAATGGTTGTCTGTCTCTAAAGTTCCCGCTTGACTCTGGAGGAATGTCCGGCTTGGATCGGACCCAGTGTGCACATCTTAACACTGCACTGGGGCTGTGAGGGCACCGTAAAAGACCCCAAAGTCACGGCGTCACAGGCCTCTCCACACGGACCGAATTCTCTCACATAAGGCAATTGCAGTTGAGTCAGTCAATGGTCTGATTCACTTAAAGGCTTGCAGTCCTGAAAAGACTGCAGTCACAAAGAACAACTGCACACTAAATATTTTAGATATTTTAAATATTTTTCTTTAAATATTTATATTTGAATAAATTAGCATAATTAAACCAATATATACAAACTATTAGTGTTGGAAAGAGTTAGGTTTTTTTTCTTTTTAAGAAGTCTCTTACACCAAGGCTGCATTTATTTAAACACAGTAAAAAAAATATTGTGAAACATTATTTTGATCAATTTAAAATGTCTTTGCTCAACAAAAGTATTAATTTCCCCTCAAACTTTCAGACAAAAAATAAAATACAAACAAATCATATGGAACTATATAGAAAGAGATTTTTGTCTGTATCATAAAACGCAGTGTAAGCGTGCACTTTTGGCATCTATACGTTGTAATCTCAGAGGTTTCAGCTGGGGGCCAGATGGCACATTCTGTCAACCAATAATAAAATAAAGGATTTTACCATGGAAAAGTAACCGCAGGTTTCTCCAAAACAATTATCCTTAATTAATGCAATAGTAAATTAATTTGGGGAGGGGGGTGTTGTCTACGCACATGGCAACAAATTCCACTACTGCTGTCACGAATGCTGATGTATGCTGAGCTGGTGTCAGTAATTATGTTTATAAGATGCTTTTCACACTAGGAGTTTCCACCTATAGAATCCTATAGATACACATCATGCAGTGCTAAGCAGTTTGTACTATATCAGTTATCCATTTTGTTATATATTCTCATTAATTTACTATTGCTATGAGTTTCTGATGTCACTTCAAAGTGAAAAAAAAAATAGTCGAATCACCAAATGGATAAAAAAATGAAAATACATTGGAACTAGTATAGCTTCAGAATATAGCTATAATATGAGCTTGTAAATTTGCACACAAACACAACATTTAACAGTAAAACAATGCTTTCTACAAATGATCTGGGGCCAGTTACATGAACATAGCCATTATGTTCTGACTGTGTCTTAAAGGGATAGTTCACCCAAAAATGAAACTTCTGTCATTAATTACTTACCCTCATGCTGTTCCAAACCCGTAAGACCTTTGTTCATCTTCCCAACCCAAATTAAGATATTTTTTTCATGAAATCCAAGAGCTCTCTGACCCTCCATAGACAGCAAGGTTCCTACCACAGTCAAGGTTCAGAAAGGAACCAAGAACATTGACAAAATAGTCCATGTGACATCAGAGGTTCAACCGTAATTTTATGAAGGTACGAGAATACTTTTTGTAAAAAAAAAAAAAATAAATAATAATAATTCAATAATACTTCTCCACTGCGTCACCCTAGTGGCATTTTTGAGAGTATCCCAAGATGAACGAAGGTCTTACGGGTTTGGAGCAACAGGAGGTTGAGTAAATAATGACAGAATTTTCATTTTTGGGTGAACTATGCCTTTACCTAGCAGTTAACCAACAAGTAATTATTCTTAATTTTCAGATTCAAATTAGACAAATCTACTGTTTTGTAACTGAATATAAGAAGTTAATGACCAGTCTTGAAGAAAAAAATTAGATGACTAACTTTTTAAGACTAGTCTAAGCAGTTTATGCAACTGGCCCCTAAAGATAAATGACAGCATGTAGTATTTTAAGCCTTGTTCAGAATGTCAACCCAAATCTGACTTTTGTGCAAATCCGATTGAAATCCAATTATATTTAGATAGTCTAAGTGGCAACAAACTACATGAAATCCGATTTCTGCAAATCCGTTTGAAGCTATATTCATATGTGATTTAGAAACCTATTCAAATCACATTTTTGGAAAACCATTTCAGAACTGATGGCCACCAGCAAGCATCAAAACATCAATAAATGATCCCAAACAAGAGAGAATGCCATGATACTATGACTAGGATATTCATACCAATATTTATAACAATAAAGTGTTTTAACGGCTCGTCATTAATCGGCCATATTGGCGGCACTGAATGTAAACAATGCCACTAAACCGAACAAAACTGATGATTATTGCTGCTGAAAATGGTCAATTATTATCATGTTTTGGGCTACACTATTCGGTCAGACCAGGAAAAACATTTGGAGTACTATAGTCTGCCAAATGTTATAACATATAAAGGAGAAGAGTGTTTGACCCAGTGCAATCCATGCTGTTGTTTTCATCCGAATATCACCAATATGACCGCGCATCCGTGTAACTGACCAAATCGTGATGTAAGTGCAAACCCTCCACAGTAGTGCTGGATGATATACCGGTTCAAAGGGTAAACCAGTTTGAATTACGCACACGGTATGATTTTTTTTTTTAAACAGGCATACCGGTACAAGTGGCTACGTGACACAGACTTCTGATTAATTGTTGGAAAACTTTTAGAACTATTAGAACACAGAACTAATTTTTACCTAGGCAAATAAACCAACTGTAAACAGCGGTTAGTGGTGGCCAGAGACACTAAAGACAAACGCAAAAGAGAAAATACTTTAGCAGACAGAGAAAACTCACTTTACCATTAATCAAAGTCAAAGTCAAAGTCTAGTCAAAGTCAACTTTATTGTCAATTCTGCCACATGTACAGGACATACAGAGAATTGAAATTGCGTTACTCTCAGACCCATGGTGCATACAAGTAACATTAAATACAAACAGTAACATTAAATACAAACAGTAACATTAAATACAAACAGTAACATTAAATACAAACAGTAACATTAGATACAAAGAATAAATATTTGGGGGATATTAGTGTTAAATGCTGAACTGAAGTCTATTTACAGCATTCGGACATATGAGTCTTTTTTGTCCAGATGTGTGAGTGCTGAGTGGAGTGCAGTGGAGATGGCATCATCGGTCGAGCGGTTGGGCCGATATGCAAACTGGAAGGGGTCCAGTGAGGGGGGAAGGACAGATTTAATGTGCTGCATGACTAGCCGTTCAAAGCACTTCATGAGGATGGGGGTAAGTGCAACTGGACGGTAGTCATTAAAGCAGGAAGGAGATGACTTTTTTGGTACCGGAATGATCGTGGTTGCTTTGAAACAGGTGTGGACGACAGCCTGGGAGACTGAGATATTGAAGATGTCTGTGAAGACATCAGTGAGTTCCACTGCACAGTCTCTCAGTCAGTACACGACCAGGAATGTTGTCAGGACCCGGAGCTTTGCGAGCGTTGATCCTGCTGAGGGATCTCCTCACACTGTCCGGGGACAGAGTCATCACCTGGTCACCAGGAGGGGGTGGGGTCTTTCGTGCAGTGGTGCTGTTTTGCACTTCAAAGCGAGCGAAGAAGGTGTTCAGCTCGTTCAGCAGGGAGATGGTGCTGTCACAGGTCTGTGGAGGGGGCTTGTAATCTGTGATGGTCTGTATGCCCCGCCACAGGCTCCGTGTGTCTCTGCTGTCATTGAAGCGACAAGATATTCCTCTGGAGTACTGTCTCTTAGCCTCTCTGATGCCACGGGAAAGGTTGGCCCTAGCTGTCTTCAGGCTCGCCTCGTCTCCAGCTCTGAAGGCAGCGTTCCGAGCTTTCAGCAGCCTGTAGACCTCCCCTGTCATCCATGGCTTTTGGTTGGCACGGACAGTGATGGTTTTGGTGACTGTTACATCCTCAGTGCATTTGTTAATGTAGGCTGTAACAGTCTCTGTGTACTCCTGGAGGTCAGTGGTGTTGTTGTAAGTGGCAGTCTGCTTAAAGGTCCCATATCGTACACATTTCTGGAGGTTTATTTTATTTGTTGATGTCCTTAAGAATATATATTTGCGGTATAAGTGCCAAAATCCATCTCAATATATTTTTACAGCTCCATTTTTAGGAGCTCTGTCAAAAACAGGTCGATTTTGGCACATCTAATTAATATTCATGAGCCTCTCTTCTGATTGGCCTGTTGTTTTCTGAGTGACGCACAACCAGGCCAATCACAGGTAACTACGGTCATGTATGCTGTAAGCGTAAGCGAGCTCAGAGCAATAGAGAGAGCTGATACTCAACAGGATATTTTAGAATGATCATTAATGTTTTTTCTTTTACAAACACCGAATGCAGTAAGCTACATAACTGTTGCTTCAGTAAAGCCCCTTTCACAATGCGCGCTGATTCTGGAAAATTACGGGAACCGTGTGAACCAAAGCCAGAACCTAAAGGCAGTGTTGTAGTAATGATGCACGTTATCAAGCGACTCTTCACAACGAAAAATAACGTTACGTGCAAAGTGGAATGAAGCAGCGATCATCAGGCAGAGCCAGCTCCTCACTATCAGCGCTGAAGCACAGTTTGTTCAGGTTAGTTTCAGTTTAGTGAAACGTACGCGTCGCATTACATCTCACATCCAAACGTCACATGTCTTTATGGTTTGTGTGTAAAGCACGCACAGATTCCGGAAAACAACTGTGAATGAACCAAATTAAACAATTCCGGAACAAATCGTGAGACACATTATCCGTGTATTTACCGGAATCGCTGTGTGAAAGAGGCTGAAGTTGACGTGCCGCTGGTCTCTTATATTAACGTTGTTCTGAAGCCTGTGCAATGATCGTAGCTTGACATCTATCGACTGAACAGGGTTTTCTCCACTTGTTTTCCTGTTGTTGTTGCTCAATAATGGAATGGATGCGTTGTTGTCTGGGGGTTTGACAAAAGGAGGGTGGGACGTTGGTTTGTGACTGAAGGCGGTGACTTGAGTCGATCGGACGTCACATCGTTACGGAAGTCACAGCTGCTCGTGAAAATGAACAGCTACTTTAAGCAGGCTGTGTGCAGTTTACTGTGGATTGACTGTTTTGAAACTCATATGGTAGTTAGATAGCCCCTAGACCTTAGTTATCATGAAAAAAGCCAGTAAATTTTGATTTTGACGATATGGGACCTTTAAACATATTCCAGTCTGTGGTGTCAAAGCAGTCCTGTAAAGCCTCTGAAGACCCCTCTGGCCACACTTGTATCTGCTTCAGTGTTGCCAGATTGGAAATGTCCAAGTATCGTACCAGAAGCTCAAAATTATCGTATTTGGGAGAAAATTATCGTATTTTAGTCAAACGTTCAAAATAAAGATATTTATCTAGATGTTACAGCTATTTCTCCTTTTTAGCACTCATTTTCTATACCTTATTGCAATACTAAACTAATTATCTTACCGAGTCAAACGTTAAAAATACAGCTATTAATCTAGATGTTACAGCTATTTATCCTTTTCAGCACTCATTTTCTATACTTTATTGTTAAACTAACAACCTCAGTTTTGAAACAACTGACCTAAGTACGACAGGAATGTTAACTTGTGCTTGTGAGAGAGAGCCATTCTCCACGATGATTGGTTGAGAAGACGTAAGATTGGATGAAAGGCATGCGTAACGCACGTTCACGTCTCCTCACAATCATGAAGGTAGACGTAGTATCCACACAGCTAGATCTTTGAGAATAGAAGCTCTTATAATTACAACGACCATGGTGTCACAAAATTCTGAAATTATCGTACATTGTGGTATTATTGATCGTACATCGTACAGAGGTCAAAATTATGGTACAAATACGATAATTATCGTACGTCTGGCAACACTGATCTGCTTACAAGCCGGTTTGGTGACTTTAACAAGCGGTCTGTAAGAGGGCATTAGCATAACAGAGATGTGATCAGAGGCGCCGAGGTGGGGGAGGGGGAAATAAGCTTTGTAAGCTCCTCTCTGGGTGGTGTAAACAAGGTCCAGTGTGTTATTTCCCCGTGTTGGAAAGTCAATGTGTTGTTGTATTTTTGGAAACACACTCTTTAAGTCTGCATGATTGAAATCCCCAGCCACGATGAGAAAAGCATCAGGGTGAGCTGTCTGCTGCTCACTGATGTGCTGGTACAGTTCATATAGTGCCTCGCTCCTGTTGTTGTTGGAGGTGGGAGGGATGTACACAGCACACAGCAGTATAGCTGTATATTCCCTCGGTAGATAGAATGGCCGGCACTTAATAACCATAAATTCCAACACTGGTGAGCAGTATTTGCAGACTACAACAGCATCGCGGTCTTACCCTCCGTGACGACAACCCTGTCGGCACGATAGCATGTCAGCTGGTCGAGCTGAATGGCGCGGTCCGGGACACGGTCGCTGAGCCATGTTTCCGTGAACACAAAAACACAACAGTCCTTTACATTCCTTTGAGATGAACGTAGTAGTCGGATGTAGTCCAGTTTGTTATAAGAATGAAATATTGGAAGAAAATCCTAAATACTGAAGGGGGTTTATATATATCTCTGATGGGAACTGACTGTCTTCAGAAAAGTTTTCAGTGCTGTTTTGTTTACAGCAGTACACTCTTAAAAATAAAGGTGCTTTAAAAGGTTCTTCACAGCGATGCCATAGAAGAACTATTTTTGCTTCCACAACGAACCATTCAGTCAAAGCTTCTTTAAAGAACCATCTCTTTCTTACCTTTTTATAATCTTAAGAGCCTTCTTTCGCTACAAAGAACCTTTTGTGAAACATAAAGGTTCTTCAGATTAAAGATTCTAAAGCACCTTTACCCCTGTATCGCTGCTGTTCCATAAGCGCCACCTACTGCCAGAGAGTGAATTTGCATCTTATTCAGACCGTCTGCTGTTTTTGTTTTGTGTAGGTGTTTTACGTATTAATATTTCACAAAGCTAAGCTCAAACCATTCTGTTTTTGCTTCCAATAGTGAAATGATACAATTTAATTTACATCAAAAACTGCTCACACTACATGTAGCATATTTGTTTGGATCATGATTAAAATGCAGCAGTTCTGCAACTGAACAACCACCAGAATCCTTAATAAAACGTGACAGACAGATGTTTGGTCAAATCACCCAGCACTAATCAATAGTAGTGTCCAAAAGTTTTAAGCACAAAAAACTCTTAAGGACAAAATTAATAAATAAATTCTGTCATGAAACTGTCATTAATTCTGTCAATTTGACATGTCAAAAATCAGCTATACACTGTAAATAAAACATTAGCAGCTTTCTCTAAAAGCAACTTTTTACCTCATTATTTCTCATAATTGTGTTTCCTCTATACAAAAAGGGCCATTCTTAAATCATCTTGTCGAATTTAGTTTCTTTTTATAATTAAAATCTAGCTAATGAATTGTGGACAGAGCTCTCATCTATGATTGAGTGAGCTTTGCAGCAACATGAACATTTAATGAATGCTGAAAGCACTGTAGTGTACGCTTGTGCTGGAGAGTGCGTCTATGTGAACGGGTCTGTCTTTCTGTCTGTCTCCGTGTGACACTGCAATTCATAGTTGAAGTCATTCTATCACTCTATGCGTTCTCTGCACTCCCCCAACCTCACATGGGTAAAAATAGTTCCTTCTCTCTCTCTCTCTCTCTCTCTCTCTCTCTCTCTCTCTCTCTCTCTCTCTCACACACACACACACACACACACTGGAGCTGTGTGTTTGGGAATCTGGAGATCTGGGGTTGTAAACGAACAGGAAGTGGCTTCGTCGCCAGGCACTAAATGAGGGTTCTTTTTTTCTAATTGTCGCCATTACTGGAGAAAAGATTGGGGGCTTTTTCTTCTTTTTTTTTTTGCTCAAAGAGGCCCCTATGTGAGAACCAATGCTGAGTACCGCTAAGCAGCCTGGGACAGATGTGAGTGCCACAGCACAAAGCTATTTGTTCATTTGCTGGAATTGTCCAGTCTGTGGAAAGCATGTTCCTAGTGTTAAATGTGGCCACCAGGGCCCTAACCCCCAAAAACATTCTGCTCTTCATTTTTGGTCTCTGTCCATCTACTGCATCAAAGCCTCTCTCTTACTCTCCTCACAATAATTCCTTTTGAGGTCACCATCAACGTCAGTATCGTGGGGGGTGCGGCGAGAATGTATGGGTCACAAAATCGTAACAGAACGTGGTTTTAATACTGTAAAGATGAATAAATGCCCCCTGGAATTGCTTTGGTCAGGAATTCTCACAACACTCAGAACAGACTTGAGGAACAAAACACTTGTATTAGAGTCTATTCTAAGATTCTCCAGGATTTAATGAGTGTTTCAATAACTCTAAAACTAAGATCAACAGCAGAGTATTGATTTTACTCTGAACACGAGACAACCCGCATTACATTCCCACATAGGAAAAACTGGCCCTGACCATGACCATGTGGTTTGCAAGGTTAGTGAAAGTTAAAATAGAACAAGAAAGGAAGAATGACAGACTGACCCACTTTTAACAACACCTTGGCACCACAGAGAGTGGATAAAGCTTATGCAGCATTTTATAAGACAAGAATGCAATATATTATTCATCACTATAGGGGGGAGGGGGCACATCAGTGTATGTTATATTTACACATAGAATATGAACAATTAGCTTTCATTTATGTAATAAGAAAAATGATAATACTGCTGTCAATGCTGATTATTTTTCACTTGAATTTTAACAAACCCCTAACTCTAAAAATTCAACCCTGTGCAGCTATTTTGTGCAATTTACATATAAATTAAGTGACTCTAACAATGAAAGTCAAAAGTCTGCCCATATAGTTGTCATGCTTTCATTTAAGAGGCGTAAAGAAGCCAAACTGCATGTTCATCCCTGTGCCACAAACTCACAACCCAGAGATATAAATAAAACTCTTTTGGGGCTTCAAAGTGTCTCTGAGCTGCAGTGACAGGAAATAGACTGACAGAGCAAAAAGTGCGCTCTCAAAATTCATAACAATGTGTTCTTGCAATGTGTGCTGGGAAAAGTAAATACCAGGTCTGCCTGGCATCTGATCACACTCACCAAACTGATAAAACTACAATACATGCTTCCTTTACATTCTGACACCGAATATCTTACACCACTGTTCTAAATAACTGCATTTATTAGCCTACAATACAGTAAAAACAGTAATATTATCAAATATTATTACAATTTAAAACAACTGTTTTCTATGTTTATTTATTTATTTATTTATTGCTGAATAAATCTAAGATCTAAGTTCAAAATAACATAATTTAGTTGAAATCTTTTTCAGCATTGTAAATGCCCTTACTGTAACTTTTAATCAATTTAATAAATCCTTGCAGAATAAATGTATTAATTCCGTAAAAAAAAATTCTGACCCCAGACATTAGAACAGTAGTGTATGTATAGATTTCTTCAGGTATTTGACCTCCACAATAGAAGACAGAAAATTGTGCAAGCATCTATTGTATCTATAGCTGTTACTGCCATCTAGTGGTATACTTTTAATATGTCATCTGGATTATTCTGACCTCTTTTTTCAGAAAAGATCAAAACTAAACAATAACAAGAAATACAAACAAGCATATTAAATAAAAAATAATTTATAACAAGGGAAGAACTCACATTTTCATATCTGGCTGGCATCTCCTCTTTCTTTGCCTCTGTAATGCTGTAACAAGGGTCTTTATACTTGATAGGAGATTCTGTGTGTCCCTCAACGCTCTTCTCTTTTCTGGCCATGGCTTTGTAAACCAATGAACATCCCTCTGTATTAAGGTTGTTAATGAAGAACTTTATCAGCATCATCATGCACTAAGGGTTGACTCCATCACATCTAAGCAGTAACAGTCACACACGACCAATTTCAAGCTCTGGCCAAATAGTTTTACTGGGCACTTTACATGTCTGTAGTTTTTAATCTGTCTGTGACTTGAAGAAAATAAAATGTGCAGGGTGATGTCTGTACTCTGATGTGTATACTATGGATTAAACATTTAAACAATTTAAACTTATCAATAGAGCTGTAATGTTTATATTAATAAGACTACTACATTTTGCAACATAATAAACACCTAGAAGAATATTATATTGCTCTTTCATTCAAGTATGAAAAATTTGTTGAGGTTTTTCCAGAAACTTGTGCAATCACTAAGCAGGACCTATACAAAAGTCAATGAAAAAGGAATGAATGAATGAATGAATGAATGAATGAATGTATGAATGAATGAATGAATGAACAAATCGCAGCTGGAAAAAAAAGTTTAGTGGTGTAAAAGAGTACACAAAAACTGTTACCTAAATCGTCAGCAGTCCAGACAGGTAGAGAAGTGCTTCCTCTGGGATGGTGCCTCAATCTCACTGACATGAACTGCTGTTACATCAGGTTGTTTCTCTGAGAATCCTGTTTACAAGTCATCACAGGGGGCGGGGAAGTCTGTCAAAGAGAGAAAGTAAAACAAAGAAAGATAGGGATATGGTTAAGGTAAAAGCAAAGGCAGGCAGGACATACTGGACGTGAAGGTTACTTTAGCAGGACAAGATTTATCAATAGCTTGTATGAAATATAAACAGTTCAGTTCATTCAATTTCGAAAATATCATATAGTATTACTATGGTTGGAAAATGACTTTATATTAAGTACAGAGAAATTGTGTCCACTTTATCCCACGCTTTTTGTTCACCGTGGCCTTTTACACTTACCCTGGGTTTTAGTCTTTTGTCGTCACGTTAAACTCTGGGTAAAACAGCAATCTACACTTGTTGATTTTGAAAGCCAACTTTTTGTAACGCTAGAAACCGAGTTCCATGCTAAAAGTGTACTGTGTAATGCGGTTTTCCAACGATATGGCGAGTTGTTAAGCAACAGACAAGCAATCATAAACTGCCGCAGTGGTTACCTCATTAAATATTTATACGCATTCCCATGTGCACACCACAGCTTCAAATATTACAGCGCTTTAATCAATAGACAACCAATCATAAACCACCTTAGTACTTACCTCATTAAATATTTATACATGCTGTACACGAGTTGCCTAGTTTCAGGCTCTCAGAGAAGAAGAATTAACAAATATCTGTGATGGCAAACACGTTCAATGTAGTTAGAAATGTGTAGTTAATCTTTTGTTTATTTTTGTGGTCAATTAAAACATAGTTTTTCAAGATTTCCCAGACAAGAAGTCACTGAACAATGTGCTTGTTGCCAGCTGTATGGATCCAATCAATAATATTGACCTGTTTTACAAATGCAGGACCAGTATTTGCCCAGGATAAAGTATGAACCTTGAGAAACATGGAAAACAATACCCAGAATTGTGTTTACCAGTTAGAATGAGCCTAATAATATTTTTACTTTGTGAAATTGTAACAAGACCATTCCTGATTTAATGTGCATGTGTAACATTGTTAAAGAAGAAGCTATTAAAACACACAGCTGAAATTCCTGTCATTTTTCCTTTCTCACTTGCCTCTTCATTTACTAACAAAAAAAATGATGAGAGTATGTACTTGAATGTGCTATTTCACTAAATTCACAAAACGTCCCATGTGTTCATACAAAACAATGTATACTATTATCCTACATGGGAGAGGAGATACAGTTTGATGTTCGAGATTAACATTAGCATGTAGGGTGATCAGACTAAGCTGTTTTGGCAATAAATGCAGCATAGATGTAGGTGAAACTTGAGTAAAGTGCAAAAGATACCCCTTGATCACCATGAGTTGAATGACAGCTGCATTGATAAGAGAACAAGAAAACCGCAACACAGATCTGAACAGCCATACCACCCACTAAGGGAATGTAGGGATGGTGGGAATAGAAGTACAACCTGATAAAGACAGTCCATATATAAGTCTTACAAAAGATTCAGAATTGTCATTTCAACTACTGCCAAAAAAGATACTTACGTAAGAGCAATCTGCAAATCTTACATACCTGCTATGCAACAGACTGGTGAGCAGAATGAAATACCTTCAGCAAAATGGAAATATTATTACTGAAAGCAGATGAAGATTAACACTGCTCTTCATACATCAGTGTATTCTTACATTTACTAGACAGAGCTCTTTAAATATAAATAATTTAAATATAATAATTTGATTGCAAAACTATTCTATTTTACTATAAAGTGTTTCAGGTTTAAGACAATACACTACAAGTAAAACCATTGTTTTTTTTTCTGTCTCTTCAGACAATCTCAATTTTGACATTTTGGGCTATTCTGCCTTTATAACGCGCCTTGTAGTGAAAGAAAACAAAATACTAAAATACTCATTTATCTATGTCAGTGGTCTACAAAAGGCAGAATTTTTATTCCTATCTATATTCTTGAGGTTATTATAGAGGGACTTTATATAACATTTTGTTCTTAAAAAATGAAACTAAATTGAATGGTGCCGAGACGCTAATTCTGCTTTTCTGCAACAATGTGATCTAAACTAGCAAACTACGGTCAAACCAAAATTTATTCAGATACCAGATATCATTTTTTATATTTATATTTTTTTACTAGTGGGTGCAGGACACTATAGTTTGTTTATGTAAGTGAGGATAGCAAAATAAAGTAAACTGTGACATCTTATACCCAAAAATTCTTCATACAGTGGACTACCAGTAAAATTGATAACAATTTGGGACCAAAACTTATTCAGACCTGAACATGTTTTGCTTAAGTGTTTTTTCTTTCATTTCTAATTACACCACAGACTGAATAAAATTAAGCATTGCTTGGTGATTGGTCAACAAAGTATTGATAGTTGTGTAAATTTTGTCAAACTAACAGTTGTCTGAATTTTTTGGTTAAATGTAAGCCATTACATACCTTTCTATCAAAGTTATCTTACATTATCAATATGAATTTGTTCTAACACAGTTTAATTCTTGAATTCTTGTCACATTTTATTACCATTTTCTAAACTATAGAGATTCAAGATTCAAGATTCAAGAGTTTTATTTGTCACATACACAATTATACAGAGTATAACCAGCAGTGAAATGTAGGTCAGGTCTGCTCCAAGGACAGTGCAATTATAAGTAAATAAATAATAATAGTAATAGTAATAATAATGTGCAATAGTAATAAGTAGCTTATGTAGTAATGAGAGGAATGTGCAAAAATAATGTGCAGAAGTTGTCCAGGGTATTAAAAATAGCAGCAATATAAGGTAGAGAAAAATTTGGATAGCTTAAAGATATATATGATATTTACATGGAGAAAAAATTAAGAATAGCTTATTGATATGGTGATATTTACATAGAGTCAGGTGATGTATGACACAGAGTTAGAGTTTAGGAGCAGGAGCCTGATGGCCTGGGGGAAGAAACTCCTCCTAAGTCTCAGTTTTTGCCATCAGGCTAAGGAAACGCTTGCCAGATGGAAGCAGAGTGAATAGGCAGTTACTAGGGTGATTTAAGTCCTTGAAGATTTTAACAGCATTATTTTTGCAGCGTTTGAGGTAGATGTCATGCAAAGAGGGGAGCAGACCCTGAGATGCGCTCAGCTAAGCGCACAACTCTTTGTAGTGCTTTGCGGTCCTGATTTGAGCTGTTTCCATACCACACTGAGATGCCCTTTAATCTATAGCGAATAAACTGTGTTAATGTCAGAAATGTTTAAAATGTCCGAATAAGAATCGCCATCTGTAAAAAAATAAATAAATAACTGTATAAATCTAGCCTGCTTGTGTACTGGTCATATATGTGACCATGGACCACATACAACTATTTAAAAATCTGGAATCTGAGGGCGCAAAAAATCTAATATCAAGAAAGTTGTCCAAATGAAGCTCTTTGCAATGCATATTACTAATAAAAAAATCGCTATATTTACAGTAGAAAATTTACAGAATTTCTTCATGACACGTGATCTTTACTAATATCCTTATGATTTTTTTGCATAAAAGAACAATCGATAATTTTGACCCATATAGTGTATTTTGGCTATTGCTACAAATATACCCATGCTACTTAAGACTTTGTGGTCCAGGGTTACATATGCATTTGTAAGAGCTTAATTTTGACAACTTTGAAGTCGATTTTCTAAATATTTAGATTTTTTGCAACCTCAGATTCTAGATTTTTTAATTAGTTGTATCTCGGCCAAATATTGTCATATCCGAACAAATTTCGAAAAATTGACACTTACGACTGGTTTTGTGGTCCAGGGTCACATATTATAACAAGAATGTTAATTTAACCTAACTGTATTTTTATTCAGCCTACTTTATTGTGTTTTATTTCTCGTCATGGCTATATCATTAACTTACGATCATTTGATGATAAGAAATCTATAGACATCATCATAAATTTCATGGAAACAACGCCTGAAGAATTTCTGTTTAGATTTTTTACTAGCGCCGAACTGTATGGAGCGCAGCAGTGCATTGAGCTTTACAAAACGCGAAAGCACGTGTCCCTCTTCTCTCCCTGTAGTTGCCATTCTGACAGTGCGCTGCGCGGGTTTCTATTTCGCGGGAGCAGGCAGCTCACAATAATATAATATAGTTTATTCTTTACAGAGGTGCGATATTCTCACCATTCAAGGGGAAAAATGAGTTTATGGGTGGATAAATACAGACCATCGTCCTTGGCTAAACTCGACTACCACAAGGAGCAAGCAAACCAGCTGAAAAATCTGGTAAAACGCAGAAACTAACTTACTGTATATAGAAAGCAAAGTGTTTTTGCTGGTGTTTATGTCAGACTCAGGTCAAATTAAATAACTAAATATGAATTACTTCATGTAATTATTTTGTACATTATTGAGCTCTTTCTAGAAGAAAATACTTTAAAATGGCTTGTTTACCTTTGCAGCAACAATAGTTTGCAATAGCTGTGATATATATTGAAATGTGCTTCACTTATTAGCCATACTATCTATAATTAGTAATAAGATTATATAATTATCTCTCAATGTTTAATTTGACAGGTCCAGTGTGGAGATTTTCCACACTTGTTGGTTTATGGACCGTCTGGTGCTGGTAAGAAAACCCGGATCATGTGTTTGCTCAGAGAGCTGTACGGACCCGGGATTGAGAAACTCAGGATTGAACACCAGTCCATCACGGTATTACATAGATAAATAAAACTTTTACCTAATAAGCTTTAAACTATTTTATAATTATAAAGCTTAGTAACTATCACTGTTTGTCTCTTGTAGACTCCATCTAAAAAGAAACTTGAAATAAACACAATTGCCAGCAACTACCATCTAGAGGTCAACCCAAGGTAATGAAAAACATTTACTCGCTTCTTGTGTATGCTGGGAGACTACTAGCAGAACCTCATGTTTAATGTGTTTTCCTCAGTGATGCTGGGAATAGTGACCGTGTGGTCATTCAGGAGCTGATCAAAACTGTTGCCCAGTCTCAGCAGATTCAGTCCAGTGCGCAAAGGGAGTTCAAAGGTTCGGGTTTGTTCTTTCATTGGGTTAGATCATTAATCTGAATATTAAATAACTAAGAGTCGTGTCTGGATTTGATAATCCTATATTAATGATCTGTACACTTATATAAGAGGACTATAACAATAGTGGCAATGATAAAATATCTCATCTCTTCACAGTGGTGCTGCTGACGGAAGTGGACCGTCTCACTAAAGACGCCCAGCATGCCTTGCGCCGTACGATGGAGAAGTACATGTCCACTTGTCGATTGATTCTGTGCTGTAACTCCACCTCAAAAGTGATTGCCCCCATCAGGAGCAGGTGTTTGGCTGTGAGAGTCCCCTTACCAAGTGTGGAAGAGGTGGATTTTTTTTTTAAAAGAATTATTACTTTTATTCAGTAATGATGCACTTTATAACGTGACACAAAAAAAATCTGTTTCAAATTAAAGCAGTTCTCTTGACATTTTTTGACGTAAATTCAAAAATCCTGAAAAAGTGCATCACGATTTCCACAAAAATATAAAGCAGTACAAACTGTTTACAATATTGAAAATGTTGATAAATGTTTCTTCAGCGCCACATTAGCATTTTAGATTAATTTAAATAGTGTGACACTGAAGACTGGAGTAGGCTGGAAAAAAAATCAGCTTTGCATCACAAAAAAAAAAACATTTTAAAATATTGAAAAATGTTTAAATTTAGTGCTTTTGTCTGTATTTTTTTTTAAATCATAAATGCAGGCTTGATAAGCTGAGCATAAGCATTCTTTCTTAAATACACTACCAGTAAAAAGTTTTTGAACAGATTTTGAATGTTTTTTCTTTTTTATAGAAGTCACGAAATAAGCAAAAACAGTAACATTTTGAAACAATTTTACTGTTTAAAATAACTGTGTTCTTTTTTAAATATTTTAAAATGTATTTTTGTCCTGCGATTTCAAAGCTGGGTTTTTAGCATCATTATTCCAGTCACATGATTCTTCAGGAATCATTCTAATATTCTGATTTTCTGTTAAAAAACATTATTATTATTATTATTATTATTATTAACAATATTTAAAACAGCTGAGTCAGGATTCTTTGATGAATAGAAAGATCCAAAGTTCAGCATTTTTCTGAAATTAAAACCTTTTGTAACATTATACACTATACCATTCAAAAGCTTGAAATCAGTATAATTTTTTTTTGGGGGGGGGTATAGAAATCAATACTTTTATTTAGCAAAGATGCTTTAAATTGATCAAAAGTGATAAAAATATTAGAATGTTACAAAAGATTTTGTTTTTCTGAACTTTCTATTCATCAATGAAACCTGAAACAATTATACTCAGCTGTTTCTAACATAATAATAATAATAAATGTTTTTTGAGCAGCAAATCAGAATATTAGAATGGTTTCTGAAGGATCATGTGACTGGAGTTATGATGCTAAAATTCAGCTTTGAAATCACAAGAATCAATTACATTTTAAAATACATTAAAATAAAAAAAAACAGCTATTTTTAACAGTACAAAATCACAGTTGTACTGTTTTTGCTGTACTTTGGATCAAATAAATGCAAGCTTGGTAAGCAGAAAAGACTTCTTTAAAAAACATTTAAAAAACTTACTGTTTAAAACCTTTTGACCAGTAGTGTACTAATTTAATGAAAACGCATAAAAATCAGCATCATAAGTTCTAACTATGTTCAAGTATTTTGTGCTTGACATGTGAAAATAACCCAACCTTCGTCCTTTCAGGTGTGCAGTGTTCTGTCCGGCGTGTGCAGGAAGGAGGGTCTGCTGCTTCCTCCTGAACTGGCCAAACAGATCGCTGAAAAATCTGGCCGTAACCTTCGTAAGGCCCTGCTGATGTGTGAGGCCTGCAGAGTTCAACAGTAAGTCAGCAAGAAGAGAGATCTCAGAGAATTAAATAAATGTTCAATGTTGTTCAGTTTTTCAAGTGATAATCACAAATGACGCCTCTGAATGAACCTAACTCACCTGAAGTGTATGCCACACATACAGTTTGTGTAACCTGTTTGCAAATTGACTCTTCCAGGTATCCATTCTCTTCAGACCAAGACATCCCTGAGACAGACTGGGAGGTTTACCTCAGAGAGACTGCTAATGCTATAGTCAGCCAGCAGAGCCCTCAAAGGTCAGAACATACATGAATACAAGCACAAAACTAAACTTTGCCAGTCCTAATGACAACCCAAGCTCTATAAAGTTGATTTTAGGGTTTATCCCTTATCAATCCCTTATCTTAAATTCAACTATATATCAGTTAGTTTAGGTTCTTTACATTATGTTAGTAGATTTTAATCATTTTGGTTTCAATAACCTGGTATGTTTTAAGTGGTATAGATGTAAACTAAACTGCCTGTTGTATTTTTGCAGACTTTTGGAGGTTCGGGCACGATTGTATGAACTTCTGACTCACTGCATCCCGCCAGACGTCATCATGAAGGTATTTACACAGCTGCTTATTTACAGCATAAAGAAATTAATTATACTGTGAAATAGAAGTCACTGCATTAACACTTTCTTTGAATGGTATTTCAGGGTCTGGTGACAGAGTTGCTAAGTAACTGTGATGGACACTTGAAAGCTGAGGTGGCTCAAATGGCGGCATACTACGAACACAGACTGCAGCTGGGCAACAAGGCAGTGTACCACCTGGAGGCCTTTGTAGCTAAATTCATGGCCATCTACAAGAAGTTTATGGAGGATGGACTTGACAACTTTATGTTCTGAGCCACTGTAGCCTAAAAGAAATAAGATATATTGTTTGTTTTTCATAATAAAATGTCATTTCAAATGTACGTGGCCTGTTGTTATTGCTATCTAATCATAGAGGTACAGAATTTCACATGGACGTGTTTTTTTTTTTTTTTTTACATACAAGTAAAACAACAGAAAGCACAAATGTGACCCTGGACCACAAAACCAGTCATAAGGGTCTTTTTCTTTTAAATTGAGATGTATAGATCATCTAAAAGCTGAATAAATAAGCTTTCCATTGATGTATGGTTTGTTATTATAGATGATATTTGGCCCGAGATACAACTATTTCTGGAATCTGAGGGTGCAAAAAAATTCAAATATTGACAAAATCACCTTTAAAGCTGGTAAAGTCATTAGCAGTGGATTTTACTAATCAAAAACTAAGTTTTGATATATTTATGGTAGGAGTTTACAAAATATTTTCATGGAACATGATCTTTACTTAATATCCTAATGATTTAAAAGAAAAAATTATAATTTTGACCCATACAATGTATTTTTTGCTACTTAAGACTGGTTTTGTGGTCCAGGGTCACAAATAGAATAGAAATTGCACATATAAAATTATATTTAGCTTTTCTAATATAAGTAAATATAACATAAAATGATTAAGGTTACAAAAAGTGCATATGAATTATAGGTAATAGAACTTCACTATGACATTAGATACAACAATAAACATTTATTTAATATTTTAAAGTATTATATATTAGACAATGTGAGTATGACCTCTGTGACATTATTTACCTAATCTAACCAAAGTGAGGTTTTTAATATGTCAGAAAAGAATAATATACTTTTCCCCCATAACTTGTGTGCAAAAACCAAAGCGTTGTGCAAACTTGACCAAATAATGTAAATATACTTTTTTTTTTAACAAATAAATAATGGTTTTTACATGGTAAAGCTGCAGTTAAATAATTATCCAAGTCTTCCAGGTTCACGTAGTATCTAATTAAAGGGGACATTGGATGTTTGCATATAAATGTGTCTTAGCAGTGTTCAGACACAACCACCCTACAATGATAAAAATCTAGTCATTAATTCTTTTTAATCTCCCAAAAAACTAAACAGTCTCAATTATCAAGCCGTTTTGATCTTCTGAGCAGTATGACATCATAATGCTCAAGCCCCGCCCACAACTGCTGAAGGACTGTCCTGTTTTAGTATATTTCCGCCATTTTCTCCACGTTCGAGGAGCTGTAGCGGCAACGTCTCGTAAGCAATGCAGGTGTTTTGTAGTTGAATGTAAAAGTGAACACATTCTTAATTTTGTCCCGACATCTGTTTTTGATGGTAACTTGCCACCAAATACAGAAAAAAAAATATCATTATCATTTAAACGGGTTGCTGTGAACAAAGCTGTTTTTGACGAGGTAAAAGTGTGTTGTTTTACATGACAGTTGAGGAATTCAAACTAAAGACATTTCACAAAGACTAAAGGATCATACCAACTTGTGGAAATTGGGCATCCGATGTCTCCTTTAAGAAATTCAAGCACTATGGTTTAAGAAAGAGTTTGTCAAAGTAACCATAAGAACAAATAAATTAAAAGCATAAGAGTCCACTGAAACCTTTTTCATTCATTTTTTGGTGATTAATTTGTGCCTCTTGACTCCGTAGTAGATAACAAGGCACACTGTGATCAGCATGCAAGAGCTCACCAGAGAGAGAAAGCCAACGACGGGCTGCTTGGTGAGGACATAACGGCCAGAGCCGTGCACTGGAGCATGGGGACACTGCTGTTGAGCTGTGCCTAGGAGAAGGAAACCATTGTGCTGGATGATGTTTTGGTAATGGCCCACTGAAGATTTTGAAATAACCTCCTCCTGCACGTGACCGTACATGCCAAAGCCTGGGTCCCGCTGGTCACTGAAGGCATATGCAAAATAGCCCTTCAAATTGACTCCATCCAGTGTATATGCTAAAACAACAAGTCAGAGGTTAGAAAATGGCTGAAATGAACTCATGAACTCACAACGTAACTATAAAGCGAATTCAGATTACAAAGTAAATAAGGTCTTGCCAGTGTTTTGGGAATAGTAAACAAATATTGTTTCCAAAGCTCAGATAAAGAGCGGCTTGCTAGTTTTCCTGAGATCAGCAAACTGTTCCCCTAGTTTTCCGCTTAATAATTAAGCTGCCATGTGTGGATGTATGTGTACAATGTGAGCTTTGCGCCTCTAAATAGAAACAGCAGTGCAGCGACTTATCCAAGTGGGTTACTGTACTGGGGGAAAAAAAACTAATCTTAAGCAATTAGAAATTGTAAAATTCAATCTCTAGGACACTATAAATATTACAAAATTTTGTAAATTAACAACATGTAATAATATTGAATCAAACAGCAAGTTGACTTGCAGTAAGTTTAATTATGTCTATGAGTTACATTTAACATCAGTATATAATTAGTTTTATTAAAATTAGTACAAAGTATTTTTATTAGAGCTAACAAAAAAATAGCCATATTAGGATAACCTAATTAGTAAATTTCAGGATTCTTTAATGAATATAAAGTTAAAAACAAAAAGCATTTATTCAAAATAGAAATCTTTTCTTACAATATTATGTCTTTACTATCACTTTTTATCCTACAGTATAATATTTGATATGCAAATTTATCTAAGTCCTCTAAATTGAATGAAAAAAAAAAAGAAAAACCTATGGTACACAACATAATTTTTTAGCAAGTAAAAGACATTTTTGTAAAATTCCTAAATCATCTCGCTTCAGGTCATGGTGCACATGAAAATAATAAAAAAATGTGAGTATCAAATAAGACTTTTAAGAAAAAATTATGTGTATATCTTTCAGTATCAGTAGTCTGCTATAAGATCACATTGATGTCAGAATTTCATCTTTGGCCATAAAAATATCAGTAACTGCACCAAATTGTATATTTGCTCAGTTTTAAAAAAAAATATACACTGTCGCTCAAAAATTTGGGATCAGAAAGATTTTTAATGTTTTTAGGTAGTTTCTTATGCTTATCAAAGTTCCATTTATTTGATCAAAAAATACAGTAAAACAAGCTAATATTATGAAATATTATTGCAATTTAAAATCTCTTTTTAATATACTTTAAAATCAAATTTATTCCTGTGATCAAAGCCAAATGATCAGAATCATTACTTCAGTCTTCAGTGTCACACAATCCTTCAGAAATTATTCTAATATGCTGATTTCTTATCAGTGTTGGCAGCAGTTGTGCTGCTTTATATTTTTTTGGAAACTATGATGCTTTTTTAGGATTCTTTGATGAATAAAAAGAACAGCATTTATTCAAAATAGAATGTCTTTGAAATAAATGAATGTTACATTGATAAAAAGTAATAGCAAAGAAAGAAAAAAAGAGCCCCAAACTTTGAACGGTAGTGTATATTGTTACAGATTATTTAAAAGTTTAAATAAATGCTGTACTTTTTAACGTTTTTTTCCATCAAAGAATCTTGAAAAAAGTATAACAGGTTGCAAAACAAATATTAAGCAGCACAAATGTTTCCAACATTGATAATAAATCAGCATATTAAAATGATTTCTGAAGGATCATGTAACACTGAAGACTTGAATAATGGTGCTGGAAATTCAGCTTTGCATCACAGGAATAAATTCTACTTTAAAGTATATTAAAATAGAAAACCACTATTTTCACAATATTACTGTTTTTTCTGCTTTTTTGTTTGTATTTTTTTTTTTACATTTTCAATAAACTGTTCCTGAAAAAAGATAAAAATTTGGATTGGTATAACCCACCCCAATGTACCCAATGGAATCCAAAACATAACATTTTACGATTTCTTACCTTTTAAGGCCTCATTGATGTAGTTGTAAAGGTAGTAGATGCGCAAGCTATCGTTAAACCTAGCGATGTCCTCTTGAACACCATTGGCCATCACGTAAATGGGAACCCCTTTGTATCTAGAGTTAACCCAGTTCAGTGCCTTGCGAAGACCCCAGGGGACCACAGGAGAGTTGCGTCTTGAGGACATGATCCAGGTCACGTCAGATATCAGCTGCACCTGCAGCTTGTCCTTGAAAGTGTATTTGTCCTCCACTCCATCATACACCATTGAGGTAGTAAAATGGCTGATGGCGAAGAAATCGTAGGTTCCTTTAACCAACATCCTATCTTCCTCACTAAATGCGGGTAAGTGGTAGTTGAAGAGATCAATATTGTTTCGCTGTTGGAGCCAGTTACGCATAACCACTGGGTAATCGCCACTACCAAAGATGGGCTCTGCAAACCAGCCGACTCGAAAGTCCAAGACTCGGTTTGCAGGCTCAACGTCCTCCCTGTTGAAAGAAAACGCAGGTTCGACCCAGTCCATATGAAGAACCAGTGATGCCTTACCGCCTTGGGCTTTGCGAAACTCGCTGTCGTAGATGTGCCATGCTAACGCATGTGCACGGAGCAGCTGGTGGCCCACGGTGTATTCAAGATCCTCATCGTTGGGTTCATTCAGCGTGATCCACATCTTGACATGAGCACCAAGTCGTTGGAAACACAACCTGGCGTAGTCCGCAAAGGCCTGGACTGTCTCCTCACTCTGCCAGCCCCCATTAGCCTCAATGGGTGCCGGAAGGCTAGAAATTTTCCCTGTGTGGTGCCAAAGGGCCACAACAGGGATTATGTTCATCTTTCGTAGCTCACTGACAAAGCAATGGTAGTATCTTAGAAGTGTTTCGTTAGCATCAGACACCCGGCCTGTTGGGGTGATGGAGGACCAGTTGAGGGAGAAGTGGAAGTGTGAGACTTGCATATCGCGCACGTGAGACACCTGCTGGAGGACGATGCTGTAATCAGCGCAGTGCCTTGTCCTGTGCGCCTGCACACCCGGGACCTTTTTCAGCTCTCCATTACCAGAAATGTTCCAGATGTAAACGCTAGGGTCGGCAAACTGGGTAGGTATAGTATCAACCTTCAAAACAGGATCAGAAAACAGAATTAAAAAGAAACTAAAAAATATATATATATATTTTGTTATATATCCAAATGATGCTTATCAATGTCTGAAGTTTGAACAAAGGTCAAAGATAAAAGTCAAGTGCATCGTATAATCTAAACAGAATCTAAGTTGTATAAAAAGTGACCTTTGAATGGGACAAACAAGAACAATCACGTAAGTTTGATTTGCTGGACTAAAGTGTACAAATTTAAAGCTATTTCCTTTTAATTTGATAAAATATGGGCAGTTAGATGTAATACAAGTTTAACTCAGTTTTTTTTTTGTAATTTAAAAAGGAGAAATCAACTATCAATTATATATTAAAAATATATATATATAAAAATTAAAATATGGGACTACATAAAAAAAAAAATATATTTTTTAATGTAAAATCAATTATATATTTTGAAAAAAATATATAGTATATAATATTTACATTTCAAACTAAAATGAATTCAATTTAATTAAATGTAATCTTTAATACATTTTTTAATAAACCAAGGGCAAGTTTTACCTGTCGGAAGTATTAATACATAAAAAAGAAAAAAAAAAAAAATATATATATATATATATATATATATATATATATATATATATATATATATGTATACACATACATACATATATTTCTTTTAAACAAATGCATTAACATATATTTTTAATAAAAAAATTTTTTTAGTTGTTTTACTAAAGAATTGTTTATTTTTTTACCTGTATTGAACTGGCTGCAACTCCCCAGGCAAAGTCACAGGGAAAGATGCCCTGTGCAGGGCGGTTCTCGGGCAGCTGAGGGAAGCCGTTCTTCTCTATGAGTTTGCTATAGAAAGTGGCAGATGTCTTTGGCTCTCTTTTCAGATCAGGAGTGTTGAAATCCACATAGAACAGCCCTCGTCGTATTCCATATTCACGGTACCACTCATAACCATCCAGCAGAGACCAGGCTGTGTAGCCAATCACATTTACTCTCTCAAAGCGGATTGCTGTAAAGAAAAGAAAATTATTGTTCATCATCAATTATTGATTGTGAAATGTAAATTGTTAATGCTTCTTTAACCATTAAAAGATATACAGGTATAAGAGATATCCTCAACATGGCCATATACTGGCTCATATGTTTCATCAAACACACTCAGTTCATTCATGTACCTTTTAGAGTCTCCATAATAAAGCGCTTCAGGTAGTACATATGTTTAGCATCCTTTGTTTTCGTGTTGCCACTTCCATACCAGCCGCTCTCCACCACAAAGATGGGAGGATTGTTGTACTCGGCTCGAACCCAATACAGCAGCATCCTCAGACCCAGGTCTTCTGTCTGGCCAAAGCGCAGACTGTCATTGATCAGCTGAAAACTAAGAGCAGGTCCGTGAGACAGGGCAAAGAAGTCTGCCGTTCCATTTACGTACAAGCTCTCGGCCTTTGTGAAGGATGGCAGCCTGTGGGTCAAATTGTGTTTCATGCAGGGAGGATAGTCTCCATCCACAAACAACGGACGGGCGAACCAGCCAAGCACGAAGTCTAAAGAACACTGGCAGGCTTTGCTGCTCTCCTGCCTGGTTCTGCTAGGTTTGATCCAGTGGGAGGCCAGAGCCATAGACACTCGGCCACCCTGACTGGAACGATATCGCTCGTCATATAAGTGCCAGGCTGCTGCATGAGCCTAGGAGACAACATACATCAGAAAAAAATTAAATAAAAATGTGGCAATACATTATAATTGAAAAACGTTTGGAATTATATAATTTGAACAAATATAATTAAACAACAAAAATATAAAGCTAACAAAATACATATAAATATATAAGTGCTGTCAAATGATTAATTGAGATAAATCGTATCCAAAATATGTAAGTATATATATTCATGTATATGTAAGAAAAATGTTATGTTTATCTATTAAAAATATTTATATATAATATAAATTATATGAATATAAATATATACATGTAAATATTTTCAAAATATATACTGCATGTGTGTGTATTTATATATACATAATAAATACCTACAGTATACAGACATATATTATGCAATGAATATATATATATATATATATATATATATATATATATAACATTTTTCACATTAACTTTTTCAATACTTTATTTTTTGGAGTTTTACCAGCAATTACAATAATTCTCACAATAAAAATTAAAATATATATTTTTAAAGCACTTTAAAAACTTTATATTTTATTGGAATATAATATGCTATTATTATTTATTTTTTATGTATTGAAACTATATCTAATTAAATAACAAAATATTAAAATTTATACTTTATTATATTTTATAACATTTCATCGCATTTTATAAGAATTATAATTTACTACTAAATGAGTATATTTATTATATATTTAAGTAAAAATATTAAAATGTATATTTTTTTAATTATGAAAATATATGTGAAAAAATTAAAACAATGTATAGCATTTTATAAACATTATATTTTATTATTATAATACTATATACACACACACACACACACACACACACACACACACACAATTATATAATGAAGATATATTTATAGCATTTACCAAACTTTATATTTTATTATTGGAAAATAATATTTTTAATATAATATTAATAATATAATATAATTAATAATAATAATAATAATAATATATAACTGTCTATTTAGATATATAGACAGACAGAAAATAATCCGGATAAATTTGTTTATTAAATACATAACTGACAAACATTTGATTATGTGCTTCTAATTACCTTGAGAAGATTATGTCCAACTCTGAAAGGCAAATCGGAGTCATTTTTGATACCAGGTGCCACAACTCCAGTTCCATATCCATGCCAGGCCACAACAAAAGGATTGTCAATGGTAATCCAAAATTTCACATACGGTCCAAATGTTTTAAAACAAAAATCTGCATATTCTCTGAAAAGCTCCACCATAACGGAATTGCTCCAGCCTCCAAATAAGCTCTGCAGACTGTCCGGAAGGTCCCAATGATATAAAGTCACAATGGGCTGCACTTTAATTTCCTTCAATCCTCGAATTAGACTTTTATAATACTCCACACCTTTTTCACTGTAACTTTCTTTAGTGCCATTAGAAAAGATGCGCGGCCAGGACAGAGAAAAGCGGTAATGACTGACACCAAGTTGCTGCAGGGCTCGGAGGTCTCCCTTGATGTTGTGATAACTGTCACTGCCCACGTCGCCTCTGGACACCCGGGTCCCTCCGCGAGTGAACGTGTCCCAGATAGACTTACCCTTGCCGTCTTTCTCCCAGGCTCCTTCAACTGAATAGGCAGCGGTGCCGACAGCCCACATAAACTTGTCAGGGAAAGTATCATAGAGGAAGGCTTTGTCTATGGGATATGGAAGTTTGCTAAATCTATCCCATGTGTTCAGTCCTGCACCTGGAGCAGCTGATGTCGGCTGTAGATGACTGTACAACAGGAGCACCAAAATAATCCATGTAATTTTCATGGTGTCAGAGAACTAGACAGCTTTCCAAATGTTAAACAAGTAAGTTGTATCTCTTACCTCACTGTGAGCTGTTTGCAACTGTGGTATGACCCACCTGGCCCCATCTGGGCCCGTTTTCGTCCTCTCAGGAAATCTATCAATTATTACCCAGGCACTTGACGGGTAAATAGGTATCCAAGCACTGCGCAATTCCAGCCTCCATAATAACACATTTCCTCCTGCCAGAGTATGATAGGGCAAATATGATTATACAGTATAACAACAACAGCAAACAAACAATTTGTGATTTCTCCAGTGACGCTAAAGGACGACTGAATATCTTTTAAGACTGAAAAACCTATGAATTAACCACATGTTACAGGAATACTAATCACCTAGTTATCCAGTAATCCGAATGGGTTATCCAATGACTTTCAATTTATGAATAAAATCATTACATTAATGTTAACAGTCCAGAATTGAAAAAATGTATTCAAAAATACATTAAAAATTATCATTTTGATGTGGTCAATCCAATTTTGTTTCGGATGCCTCTGCATGCTGTGTAAGTGCTACAAACAGGTGTATTTTTAATAGCTAGACCTCGATTAAGAAATAAAAAATAAAACATTTTACAGTATAAGTGAATGTAATATGTACTGAAACAGACATGAATTGAATTTTGTGTGTCATATGTGACTCAGGACCACAAAACCAGTCATAAGGGTAAATTTTATTAAATTGAGATTATACATCTTCCAAAAAGCTGAATAAATAAGCTTTCCACTGATGTATGGTTTGTTAGTATAGGACTGGAATCTATATATACATATATTAAGACAATCGCCTTTAAAGTTGTCCAAATGAAGTTCTTGTATAATAATGTATAGTATAATACTAATCAAAAATTAAGTTTTGGCATAAAAGAAAAATAATAACAATAATTTGATCATTTTGACCCATACAATGTATTGTTGGCTATTGCTACAAATATACCCGTGCACATATATCAGACTGCATTTATGAAAACTCTCTCCATCCGGAAGGCTAATGATAATGTGCACCCGTGTTATCGGAACCAAAACTGGCATTGTAATATGTTAATGCCAATAATATGTTCCCTGGGATTGTTTTATTAGCTTTAAACCAGCCATTTGGCTTCTGAAGGAGCCATGCTCACATTATCTGGGCTATTGGCCTGTCTGACTCAGGCAAATAATCAATATTACAGTCACACTGGCCGCCATTGTACATACTGTAATTCAATAATTTAAATAATGTGACCCTGGACCACAAAACCAGTCATAAGGGTCGATTTTTGAGATTTGCTTTCCGTTAATCATAAGGTTTGTTATCATAAGAGAATATTTGGCCGAGGTACAACTATTTTAAAATCTGGAATCTGAGGGTGCAAAAAATCTAAATATTGAGAAATCACCTTTAAAGTTCTTAGCAATGCATATTACTAATCAAAAATTTAGTTTTTATATATTTGCGCTAGTAAATTTACAAAATATCTTCATGGAACATGATCTTTACTTAATATCCTAATGAATTTTAACATAAAAGAAAAAAAAATTTGACCCATACAATGTATTGTTGGCTATTGCTACAAATATAACCGTGCAACTTACAACTGGTTTTGTAGCCCAGGATCACAATTTATTACTTTGATAAGAATAAAAAATGTTGTATTTCTGTATCAGTTCACAGGAACTATCTACTGCTCTATGTAATCAAAAAACATTATTTGAAACATCTAAATATCACAAACTATAATTTTACAACATCTCTAGTTACCTTGTGCCATCCAGACGAGGAAAAATCAGTGGTGTGAGTCCTGTGTTTCCCTGCAAGGCTTGTTTGTCAGCCACCTGTTAAAGGTCAGTTTTGTGTGAATTTGCATTGGGTAGTGAAGCATAATGTATTTTCCATATCACAGCATTATAGTATTGTATTACACTGACAGAAACGTTCTGAAACGTTCTTGTTATAGCTAAAATTGATTTTATTCCATATAGATGAGTTTTAAATAGAGATGGTTGGATAGAAAGAGAGAGAACAGAAGAGGGCAAACAAATCCAAAGTGTGCTTTCAGCTGGAACAAAAACAGCACACTCACTGAGCACTGAACTTACTTCAGTATGGAAGAGTGATGCATATTTGTGTCGAAAACGTTTCAGGCCTTCCTTCGTATGTGAAGGTGGTGAATCCAAAGGCTGTTGATTCATGAACTGAAGAATCATTTATTGCTTATGTTGATCCAGTGTGTCTGTTCCTAAAACGTAAAAGTTGCTTTGAATTAGACAGTTTCTGCTAAATGGCTACTAACAGTGCTTGAAGATATCCCATTGTACAATACAGGTAATAACTTATTTGTCCTACTTTCTTTTAAAGTTATTATAAATCAAAAGGACCTTCACAAAACAAATCAGGAAATAACCTTCATCCTTAATCATACAAAAACAGCTGAACAGCTTCAACTATAGTGAATCTAGAATTTAAGACCTTTTGTCAACCTTTAGTTAAGTTCTCTCTGTTTGCATTCATAAACTGTATAACAGGCAACAGAGGCTTTTAAGATCCACCTTTTATTACCCTCCACTTATTTGAATGCCTAGCAACATACTGGACAAATTATTATTGCTACTCAAATCTCTACTATTTAAAAAAATCAGTAAAAAAAAATACTATTCTGTAATCTGGTTTTGTCAATTTGCATGCAATTAATTAAGATTTTAGATTAAAATGTAAAGAAAATGTAAGATTTCGCTATTTTAATCACCTTATTTTTTGTTGTTTATTTATTATAAATAAAATACACTACCAGTCAAAAGTTTTTGAACAGTAACATTTTTTATGTTTTTTTTTAAAGAAGTCTTTTCTGCTCTACAAGCCTGAATTTATTTGATCCAAAGTACAGCAAAAACAGTACAATTTTGAAATATAAAATAATATACAATAACTGTATTATTATTATTATTTTTATCAATATTTAAAACAGTTGAGTACATTTTTTCAGGATTCTTTGATGAATGGAAAGATCCAAAGATCAGAATTTATGTGAAAAAAAAAAAGCTTTTGTAACATTATACACTATACCATTCAAAAACTTGAAGTTATTATTTTTGGGGGAAAGAAATTAAAAAAATTAATACTTTTTTTATTTAGCAAGGGTGAATAGATTTATAATTGATTTTTATAAGATTTATATTTCAAAGATTTATATTTCAGATAAATGCTGTTCTTCTGAACTTTATATTAATCAAAGAAACCTGAAAAAAACAAACAGCTGTTTTCAAAATAATAATAAATGAATAAATGTTTTTTGAGTAGCAAAGAATATTAGACTAGAGTAAGGATGCTAAAAAATCAGCTTTGAAATCACAGGAATAAATTACATTTTAAAATATATTCAAATAGAATCTTGAATAGTAAAGGTTTTTTAAAATTGTACTGTTTTTGCTGTACTTTGGATCAAATAAATGCAGGCTTGGTGAGCAGAAGAGACTTCTTTAAAAAACATTAATTTTTTTTACTGTTCAAAAACTTTTGACTGGTAGTGTATGTTTATAAACACATTCACATTTTTATAGTATATTTATTTATACAATACTTTTTAATAATTATTTTATAAATATGTATAATTCACCTTGTCCTGTGGTGTGATAAATATTTTTTGCAAATATTCTGTCGTGTCTCTCAGTTATTTTAAGAACATCATAGTGATTATCTTTAAATAATTTTACTGTAAAATTGCTAATTGAAAAAAAAAGTTAGTTAAGGAACCATAGCTGAAGTTGTCATGTCAAATAGGGGATTGCAGTTTCAACTGTAATCCTAAACATATGTGACCCTGAACCACAAAACCAGTCTCAAGTAGAAAGGGTATATTTGTAGTAATAGCCAAAAATACATTGTATGGGTCAAAATTATCGATTTTTCTTTCATGCCAAAAATTATTAGGATATTAAGTAAAGATCATGTTCTGTAAAGATATTTTGTAAATATATCAAAACTTTATTTTGATTAGTAATATGCATTGCTAAGAACTTCATCTGGACAACTTTAAAGGTGATTTTCTCAATATTTAGATTTTTTTACACCCTCGGATTCCAGATTTTCACATAGTTGTATCTCGGCCAAATATTGCCCTATCCTAACAAACCATACATCTATGGAAGGCTGAAGTATAAATTTTAATTTAAAAAATGGACCCTTATGACTGGTTTTGTGGTCACATAAACAAATTTTTTTTTTCTTTTTTTTTCACATAAACAAAAATGCAGAGATCATTACCTGGTGCTAATGCGTCACATCCGCAATCTCTCCCTGAGCCACGCCCACACGTGATCAAAGCTAATTAGTTCGTGCCAATTAAGGCATGTTCTCAAAAAGAAAATAAATATTCATCAGTGCCTTCTCTCTCGATCATACCGCAATGGAGGAGTTTTTCATTCCACCTTACAACTGTGGAGGCTATCCTGGCTATTTCCCCTTTTACCCCGACAACGGGAAATTTAAGTACCAGAACTGGAACAAAAAGGGAAACAATCTGTATGTTGCGCCAGATGCCCTCGATTATTTCGACGTTTATAAGCGTGCGCAGTTAAAAGCCATATTATCTCAGGTGAACCCGAACCTAACGCCGCGTCTCCGCAAGGCCAACACTAGAGAGTTCGGTGTGCAGGTCAACCCAAAGGTAGATGCTACTGTCCAGTGCTCGCTCGGACCCAAGACTCTGTTTTATCGCGGTGATAAATGGGACTTACTGAGGACGCCGTCCACCAGCCCGCTGAAAGACAAGTTGCCGAGCACACCTATCAACTCCGTGCGGTTTTCCCGCCCCGTCGCCATTTACTCTCCGGTCTTCGACCGTAGGATTTTCTCCTTATCCACGACTGCCGCTGAACGTAAGGACTATGGAGAGGATGAGAGTGGGAAGACGGACAGCGAGACTGACGACGACGACGACGAAGAGGAGGAGGAGGAAAAGTGTAAACTAGATGAAACCACACACAACGAATCACTGCAGGGGAAGTCCATGATTCAACGAAATAAGCGGTCTAACTTCCAGGTTTGTTGTGAGGAAACTACAATGGCAGCCAGGATTTTTTCCCCCATATTACTATGGTTATTGTAACTTTCGAGTTATGGATAGTTTTAGGTTTGTAACGAATCCTAGGCAGTCCAGTTTCGAAGTCTGCTCACTTGGTTAATCGCAGATTAAAACTGTCCTCATAAATATGCAAGTAATCGTTAACGCTCAACGCTGATTGGGTAAATACAACTCACGATGAGTACTAAGACTTATGACGACACGTCTATGGAACCATTTCGCTTTTTTTTTTCCGCCAACTTAAGACTTGCTAAGGTGAAGAAAAGTGCAGTTACTCACAACGTATATAATATACTTTTATTTTTTGTCATTAAGTCAACAACTCCATATCATGAATTTAAGGTAGTCACTGAGGCAGTTTCTGATTGGTTGTTGGTTCCTCAACTGGCGTTTTAGTGGAAACCATGTGTTTGTTTCTTTCACCTTTTTATTTTTTTCTAATGAATCATGATAATTCTAACTACTTATTCTTGTTTAGTTTCTGGAGCAGAAATATGGTTTTTATCACTGCAGTAAGTGCAATATTCGATGGGAAAGTGCGTACGTGTGGTGCATCTCGGGAACCTCCAAGGTAAAATGCATTTTCTAACTTTTAGACTTGAGGCTTAAACCTAATCGAATGCTGTTTCCTCAGGTGTACTTCAAGCAGCACTGCAGGAAGTGCCAGGCGGGACTGAATCCATATAGGGTGGAGTCCATTCAGTGCCAGGTATGATTTGGCATAGCAAATGCATATTTTAAAGCTGCTCATTTGTAATGTTTGACAATGTTGTGTTTAACCAGGTTTGCTGTAAGACTCGCTGCTGCTGTGAACGAAAGCAGAGGCACATTGACATGCGCCGTCCTCACCGCCAGGATCTGTGTGGTCGCTGCAAGGGCAAAGGCCTTTCCTGTGACACAATCTACAGTTTCAAGTACATAGTCTGATTGTTCAGGACTGTGAGTGTGTTTTAGAATCTGCATTGGTGGCTCAAGTCATGTTTTGGTGGTATGTGTTGTATTTTTGTATTATAATGTATAAATTTATAAAAAAACATTAAAGTATTGCAGCATAATACTGTCGGTGTGAACGTTTGCTTTTGTGATGGGGTAGTTCATCCAAAATGAACTGGCATTTACGGTTTCAAAAAAGGGCGTTTGGTAAAGTCTTTCTAGCTAAACTGGTTTGGTTCCAATTTACATTCAGTTGTAATGTCTGACCATTCAATGGTAACAGACAATGCCAATATACTTCAAAATTGCATCTTTTGTGTGCAAGAGAATACCGGTTTAAAATAAAATTGGTAAATGTGGTTGGGGGTTATTTTAAGTACTGACCTGAATAAGATTCACATTAAATATTTTTACATGCAGTCCACAAGAGAAAATAATAGTTGAACTCATAAAAATAACCCACTTCAAAAGTTTGCATACTCTTAATACTTGTTACTTGAATGAACCACAGCTGTTTTTTGTTTAGTGAGGATGGTTCCTGAGTCCTCTGTTCATACTGAACAATTAAACTGCCTGCTGCTCTTCAGAAAAATCCTTCAGGTCCCACAAATTCTTTGGTTTTTCAGCTTTTTTTTTTGTGTGTATTTGAACCCTTTCCAACAATGCCTATTTTGAAATCTGTCTTTTCACAATAGGGACAACTGAGGGACTCCTATGCAACCATTACAAAGGGTTCAAACTCTCACTGATGCTTCAGAAGGAAAAACGATACATTAAGGGCTGGGGGTGAAAACTTTTTGAATTTGAAGATCAGGATAAATTTAACTTGTCTTCGGGGGAATGTATAAGTATCTGATGTAGCTGCTGAAGGACAGTACTAAACTGGGAAAAAATATATTTAGGCAAAATAAAAATGTACACATTCTCATTTTGTTTAAAAGTTTACACTCCCTCTTATTGCATTTTTTTTTCTTTCTAAAGCATCAGTAAGTGTTTTTCTGTAATAGCTGCATATGAGTCCCTCAGTTGTGTGACAGGTGGATCTAAACAGGTGAAAAAAACTAAAGAATTTGTGGGATCTGAAGGATTTTTCTGAAAAGCAGCAGGCAGTTTAACTGTTTAGGACAAACAAGGGACAAAAAAATACAGCTGTGGATCAATCAGGTAACACAGTATTGAAAATCAAGTGTATGTAAACTTTTGAAATGGGTCATTTTAGTAAGTTAAACTATTATTTTCTGAAACTCAAATCAAACTCTCATTGAAAACAAACGTCTTTTTTGGTGCAACCTGCATCCAAAATCACTCCTCTTCTTGGATTCTGTAGATGCCAGAATAACTGCAACAAAGTGGAGAATCTCAACATGAAGAAAGCACAATTTACTTCACAAAAGCTTTAAGTATTTACACGGTGGGGGGGAAAAACAATGACAATTTTCCCAAAGAGGCTTTACAATGTGCAATCTCTCTAGGCATGCACTAGTGACAAACACTAATCTCCATGTGATGCCTCCCTTTTCCACTTTATACAAATAACGTTTTAATAAAATACAACTTTTAATAAATACAATTCGAAAGTAAATACAGTAATGCATGCTTGGCAACTGACAAAGAATAATTTCGAAAAACTATGTTCAACACACTGATTTCTTAAATACAATTGTACCCTAAACGTTGAGAGCCTGTGGAGCGTAGGACGTCGATTGAAACACAGCCAAACAATCTCATATCAGCATTTGAAGTAGAATCAGCTTGAGCAGTAGTAGCTTGAACAAATCGCTGAATGTCAGCGTGTTTGTGTGTCTCTACGTGCAGGTGCGGAGGCTGATATTTAGCGGTACGCCAGTGATGGACAGGTTTCACGAAGACACAAGCTCTCAGCTTTAAACAGTTACGAGTATCGTGACGATGAGCGAAGACATACAAACAGTATCCTGTGTCGTCCCATCTTCACGTCCTGCTTTTAAAGACATTATTGAACAGTTACAGTAGAAAGGCATCCGTTTCAATGATCCATCATTGCACATTCCCCACGTTAACAAGCAAACCAAGTGGACGTTCTCACTTGGATGCTTCCTTTCCAAAAATGCAGCATTACTCTCAGTAGCAAACAGGATTTTTTTTTCTCATGATTTACGACATGAAAATGTCAACATAGTGCAATAATTAAAAGATGCGTTTGAGTGACTCAATCCAAGGAATCTCGCAGGAGCAGCTCTGTTTCTCCATTATTGCTGCACATTTGAGAACCTGAGGATACGCTCACTCTCATGAGCCCCTTCCTGTTCAGTACAGTCAAGGATGCTCGTGCAAGTTTCCCTAGGAAGGGCACAAGTTTTTGAGTAACACCCTCAAAAGGGTGGCAGCACTCCCAAATGTCACACTGGATCTGGCCTGGGGCGGGTGGCAAAAGTGGAGGAGGGTCGTGGGATGAGGGCTGGCGCAGGAGGGGTTGGGTGACTATGGAGGAATCCAGTGGTCGGGCGGTCCAGGCCAGGGCTGGTCTGGGGTGCTGCAGGCTTCCTGTCAGAGACTCACGCCGGAAACGCTGGAGTCTAGGAGGCTGGATGAGATCACCTGGTACCCCTGAGCGCGGCGGATCATGTCTCGGATCTCTCCGTTGAGCTCCATGATTTTCGTGCTGACCTCGGACATGTCCTTGTTCGAGCCCACCAGGGCAAAAGTGCCAGTTTGGCCCAGAGTTTGGTGGCGGAAGTAGACGTTGAGGAGAGTCTGGATCTCGTCCTCTGAGCTGCCACCGAAAATGTCATTTGGCCACATTCGTCTATAAAGTAGAAGAAAGATATATAATAATACTAAAAATTCAGTACCAGGAAATAGTCATGCTTCTCAGTTCTCAATATCAGGCACAAAACCACAATGAAAAATAATGCGCTGTTAAACACACTGTTTAAAATGTTTGAAAACATTAACTTAATAAAAACTAAATTAAATTAAATTAAAAAGTGGAAGAAAACTATAAGTAAAAACATTTCCATGACTAACAACTAAAATAAAAATGCCCACAAATTAATTTTACTTTCTAATACATGGTATATTATAAGGATGTAACGGGATTATCAATATCATTGTATCACAATGGCAAAACTTGATATGAAATGATAGGTCTCTAAGGCAAAAGGTGTAGTTTTTAAAATATATTTAATCTTCTTATTCTAACATAAAAGATCTTTAAAGTTGTGTTTTGAGCCATTATGCTTTGGCACAGTATCTGAGTTTGGGAACGCAATGGCCACACTGCAAAAAATGCTTTTCTTACTTAGATATTTGGTCTTGTTTCCAGCCAAAATATCTAAAAAATCTTAAATCAAGAAGGATTTTCTTGACGAGTAAAAATTATTGTCTTGTTTAAAAAAAAACCAAGTCAAAATTAAGTGTGTTTTTGCTTGAAACAAGCAAAATCTCACCTAATTTTGACTCACTCAATCTTGATTTAAGAATTTTTAGATGTTTTGCCTGGAAACAAGACAAAAAATCTAAGTAAGAAAAGCATTTTTTGCAGTTCACTAGTTATGCTTTATTTTTGTGGCAGATGATTACAGCATTTTTCTAGATATGTAGTGAGATGCATTTTTGTAAGCCTGTTTTAACTGAAGCTGGAGTTTTTCTTCAAAATAAAAGCTCTACTGCTGTTTCCGCTGAAATAAAAGCTTAGAAGTGCAGTATGAATTGCTGACAACTAGTGGTTTAAATGGGTAAGGATACTGCAGTCCAAATTAAAAATATCTCTTTTAAGTGTAGAAATTAGGAATAAAGTACTGTAATTCCCCTACTTTAGTGCAAAACAAAAATAATATAGCTATGAAATATTCATTTTCATTTATCTTACAGTGCAACTGTTTTACAATATATGGCTGTTACTGTCATAGGAATAACAATAGTATAAAATTGTTGTTATTATTATTATTATTATTATATTATTATCCTAAAACACCAGTGTGAATGTATTTTAGACTGAGACAGTATACCACAAATAAAAAGAGGGTTGAGTTCAGGTACAAGTCAATTCATTGATTTTTTTCTGAATTAAGTTTTCTTAGTTAAGAACATGGGTTTGAGCTCTTAATTTTGACCTCTCAAAGTGCATTAGATAGAAGAATTTAACTGTTTTCTTTTTTAAATATTGCAATAAATATCATCTCCTGGACTTTATTGTATCATGAGAGATTGATATTGTTACATCCCTAGTATATTAAAAAAATTGAAACGCCTTCATTCAACATAAAAATGTCACTCGATACTGTAACACCAGACTGTGCTAAGAAATTAAAAGATGTTAAACATTTTTAAATAGTTTGTACATTAAAACTAACAGTCCTAAAATACTAAAAATAAAATGAACATGAGAGAAAACTAACAAAAACTAAACTTACAAAACAAATTGATTAATAATATATACAAATCTAAATTTTAATAGATTTGTATATACACTTCCTGGAACACACTCCATTTTTAACATTAAATAAATAGTCAGAAAAATGCACATAACCACATATTTTTATTGTTGAATGTGTGCCAAATAATCAAGTAAGTGGGACTCAAAAATGATAATTCTATTATTAATTACTCACCCTCATGTTGTTTCAAACCAGTAAGACCTTTATTCATCTTCAAAACACAAGTTAAGATGTTTTTGATAAAAAAAAAAAAAAAATCTTAATTTGAGTTCTGAAGATGAACGAAGATCTTACGGATTTAGAGTGACATGTGTGTAATTAATTAACAGCATTTTCATTTTTTGGTTAACTATCCTTTTAAGATTTTTTTAAATTAATCATACAACACAATAAACAGAGTTTTGTCTCCCTCTAGTGGTATCATATCTCACCTGCACTCTTGAGTGTAACGGATGGCCATGGAGAACTCGTTGTTGTTCAAGCACTCCAGGATGGCCTGTACAGCTGCCTCTGAGTTGGGAAAGATGGTCTGGGAGCCATGCCTTTGCCGGTCATCTAGATCACCACCTAATGAGGCTTCTGCTAGCCGCAGGCAATTCTTCAGATCGCTCAGCTCACGCGACATGTTCCACAGCTACAGTTTAAAAGCATGTGATTAGTGTTTTCAATCAAATATGTCGACCAGCTAGTGGCTACTTTTTTTATAGTCAGCCAAATGAATTTTGCTCAATTACTAAATTTTTTTTACTAAATTTTATTTTTACGTTTTGCTGGCTGATACGACATCGGTATTGAACAGCACAGAAGCAGAACAACAGAAAATGTCTATGGTTACCATTTTAACTGTAGAAATGCCCAAATTGTCAACAAATTAATTTATTTTGCAATCATTTTATTTGCTATTTAATTCTACAATGTTTGTTAAGATAGTGGTGGCCAAAATTATTAGAACACTAGTATTTTCACCAGCTAAAAAATGGTTTTAAGTCAGTCTATGTTTTGCTGAAGTGTGTCAGTAGGAAATATCAGTTTACATTTTCAAACATTCATTTTGCCATTAATTGTAATAATCCAGTGAGATTTTGTTTGACAACAGCCAGTGCTCCACACTGAGATCTGATCTCATCATCATCCAGTCTGTCTGGAATGACATGAAGAAACAGAACAAACTGAGACAGACTAAATCCAGAAGGTGTATCAGCAGGGTAATGGGTGTATTGTGTACCTCTGGCACAGAGCTGATGGTGTTCACTTGTCCGATGAGTTTACAATAGGACTGAAACAGCAGAAGGAGCTGGAAGTGAAGTTTGTAGAGTCGCTGACACAACTCCAATTGCTGTGGATGATAAAGATACATTAGTCACATGACATGACAAATGAATCATACATATTCACAGCAATAAATAGTAAATACACAATTCCAACATCCACCAGTGTGTATACACAAAGGTTATAACAATAAAAAAGAAAACAATGTTTGATTTATTACTTTTGTAGTCTTGAAAAACAAGAACACTGTTTAAGTCATTTACATGATCTTAAAAGTGTTTATTTAGCATAAGATTGTTAAAGATCATGCAAGTAAACACACTCGCTGCCAGGTAAACTGAACCGATGCATGTAGTAACCTATAAAGCTGCAAACACAGACCACCCGCTCTAACAGATGAGTAAGAGAACAGTTTTTAGTTTGAAACTTACAGCCAGAGTTTCCATTTGCTGCAGAGCATGTCAAAAAACAGGAAAGAGTTGAGAAGGGAGAAACAGACAGCATTAATACCCAGCATGCAATCCGTGAGACTGTGCCACTATGCTTAGAAATCCCATTCACATAATTAGAGAATTAGTGTCAGTCGCATTCAATCCAAGAACCCAAGCCATATAAATCATGCAAAGGATGAAGAGGAGGCGCACAAAGTGACAAGAAGAAGAGGAGTGAAGAAATATTACATCACATATTGCACTGATATATACACTGCCATTCAAATGGTTGGGGTCAGTAAGAAATTAATACTTCTGTTCAGCAGGGATGCATTAAATTAATTTTAGTGACAGTAAAAATGTTACAAAATTTTGTATTGTATGTATACAACTGTTTTCAACATTGAAAATAAATGTTTCTTGAACAGCAAATCAGCATATTAGAATGATTTCTGAAGGATCATGTGACACTGAAGACTAGAGTAATGATGCTGAAAATTCAGCTTTGCATCATAGGAATGAATTGCATTTTAAGACATATATTAAAATAAAATACTCATTTTAAATTGTAATGCTATTTCACAATATTACTGCTTTTTGATCAAATAAATGTAGCCTTGGTGAGACTTTCTTTAAACAAATCTTACCAACCCAAAACTTTTGAATAGTGTTTATGACCCACTGAATCACATAATATGTACAGATTTAACAGGAAATATTGTGTACATATTATGAATGTTGATTCATGTAAACAGTGGTAAAATGGAAGGGCTCATTTTAAAAGGACATAGATGGCTATTTTCACCTTCTCCTCAGAGTCTCCAGGCTGACAGGTGATCACACCATCATCAGGATACCTTGGAAATGTGGCCTTGCAGTTCTGCAACCACTGTTGAAAGAAGATAAGGGACTATATGAGCATGATACCTCTTTCAATGCAAATTGAACACATTTTTTCTGTTTTATCATCAATCCTGTGCAAACTGTAAGTCTGATCACTTAAAGAGCTATTGTCACACCTCTTGTAAGTCACATGATTGGAGGTCTTACATCATTGACCCTTCGCAAACAGCTTGATTGACAGGCGATCTGACCAATCATAATGCAGAATCCACCATTTTGTCAGTCAAACAAATCATACAGGAGAGTAGATTAACTTCGGTGGACTTAAACTTGAAAAAATTGTGTGTACTGACGCCTCTCCAGTTGAAATAATATATGTTCTGATGTTCATTTCGAGCTTTAAGTAAATAAGAAAATATGATCGGTTCAAGTGTCGATTGATCTAATAAGACAGTACAGTGATCGGTATTTATTGTTTGAATTCCTTAAAAAAATGAAATTTTAAAGCTAAGACCTTGTTTTATACCAGCTCTGTCTTGTCTGTCGGCATGTTGTCAGTTTCCACTGCTCTGCGATGTTTTTTTTTACTGCATGAGAACATGATGTGTAGTGTGAGAACGGCATAGTTTGTCGGACATAGCAACAGTAACTAAGGAGGGCGGGTTTTTGCGAAGGGTCAATTTTGTAGTGCGAGCTACAGGAGCAACTTCACTGCTTCTGTATGAGAAGCTTCGCAGGCTAGAATTACTTACTGAGACAACTGCTTCCTCCCGGGTGTTATATGTGTCCAGATACTCCTGCAGCTCAAGAACACTGAACTTCATCTTCTCTAGAAGCCCATAAGAAACAATCTACAAGAGAACAGACAAGGCATAATTATTTGTTTGGTTAGGTCCCTGAAGCACGGCTTTGTGTAATCAACACTGAATATCCACTGACCGTTTCAGCATCCACATACAGCGTGGGACAGTCTGAGCATAAGGCCAACATTTCTGATGATTGCACAAATTTTGACCCAATTCCCCTCAGACCATCTCCAAGGTAACTGGCGGCATCGCTGGTCAGGGAGCAGAACTTATTTTGCAAGTTCTGTAAAGAAAAATACATTTAAACAATGGTAAAACCTACTTGTGGACTTCTAAATAGCGAATATGAATACTCATCTTCAAAGAGGACTGTGTATGTATAATGGAGATTTCACCTGAAACATTGTGGAGAAGATGTGGAAGGTGTAGACGGCACAAGACCCATCCGTATCGCACAACAGCTGGTTAATGTGACTCCGCCAGGCTTCTTCAGCATCGTCACACACCGTGGGCTGAAATGCTGCCAAGATGGCAGAGAAAAAGGGGGAGGGTGGAGGAGGAAAGCCCAGCTCATCCAGATCATCTCGGTCCTCCCCAAAATGGTAGCTATTGAAACCAGAATAAAGGAGGTTACCCTTCAATAACCATGCCAGTTAACAGTTGTCTAATGCTATAAAACTGTGCTGATGTGTTCACCTGGGCAGGGAGTTTGGGTTCTGGATTCCAGCACGGTTTTGTTCTGCAGGAAGGTCCAGATTAGTGCTAGAGCCACAGTTGAACCTCATTGGCAGCTCATTCACACCGAATGGCAGGTCGTCCTCTTGGACATTTGACTCCTCGTCTTCTGGTAAAACCTGTAAAGATGAGAGAAGGTCACTGGTGATCTTCTTTCCATAGTGTTTATGTTCATACTCCATCCTAGTGGTCAACTCGACAGATTTTTAGTTAAAAATTTAAGAGAGACAAGAGAGAAAGTCAAGTGGTCCTCAGTCAAGCATTTGTGGTTAAAAAGTAATAGTTTTTTTTTAAATAACCGATTGTTTCACTAATTAAGACTCTTATTCCTCGGCTGGGATTGTGTAGAGTCCTTTGAAGCTACACTGAAACTGCAATTTGGACCTTCAACCCACTGATCCCCATTGAACTGGAATATTTTCCTCAAAAACCTTAATTTCTTTTCGATTGAAGAAAGAAAGGCATGAACATCTTGGATTGACATAGGGGTGAGTAAATGATCAGGAAATGTTTATTTTGGAAGTGAACTAATTCTTTAATGTACTACAAAATGTATAAAAATGCATATGTATAATACACATGCCAGTAATATCTTCAAACTGCAAGATGAAGTACATCTAGGTTTGGTGCTATTTGGACCCTTGCAGAATAAGTTCTAATGGGCTTAATGCAATTTTAAACATACAGGCGGCATGATGTGGTCATCTGGTAGTGATGTTCCCAAGCAAGGTGTAGCAGCATTAAGAGAATTTGGATCAGCTGATGTGGTGTCATAGGAAGTGGACAGAGAGTCTGTATGATTTGTGTCCTCCGAGGGAGAGAGGTTCATGGTCTGAAATGAGAAAAAATGCCCAATTTTAGAAAAATACCATCAAGCTAAAACAGATAGGTAAAATGATATATGTGACCCTGGAGCACAAAACCAATCCTAAGGGTCAATCTTTTTAAATTGAGGTTTAGGACAATATTTGGTTGAGATGCAACTGTTTGAAAATCTGGAATCTAAGGGTTCCAAAAATCTACTTAAAATATTAAAATTAAATATTATAAAATTAAATATATAAAAGTAAATATTGAGAAAATCGCTTTTAAAGTTGTCCAAATGAAATTCTTAGCAATGCATATTACTAATCCAAAATTAAGTTTTGATATATTTATGGTTAGAAATGTACAAAATATCTTCATGGAACACGATCTTTACTTAATATCTTAATGATTTTTGGCATGAAAGAAAAATCTATAATTTTGACCCATACAATGTACTTTTGGCTATTGCTACAAATATACCCATGCTACTTAAGACTGGTTTAGACAGACAGACAGCACATACTAGCTGAGAGTGGGAGAGGCTTTGGCTGGTTGAATTGGACTCTTCCTCAGAAGAGTCATCGGAGTCTTGTTGGGCGTCGTGTAGGCCGATGCAGGGAGTGATGTCGGAGTGCTGGCTCTCCTCCAGGAGCTCAGTCAGATCTGTGCTGTCCAGAGAACGCCGACGCACTCCCCAGTTAAAGTTATCCATACTCTCACCCTATTAAAACAAACACAACACACTGATTTAACAGCTGTATACTCTAGCACGAGTTGATGTTGGGTGCAAACTATTCTGGTTTCTTCGGCCTAATGGAGTAGACATAATACACTGCTAATTAATCATGCAAAAATTAAGAACACATGCAAACATATAGTAAACACAATAGACCAATATCTGAAAACGTTACTAATTTCTCAAAAAAAGCTGCTTTGTAGTCAAGAAGAAACTAAGCAAAACACAACACAAAAAGAAACCTGCTTTAACTATTCCGCACTTGCAATTTTCTCTAATATGTATTTAAAGCAATCTGAATTTTAATAGTTCTTTAACTAAAGTAGTGAGGAATGATTTCATGTGAAATGAAATTTTCTATGACACAAAAATGTTGCCTTGAGATGCTGCTAACATGCATTTCTATAGTATGTAATATGACAACAAGAAGTCTCTTTGGTCTCAGCAGCCTATGACAGATGAGAGTCTACATGACTGACACATCATTTGATCAAGTGATTTTGAACACATATGGAAACATGACCTCAACCATCCTTTATGTCACACGCTAACACAGCTGTTCTTACCTGCAGCTCCTATGGCAGCACAGGAGAGAAAGAGAGAAAGTGTTAGCCACACAGTGAGAAAGACCAGAGGAAAAGCAATGGGCACATTAGTCAGGCAGTTTCTGATCAGCTAAAGTGTTATCTCATTATCCAGAGAGAACATGAATAAAATAACTGAAAGAATAAGGAAAGAAAGAAAGCTAAAAAGACAAAGTAATTGGGTTTTTGTTAGTAGGGATAGGAATTTTAAATTAATCTGATTCAATGATTCTGGCTACAGTTCTGATTCAACTGAACAATTTGAATAAAAATAAAAATAGTGGAATCCAAACTTATTTATATGACATGCAATTACATTAACCAAAAGAATTTTAAAAGAAAAGGAAGGAATCTCTTCTTAGTTTGCAAATGTATTTGTTAGACACAATATATACACTATAAATACGGTTGAAGTCAAAAGTTTACATACACCTTGCAGAATGTGCAAAATGTTGATTATTTTAGCAAAATAAGAGGGACAGTTTAACTGCCCGCTGTTCTTCAGAAAAATCCTTCAGGTCCCACAAATTCTTTGGTTTTTCAGCATTTTTTTGTATTTGAACTCTTTCCAACAATGACTGTATGATTTTGAGATCCATCTTTACACACTGAGGACAACTGAGGGAATCATATGCAACTATTACAGAAGGTTTAAACACTCAATGATGCTTCAGAAGGAAACTGTAAAAAAGAAAAAAGAAAAATGTACACATCTTCATTTTTCAAAAGTTTACACCCCTGGCTCTTAATGCATCGTTTTTTTTTTCTTCTGAAGCAACAGTGAGTGTTTGAACCTTCTGTAATAGCTGCGTATGAGTCTCTCAGTTGTTCTCAGTGTGAAAAGATAGATCTTAAAATCACGCAGTCATTGTTGGAAAGGGTTCAAATACACAAAAATGCTGAAAAAACAAAATTTGTGGAACCTAAAGAATTTTTCTGAAGAACAGCGGCCAGTATACCTGGGACAACTATCACTAAACAAAAAACACAGCTATGGATCATTCAGGTAACAACAAAGAATTAAGAATCAAGTGTATGTAAACTTTTGAACAGGGTCATTTTTATAAATTCAACTATTATTTTCTCTTGTGGACTATATGTAAACGTCTGTTATGTGAAATATCTTATTCAGGTCAATACTAAATAAAAAATAACATGCATTTTGTATGATCCCTATTATTTTGGTGAAATAATTAACATTTTGAAGATTCTGCAAGGCGTATGTAAACTTTTGACTTCAACTATATGTATGTTTGAAATAGAAATCCTTATAAATGTTGTGACTGTGTTGTGATCTTCTATGTCAGATTTTCCACTCACCTCTCCATCTTCCAGCTCCACATCCAGAAAGTCAAAGTCCCTGAAGACTCTAAACTGCTGCTCTGATGTGGTATCATCCAGAGTGTCCTCCCGGGTCCCATCCTCAGAGGACACTTGACTAGGCTGATGCTCCATGAGGTCCAGATCACCACAGGATGAGAAGATCACCTGAGACAAACAAACATGACAGTCAAGTCAACATGGATTCTGAGTATACAAACAAAGCATCTTCAATTGTTACGGCATTAAATGCACAATAATTAGGGTTTTTATTCATATAAAATAAACATTGATAGATCTACTAGTCCTGCATTCCAGACCAAAGTGATAAGTGTCATATAAAGCTTAATGAACAACAGTGGCAGTGATAACTTACAGATGGGTTCTTGGTGAGCCCAACTTCCTGTCCGCAGAGTGACAGAACATTCACTAGCTTCTCTCTTGTGCGTTTCTGTTAAACAAAAGGAAAATACCAGTTGAAAAAACAGACTCTGATAGAATCGCTGATTTAATGTCATCAAGAACAAAGAGGAAGTTAAAAGACACTGTTTAGAGCAGCAAATTACCTCCTTCATACCATGACTAATATCAAAAGCATAAAATGCTTGTCACCTGTGACGATTGTGGCCGTTTCCAGCTGACTGGCACCAAGACGGTGTTTGAATTGGACCCCGAAGAGGTAGAGGATGTGCTACGGGTCACTGCGATTGCGCGGGCTTTCCCATCTCTTCCTCCTGATCCCTGCAGGTCATCATATCTGCGGCCAATAACCGGCGTCTGGACGCAAACACACACATATGCACACAATACATATGTCACTCATTCAAAAACAAACATATTTTACAATATAGACTCAACATACACACATAACCCCCTACACAAATATGAGCACTCCAGCACAACAACAGGCTCTTCGCAGTCTCACATTACCCATGAGTCACAGTCTTCCTGTAGATAAACAAGCAAGTGTGGAAAAACAGCCTAATTGCTGAACTCCTTATCATTGTGCACATGCCACATCTGGACAGGATATCAATGCTTTCATCAGGGTGGACCAGAGGCAAGGACTCAATTCTAGGAACTGAGGGTTTCCTGTAGTTGAGCATGAAGACACAAGAGGGCAATCACACACAAAGTTGACTGCAAGGAGGTTTTTGTTGTACCTGGATACAGTACCTGATTCCTGCACCACTACAAAACTGAGATAAATGTGAATGCAAATGGATATCTTTGTCCAGTTATTATTGACATGCTTGTTCCAGATCAGTTGTCCTATTACACGCAATGAATATAACCAGAATTGACCCTGAAATTGAAGCGACTGTTTAGGTTTTACATTCTTTGACCTACTCACTGTCAAACATCACACAAAAGCAGTCACTTTTTCTTAACTTGCTCTATGAGGTTTGACATCACATCCTTTTGTTTATTAGACTGCCGTTGAAACCCTCTGAGAGGCAGGATCTCACCCACACTTTATTCTGAGCGGTTATTAATCACAAATGCAGTCAAAACACATCTCCCAGAGCTTCCGTTGACTATTATCCCCATTTCTGCATATGAAATCGAGTTGAGAACCTGAGCGACTTCCCTTTGCCCTAAAATGTACCAAAAACAAAGGAAAAGAGGCTACGCCCTTCAAGGGATCTGATAACAAATGCATGTTCAAAAACAACAACACGGCCACACCTGAAGAGGTGAATGAGTCAGAGAACCTGTGGTGTATAATCTAACTGAAAACTGATAGTTTCAAAACTATAAACGTTGTTTTAGCCTACAGCAAAGAAAGAAAAACATGCATGTGAACAATTAAACCAGTGTTGACTTTGACAGCAAATTCTGATTTAGTCTTAGTCAGTCTTGACTAAAATTTAGTTTCAGTCATATTTTAGTCATCCGAATTGTTTTAGTTTTAGTCAACTAAATATCGTAAGATTTTAGTTGATTAATCTACAGTAGATTTAGTCAGCTAAAATCGAATGGGTTTATTTACAGCATAATGCATTTATTAAGCATTCTCTAAAAGGAACAAACTCATTGTACTGGTTTGATATTAAGATTTTATCATGACAGACACAGATTTAACTGCTGTGACACACAACATGCCTTTATATTAAAATGAAATGAAACCACTTTTCATTAAAATACAAGAACGTGGTCTTCTTATCAATGAAATGCCAATGGATATTTAGGCGAATTATGCATTCTTGTTTACCAACAACTTGTTTACCACATTCTTCCTTCTTGGATTAATCTTTATTAGGGCTACTGAAGTGATTCAGTCAAGAGAACATCAATGCCACAGACAATAGCAACTAAATTAGGCTGCTGTCCCTTTAAAACCAAATGCACGGATACAATGTACTGATACACGTCCGATATGTGCATTTACGTGAATACTCATCAAAACGGACAATTCAACATTATTTTGTGTTTGTTTCTCTGTTCATGTGATGTGAAAGAGTACTTGTATGCTGTGTGAGAGCCGCTGCTTCAGTGTCTATCTGCAGAAAACTTGACCGAATTAAGTGTTCTTTTGCGTTATCAAATTTTCCATGTCTGCTCTTCTCTTACTCACAGATATTGACATTTTTTAAAGTTTTATGAGACATGCAGCAAATGTATGCTAGTTTATGTCCCGCCGGACAGATCAATAGGCTATGATACAGTTCAGATGTAAGCATCTAACCTCCTAACAATTTAATGCAGCAGATTAGTTCTGAATTAATCTCTTCCCAAATCATCCCTCCTTAACATTTTCGTCTCTTTTATTTGTTAATGAAAATGTCAATAGATTTTCCTCACATATTTTGTCATTCAAAACAAGTTTTTGTTTCGTTATCGTCTGTGACAAAATGTCGAAAATTTTGATGAAAATTATTCGTCAAAGAAATTAACACTAATTTGAACAACAAAATGTATTGTGCACACTGTGTAAAGTACCTCGGATATGTCGAAATGGAATTCCATTGTCTTTCCTGGCAGGGCTTTAGACGAGCCATCCCACATCATACGGCTAACCTCCAGGTGGGCTAGGTCACCATGGGCGTAGGACGGCAGGGATAGGCTGGCCGAACGGGAAACAACCAGCTTTAAAATGTTCAGAGCTTCCTTCCAGTGAACCGTCTAGAGAACACACACATTGGTATGACAAATGAGAAATTCTTTCAAATGAATCCTTAATCAAGTGAAGAAGAAGGATCTCACCTGTACAAATTTCTCGATGGTCTTTAGCACCTCTACGTTGAAAGGTTTGACCTGAATTCCTGCCAAATCCATGTGGCTTAGCAGACTATAGATGATCTGCAGCAGGGGCTGTTGCATGCTGGGTAATCCTTTATCTAGCAACTATGAAGAGAGCTGGTATTAAAAGGGTGCTCTTTTATACTTATTTCTATCATTTTGTAACATATATTTGTACATTTAAGCCGCAGAGCAGCTCACCTCAGCCATATATGTCACCAAACTAAGTGTGATGTCCGAAAAGGCCTCATGTAGGTAGCGGCAGACCACGTTGACCCACGAGAAGGGGTCTCTGGTGTAAGAACGAGTCTTGTACAGGGTCATTACATGAGCTAGGTGAGAAAGTTTAGTGTTCTTGTCTTTCTCCTCCAGACAGACCTAGAAAAAACACCATAAACAGTCAAATTGACATGTATTTAAAACTTAAAAGCTCATAAAGTAATTTTATACTTGTATGGTGTAATATTAATAATACTTTAATTATTGTGGTCAGTTGTGTCACAGAAATATAAGTCTAGAAAAAAACACTTCTGAAGTTAGATGTAATACAGGACTAGGTGTTGAGAATGAGTCAAGTTTGTTTTCATAATAAGGTGTAAATGTCAATGAAGTGCAGGGTGTGTTTCATAGCAGGAGTGGGTAGAGAAAAGGAGGCAGGGCAGACCTGTGCGATCCTCTCAGCACTTTCTTTACAAAACTGCGTAGGGCTACCGAAGTGTTGTACCAAGTGAGGCAGCAGACAAAGCACGTTCAGAGGAAAACCTGAGCAGGCAGAGAATAAAACAAAGATTAAGTGAAAGGAAAGCAAATAAATATTACATATTATAGATAAATATTACACTTTTTTTTTTTTTTTTTACAAAAATTTAAAAGTAAAACAATGTAAAAGGATTATGTAAAAGCAGACTGTATGCAAATGACTAAATCATCATCATTGTCAGTTATATTTTGAATGCTGAATATCCTATTAATGCATGTCGGTATGAGTTTTTCAATCTGAAATTTCTTTAAAAGTATAATGTGTACAAAATCCAAAGGGATGTTACCACCAAAGCTGAAAAGTTAGGTTATTTACATAAGTTCAGGTTAGATGTTTAAAAATGTTTTTAGAATATTAATATACTAGGCTACTATTTCTAAAAAAACTTTTTTAAACTTCTAAAAATGCCTTAATTCAAATTATCTAAGTAATTATAATAATTTAAAAACAATCAAAAATATTTTTTTAGAATTATAACAAAAAATTAATTCATGTTAGATGTTTAAAAATGCTTTTAGAATATCAATATACTGGGCTAATATTTCTAAAAACACTGTTTGAAACTTGTAAAAATGTCTTAATTCAAATTAAGTAATTTAAATAATTTTAAAATAATTACACATAAGTTAATATTTATAATTACAACTAAAAAATAATTAATTCAGGTTAGATGTTTAAATGTTTTTAGAATATCAATATACTGGGCTAATATTTCTAAAAACTGTTTTACACTGTCGTTCAAAATTTTGGGATCAGTAAGATTTTTTAGGTTTTTTAAAGAAGCCTCTTATGCTCATCAAAGTTCCATTTATTTTATCAAAAATACAGAGAAAAAAGTAATATTATGAAATATTATTGCAATTTAAAATAACAGTTTTCTATTTTTAATATACTTTTATTTCTGTGATGCAAAGCTGAATTTTCATCAGCCATTACTCTAGTCTTCAGTGTCACACGATCCTTCAGAAATCATTTGAATATGCTAATTTATTATCAGTGCTGGAAACAGTTGTGCTGATTCTTTGATGAATAAAAAGTTAAAAAGAACAGCATTTATTCAAAATATTAATCTTTTCTAACACCATTTCTTTGTTCACTAACAAAGTCTACAAAGGGACAGGAGTAGAAAGCAATCACAAATACTGTTTCGTCACTGCTTTTGATTCATTTACTCACATTAGATATGTGTGAACAGGTTATCATTCTACCCACCTATAGCCTGCGATGTGTCCACTACCGGCACTCGTGAAACAGGTGTAAGCTGACAGAACAGCTGAAGCGTAAGATCATTTGTGGTCTGAGAGGTGAATCCCTTGAGGAGCAGCTGCTGCAGCCCGGAAAAGCCGCTCCACCTCAGCTGGGCCTGGAGCTTCTCCAGTCTCTCCCTGTTCTCCTGCAGATCCAATGGAACCCGTGCCAGCAGTTTGTGAACCAGCCTCAATGACATCTGGTACTCAAATTCAAAGTCTGACTCCATGAGCGACACCGCCACCCAGAAGATGGTGGCAAGCAGGTTGGCGGGGTGACTGGAATGAGAAGGGTCGGTGATGACACTTGTGTCAGCACGGGTAGAATTGGAAGATGTGCTGCGGGCTGATCGGGCAAGACCCTGTTGGGTACAGGCTTGGATGCGGTCCAGTGTGGCGCTGCGAGGAGGGTTAGCAGATGAGTTTTCCCCACTTTCACCAAACTTCTTGGGGACAGAGTAACTGCGCTGGTGCCTGTTTCTCTCGTTAGTGCCACCTTCTTGGTGCAGGTTCAGCTGCCCTGTGCTCTTACGGTTTGGGTTGAGCTTCCCGCTCACCAGGAAGTCTGGAGATGAATCTCTGTATGTGGCAAAGACAGAGGAATAATTTAATACTTTTTTCCCCTTCTGTTACATTATCGATACTACCATTTATACGTTTGGGGGCGGAACGTTTTTAATGTTTATCAAGGAAATCTCTTCTGCTCACCAATGTTGCATTTATTGATCCAAAATACAGTAATACTGTGAAATATCATTACAATAACAGTTTTCTTTTTGAATATAAATGTAATAAATCCCTGTGATGGCAGAACTTAATTTTCAGCAGACATTACTTCAATCTTCAATGTCACATGATCCTTTAGAAATTATAACATGCTGATTTAGTGTTAAAAAAAACATGAAAACGGTTGTGCTGTTTTATATTTTTGTGGAAATTGTGAAATATTTTGTGATATATTTTTCTTAGGATTGTTTGATGAGCAGAAAGTTTAAAAGAACAGCATTTTTTGGAGTCTTTAATTTTTGATCAAATTAAAAAAACTTGCTGAATAAAAGTTTTATTTTATTAAAGGGATCCCTGCGTATTAAGACTTGTATGGCTTAAAGTAACGTAAATTATGTCTCTTACTGAAATATATAGTAGAAAACCCATGAAAGATTTACATTATTTAAAAAAAAATCCACATCGTTTAATACATATTTTGGATTATACCCTTATTTCGATGATGTAAAATGGTTGCACTCTGTGAGCTGCTGACGCTACCTGTTGCTATTTATACCACAACACAACTCGGAAAATAAAATATATTAATATGATGACCACAGCTACTAAAAAAGCTACAGGTGGCGATGGATATAAACATAGGCTTAAACCAAATGCTGTACCATCGATTTTCCGCATAAGGAGTCTAAACGCCCCCAGATATCAAGTGAAATACGTGCTGAGAAACTTCTTCAGTGGCTACAGCGTTTTGACAAGCGTTGACGTGTTTACATCCTGCCAGGATGGGATCTAGCGTTTCTTGTCTCTGCCATTTGTAATCTCTTTTAGTAGCTGCGGTCTACTAAAAGCCTCAAAGGCATCAGGGCTAAAGTGGAGAGAACAAAGACATTGGTCTTTAGGAAGTTTTATTCGTCCACAGGTATCTTGCCATTCTTTTCTCCTCTTCTTATTAGTAGGAAAGCATTGAAAAGCAGTGAAGACTTACATCGCTTTTCTTGTTGCCCTTTGACTAAAAATTACAATCAAAAGCCGCACAATGTGGCATCGTATCAGTATTTTGTTTTCAGAGTTGTGTTGTGGTAAAAAAACAACAATGGTTAGCGCCAGTAGCCCACTACAACCATTTGTATAGATTGTCCAAAATATGTATAGAACATTGTGGATTTTTTAAATAATGTACATCTTTCATGAGCTTTCTACTACATATAATAATACATAATATCTGAGTTCCCTTAAAAAAAACAACTATTGACCCCAAACTTTTGAATGGTAGTGTGCTGTAGCTATGAATTAATCTAGGTTGAAAAAGTAAAAAAAGCATAATGTACGGCATGCAGTTCTCACCTCGTCAAAGCTGCCATAAGTTCACTGTTGTTCAGACATTCAGCTAAATTATCCACAACAGACTCCAGAGTGAGTAAAATCTCCATTACGTAACCCTGGAAGGCAAGAAAATAAAAATTATAGCAATACGATTGAAAGTAAGACTCCAATCAAACTGGATGCATGGATATTATTTAATACTATTCCTGTTGGATGCACACCTGTACTTCATCCCCATGTTCCCCCACAACCTCCACCAGGCGTGAAAGCAGGTCGGACACAGCGTGGGCAGAGAGGGGTTGTCTCAAGGCGCGGAAGATCTGGAACGAGCGCCCGGCATAATGACGAGAGGAGCTGCAGAGGGCTGTCTGCAAAGCAACGTCGCTCAGCTGATGCTCTAGATGGAAATCTGACACGTGACAATTATCAGTTGCTTATCAAACAACCACTGTTCCAATATAATGTACAGGATATTTCATTAAACAAATACGACACATAAATGAACTAAAAATGTTTAGTAGTTACCTGATTTAGACTCCTTGAATACTGAAACCACATGCCGTAAAAAGGTGGTGAGCTGCTCGGTACTCTTAGAGTTGGGGTTCTTTGGCGTGATGTCTTCATGGCACCAAAGTGGTCCGAAAGCCCTGAGTAAGGACAGGACAGTACTCCATGCACTGTATCACCACCACCACCACCACCAAAATCACAAATACATGAACTACTGCTCTCTAAATGCCTGATTTAATGACTCTGGGAAATGGCCAATAGTTTTGCTGAAGAATATGCGTTCAGAACAATATGCATTCAAGATATTTCCTGTGTGTGATTTTCAAATGTAAAATAAACGAAATACAATTAGTGATTTAAAAGATTTGAACTCATTTAAGTAATTAAAATTAATTTTTAAAAATTAAAATGAATTGTATTTAAAGGATTAATTCACTTCCAGAATAAACATTTCCTGATAATTTACTCCCATGTCATTCAAGATGTTCATGTCTTTCTTTCTTCAGTCAAAAGTAAATTATGGTTTTTGATGAAAACATTTCAGGATTTTTCTCCATATAATGGGGCTTCAATGGGAGCCAGCGGGTTGAATGTCCAAATTGCAGTTTCAATGCAGCTTCAAAGAACTCTACACGATCCCAGCCAAGGAATAAGGGTCTTATCTAGCAAAACAATCAGTCATTTTCTAGTGCAAGACAAGCATTTGAGGTTCAAAAGTGATTATATTTTTACTTTTTTATGAAAATGACAAATAGTTTTGCTAGATAAGACCCTTTTTCCTCAGATGGGATCATGTGGAGCCATTTGAAGATTAATTAAAACTGCAATTTAGACCTTCAACCTGTTGGCTCCCACTGAAGGCCACTATATGGGATCTATCTTAAATGACATAGGGGGTGACTAAATTAACAGGAATTTTTTATTCTGGAGGTGAACTAATCCTTTAAAAATAAAAAAATATTTCGATCTTTGTCCACTAGGGGATGTATGAGCTTTGGAATATTTAATAGTTGATGCATTATCCATTGTCATCCTGATAATCATATTTATATGCATTCTATATTAGTATCCTACGCCTCATTCATATGAGGCCTGTGTATGAAAAAAACATTTGATTTTCAATCTATATTCATCCACACACCTGGTGGTGAGGAACTCGATGAGCTTGTTGGTTTTCTCATCTGATTCTGTGGAGGACTCATCCAGCTCCTCCAGGTCAGCTGTGATTTGTGGCAGGTTTCCGATGCTTCCTCCTAGGCTCACACTAGAGGAGGTGGAAGATGAGCTTAGACCAGAATCTGCCACTGGGGATGCCTGCCACTCCCGCAGGAAGTCAAAGCCCCCTGTTCAGACAAGAGTGTGTCTTAGTTATGCATCACATGCAGGTTATAAACAGTACAGCAAATCTGTAAACGCATGAACATTTTTAATTTTCTTTTATAGCATCTGCAGCCTGATTTCAAATTCACCAGTAGTCTTCGCTATGCTATCGCTAAATGCTATTTGTATTCCAAGCTTTAATTGCCAGCAGTGACTTTTCACACGTGTGTCTTTTCAGGTATCAGTAAACAAGGAAACATCAGTGACACGAGGATAAAAGATTAAAAGCCAGAAAAACCTCATTCATAATGCAAACTGGGACTTGGCAGAGAGTCTGGCCTAATTACCTCAGTCTTTTCTACAGTGAGAAAGACAAACAGCTGCCAAAAATACTTTGAATTCTATGCCAAAGAGAGTTAAATCCTAACCCTTGGGGTTTAGCTTCATAATAGTTACCTACTTCCTCATTTTGTAAATTTAAGCTGTGTTAGAAATGTAGGTGAATCCTATACTCACACTGTCTGCTCTTTTGCTGCAGGTGATGTGACAAAATGAGGTCAGATGAGTTTAATTCAAGGTCTGTTTTTTGTTCATCGATCAAAGTTGGCATGACTGCAATATTTTAGTACATGAATTGTGGGTAAATAAACAATTACTGTACCCAGGTTGCATATATCCATATATCAGGACTGATTTGAGAGTTCACTTTGTCTTAGATGTTTTTTTCCCGCAGAATTTACTATCTTGGCATATCTGAGAACAGTTTGAAATACTGATGACATCTTTTCTGAAACTCTATTGTGATTTTTGTTCTTATGGGAACTAAAACAAAACTTCTAGCAGAAATTGGAATTCTTTTTGTGCATTGGCATAAAAGAAACATTATTTCTGTCAGTTCTTGGTGTCTTTTTGTGTCATCTTGAGAATAAATTGTACCTGTGTAGAGGTATTCGGGCTGGTAGCTGGATTTAACGGTGAGGGTCTTGTTGTCACCGATCTCTCTGGTCAGTAACAGGACAGAGGCGATGACCTGGAAGTTGTTGTTGCAGGAGAGTGCGATGAGGAGATGCAGGAGCAACCTCTTGCTGTGCTCAAATACCTCCGGCCGGTAATGATCCAAACCTGAGAAGACAGAAATGCTCGGGTAAATGAACTGAACTGAATTGAGCTGAACTGAACAGAAGCCAGTGAAGTGGACAAGAATGAACAACATTCTGAACCTGAACTAAATGACTTTCAAAGGGTGTTCCCACCATTGTACGGTTGCATAACGCAGATAACACATTATGTTTCCAAGGAGAAGCACAGAACACAAAACAGGGCACTGTGCAACAATGCATACTTATAAAACACCATACAAATTTTCAGACCTACCATGAGCACAGAACTTCTATGCAGTAATATTATTTTTCTAATACAAATGTCTAATATTTTTCACTTCAAATGAACGTTTGTAGTGTTGTGATCCATCTCTGAGCTTGCAAATCTATTTTGAAAAGAAAAAAAGAAAAAAGGGGCGAACTAAATATCAGGTGCGCCTCTAGTCAAAAGACATAAAGAGAAACATGTAGTGGGCAGGAGGTGCTGATGACATCAAGAGTCTGAGAGAGATAAGCCATGAGTAGATGGCATTTTGCCAGCCCCCTCTTTCTTTCCTTCACCTCCTCGTTTTCCATCTCGGACATTTTTCACATTTTTGGCATTGTTGTGCTGTGTTATTCAGACAGACTGCTGGGGTGAATTACAGTGGAGAATGCAGGAACTATATAGACCAGACCAAAGAAACCCAAACATTAACTCACTCATATCTTTTAGCTAAAAAATTTACATTCTAGATCAGGGGGTTCTCCACATTAACATTGGAAAATGTGAGACAAAAAGATGAGACAAGAGAGAGAAAATAAAAGAGTGCTAACCTAGGAAAAGAGCATGAAGAAGCAGCGGCAGGTGTAGTGCCCAGTCTTCTCTCACGCTGTGGTCCACAACCATCTCCGTCATGAAGATCACAGCTATGTTACACCTGCCGAAACACACATGCAACAAGAATAGTGTTACATATTTGAACAAATTGGTTGCAGCATGGTTGTGGCCTGGTGCTCATGTGGACGATGCAGGTTTGGATCTGGCATGCAAGAATTCATCTAATCTCTTTTATCCTTTATTTCCCATTCTCTATTCAGCAAAAAGGCCTAAAATGAAGGCATACAGAGTCAAGCTCAGCTGTGACTATGAGTCACCTAATTAAATTCAAGATCCATGAAACTACTGACTGGTTTAGACAGACAGCTTTTCATTTGGCTTGCGCATACCCAGACAGAACACACAAAGGGGGGTTTATTTTTAGCAGGTATTCCTGTCATATTTTCAATAACTCATGAGTTTTGATGTATATCCTTATGTTCGGGTGTCAGCGTGAGTCTGCACAGATCAGATGAACTAGACTGATAGTTTATAAAAATCCCAAATATGTTGTTGCACCACCCTCTGATGCATGCCTGACCGTCTGTACCTCCCCTCCTGAATAATCATCAAACGTCAAAAGGATGCTGGTAAGAACTGTTTTCATGGTAACGAAACAATAGCTGCTCTCTTGTAAACAAAACAGAGTTGTGGGTAACTGCTGTAAAATTCTAGAGCAAACTAACACAAGTGAGTTTTATGGGACTGGCTTAATAAAATCTGTCACACTGCATGTGAACAAAAGCAACTCTGTAAGGATGAGTATATGGTGTGAATCTGTGTAAATGTTTTGCGAGTAGGAGGGTTATAAAAGTAACCATGGTCATTTAAGACCTTTCATAAATCTTAGCTATCATTTAGTCTGACTTCATTAAAATGCAAAAGAAGTCTCGGTGGTACCTGTGAAGGGGTCCGCGTGGGGTGATGGTTTCGGGCAGGTAGTCCACCAGCGGGGCCCAACAACCTCCATTCACAGGCATGGGAAGAGGCTGAGGTCTGTTACTCTCCAATACACTGATCAACCACGCAGCATACGGAGGCAAAGGGTCATCTGTTAACACACATAATAGGAGTCAAAAAATTAGCTGGGCATTACAATAAAACAGAGTTATTAGAATGCCAGTGTGAACAGGGAAACCAAATACCAAATCATTATATAAATAGGCATTAAATATTGACTTCATAAAGAATAATAGACCACATAGTGATACGAAACTGTTTTATATTTTTTATTTAGTACAGACCTGAATAAGATATTTCACATAAAAGACGTTTACATATAGTCCACAAGAGAAAATAAGAGTTGAAAAGTTTACATACACTTGATTCTTAATACTGTGTTGTTACCTGAATGATCCACAGCGGTTTTTTGTTTAGTTTTATGAGTCCCTTGTTTGTCCTGAAAAGTTAAACTGCCTGCTGTTCTTCAGAAAAATCCTTTAGGTCCCACAAATTCTTTGGTTTTTCAGCATTTTTGTGTATTTGAACCCTTTCCAAAAATGACTGTATGATTTTGAGATCCATCCCCCCCCCCGGGCCCTTAATGTTTCTTTCTGAAGCAGGACAAACAAGAGACTCATGAACATCTATCATTAAACACAAAAAACCCCAGCTGTGGATCATTCAGGTAACAACACAGTATTAAGAATCAAGTTTATGTAAACTTTTGAAAGAGGTCATTTTTATAAATGTAATTAAATTATTTTCTCTTGAGAACTACAGACTTTTTTCCTGGACACCGAAGTCACGCCTGACTCTTAACCTGAAATATGCTTTGCATTTCCGGTCTCCGGTGTTTCTAGTCAAAGTAGCAGATATTCTGAGCTGTTGATCTAATGTTAAACATATTTAAATATATTTAAAAAGCACATGGCTCTATAGCGCCATCACTTTGCAATGTCGCAATGACCGTCATTTGTAAGTTCCTTACTCCTCAAAGTTTAATGAGTGTGTAAATGACACAAAGCTGCCGACGTTAGCTACATTAAAAACAGAAGGACGTTATTTGACCAATCAGAATCAAGCATTCCAGAAAGCCTTATAATAGGAAACATTTTGAAATGTGTCTAGTTTCACAAACAGCAAACATTAAATTGTACATTTAACATTAAATCAGCTGAATCATCTAAATTTAAGTTTCTATAAATACATAAAAATCTGGAAATACATATATTAAATTTCTACTATCATTATCTTTACATTAATCCTAAAAATTATAATTCTAAATAAACTGATGATTTAGAATTAAAAAAAATATTATATATTAAAAATAAATAATAAATGAATACATTTTAATTTATTACTACATTTAGAATTTCAGTCTGTCACTTCATATCATCATTTGGTATGATGAGTCAATTCAAAGTACATTGTGCAGTTAGCTCATAATTCATCTCCATTAGAATTGCCATCTTTCCACTCATCCATCAGCTGTCATGTTAGGTATGTAGGCAAGACAAAAGCAGGCAACTTCCACACCCAAAACTCACAAATACGCGTGCACAACTGGTTGACATGCACACACATTAGAGAACACATACACAAAGGCATGCGTCTTGACTTTAATTTCAGTACCGAATTTCTTAATACGAAGATGCAATGCTCATGAGCATGTATTATTGGTATATACAGTATGCGCCAAATGGTACATGGTCACATGTACAGTTGTCAGCTGTTAGAAATTTAAAGCTGTAAAACAATGCGTGTAAATGTATCCTTAGTTGTATGTGTCAGCGTGTAGATTGACAGCTGTGAGCCATCTGTTGCTCAGTTCTTGTAATCTGGAGGATTACTGACTGCAACCTATAAAGTATAGAGTTGTACACAAGGCTCTGCAAACCGCAAAGTTGCCCATAACTACGTCCATAATACAGGTCAGATGAAGAACTTACTCTTCTCCTCATCGTAAGAACCTCCTGAGCTGTTGCTGTAGCGGGATTCCAGGCGGTTATGAGCCCGGGCTGCACTGCTCAGCCTGAGGAAATGTGTGCACAAAACACATGTTAGGGAACACAGGATGCACATGCATATGTGACCCTGGACCACAAAACCAGTCTTAAGTAGCAAGGGTATATTTGTAGCAATAGCCAAAAATACATTGTATGGGTCAAAATTATCGATTTTTCTTTTATGCCAAAAATAATTAGCATATTAAGTAAAGATCATGTTCCATGAAGATACTTTGTAAATTTTCTACCATAAATATATAAAAACTTGATTTTTGATTAGTAATATGTATTGCTAGGAAATTCATTTGGACAACTTTTAAGGCGATTTTCTCAATATTTAGATTTTTTTTGCACCCTCAGATTCCAGGTTTTCAAATAGTTGTATCTCAGACAAACATTGTCCTATTTTAACGAACAATATACCAATGTAAAGCTTATTTACTCAGATTTCAGATGATGTACGAATCTCAATTTCGACAAATTTACACTTATGACTGGTTTTGTGGTCCAAGGTCACATATTGACTTAACATGTATCAATTGGCAGTTTAACAACCTAGTAGCTGCCTACTTAGACAGCATATTGTGGTGGAGAATTAAGTGTATTGAAAAAATTATTATAATATTACCCCCCCTTAATCTGCATGTTTTCACCAACGGCGCTGCCATTTTGTTTTCACAAGCAAATCGGTGTACCAGTTCTAACGCCATGGCAAAAGTTCAAGCAAAGCATGCTAACTGTTCTGTTTTTGGCTGCACAGTTGAGCACAGAACACTATTTAGAGTCCCAGCCTCGGAGGAGACGAGAGCAGTGGAGTTATTGATTTATTTATTGTATATTATGCTGCTGTCATACAGATGTTGAACTTCACAGAAATAACCAACTGTTTTTGTAACTTATGTGTGTTTTTAACATAAACCTGTGTGTACTTGACAGTTTAAGCGCAATAAGACATGAAAGAGAACTTCATAAGGTCTCTTTAAAGAAAATCAAAGTTACATAAAGACAGATGTACCTCTCTTCATTGTCTCTGACGATCTTTGCCTCATCTGTCTCCTGGAAGTTTTCTTGCCCGGCCACTACCGTGTTGCTGCTAGATGTTGTGCCTTTGCAAACAAACAAAAAACTGTTTATTTAACCATTATTACGGAAGAACCATACATTGGTTTGCAAGACTCACAGCATTCGATACAATACAACTAAGGGTTCTGCAACTGGATGGACCAAAGCATAGAACTGTCACTGCTCAATTGAGCTAGTACTACATTTATAAGCACCTATATATATTTATATAATTTATAAAATTTAGACCTTTATTATACAATTTGCATAGCTTTAAAAAATATATGTTTTTTCCCCCCTGTAAACCTGTCTAAAAGTTATTCTAAAAAAAGTTTAAGAAATAGACTTTTTCTTCTTTCCGCATTTAAAAAAGTAATAAATTCTGCTAAAAACCGTATGTGCTTTACCTGAGGCCACAACAGAGGTTTTGTTGCTGGCAACAAAGCGGTAAAACGGTGGGTTGTCACAGTGTAGGACCACTGGGTTTACTGGGTCTGTCTGCTGAAGCTCAAAGAGCAGCTCCTCCATGGTCTGAATGGTGTTGTTCCGACACAGATATATCACCACTTTCTTAATCTAAAGACAGATTGAAACAAATTTAGCCCATTATAAAGATCTAATAAAATGAAAAGAGTGTCCATATGTGTGTTTTTCTTACATATGGCAGCAGTGTGGTGTCACTGCTGACTCCGCACAAGCTTATGAGGAACTGCAGCGTTATTCTCAGGTTGTTACTCCACTTGTCATTGGACACAAGAGCATTCCAGGCATTCTCCATCTCAGGACCTGGGACTTCATCTCCATACTGGTGAAAAACCACACAAAATCAAAATCTTAGTTGATTGCTGAACTTTTAAAGGCCACTTTCAACACTTTTATAGCACTGTATTATAGCATTGTTTAATGTTAGGCAATAATTTAGTCTTCCTCTCTTCCTCATCTCTTTGCAGTCTGGTAAAATCAACTGAAATATTGAAGGGTTAGTATTGAAGGGTCCTCCCACATTCAAGGCCCAGAAAGGTACCAAGAACATCAACAAAATAGTAATTTTACGAAGCTACGAGAATGCATGTGCGCACTTTGTGCGAGGAAAGCACACACATGCGTCGTGATACTCTCAAAAATGATATTTGTACTACAAGTATTCTTGTAGCTTCATAAAATTACGATTAAACCACTGATGTCACATGGACTATTTTGTTGAGGTTCTTGGTACCTTTCTGGGCCTTGAACGTGGAAGGACCCTTGCTGTCTATGGAAGGTCAAAGAGCTCTTGGATTTCAGCAAAAATATCTTAATTTGTGATATTAAGATAACGGAGGTCTTACAGGTTTGGAACAACATGAGGGTGAGTAATTAATGACAGAATTTTACTTTTTGGGTGAACTAACCCTTTAAAGATATCTAATTTGAGACTTTTTTATGCAACGGTGAAGAGCCTCTCACCTTTGCGGTCATGAACATGAGGTTATTTAGGACCAGTGAGGTGGCTTGCAGAGAGCCCCAGCCATTGCCTTTGAGCCTGTGGGTGATTCCCAGGTTGTCAGACTGCTCACGAGACTCTTCCTCTGGAGTGCACGGGCTGGAGGTCGGAGGGAGCAGTCCGGTATCGACCAGCTCTATGTTGTTTAGCCACGGTAGCAGGTAGGTCAGCATGATCTGTCTGCCATTAGGGTGAGTGGTGGGGAACCTCTGGCTGACCTCTGCATGTGAGAAAAAAAAAATCGAACGGCCAGGTTTAGCACAAGGTCAAAAGTTGAGCTGCAGTACAATAACAGAGCACGCTCGACCAGGCCCATTCTTTTGCATCTAGGTGTTTATTTGCTTTTGGTGGGGCGACAGTTTGGTGACACATCCAAACATCTGGCTGAAAGTATTTCCTTGTAAAGCATGAGTAAGTGTGTCACAGACATGCACAGACATGCACACCCTACCTGAGAAGAGAGGCAGAGTCAGTTCAGGATACATGCAGGCCAGCTGATTTGAGAGCTGGAAGAGAGAGACACTGTACAATGGCGGTAAAGGACCATGTGTGCCATACAGGATATTTCCTGATTTCTGCCCCACAATCCTCTTAGAGTAAACGGACAACTTGGACTCCAGAACCTGAATGACACAGAAATACAGAAATTGAAAAACATTAGCTAGCAATTAGGGGTTCATGTGCGTAGCACTGAAACCCTATTGTAATTGTTAGAATGGCCAAGGATCAGCAATCTCCACGTAAAACTGATCGAGCAGACCAAACTGTAAGTCATAGAGACTTGAAATTTGGAGGGATGGTAGTACTCCCACCATCTATAACAGGGATCACCAAATCTGGACCTCGAGATCCATTTTCCTGCAGAGTTTAGCTCTTACCCTAACCAAACACACCTGAGCATGCTAATCAAGGTCTTCAGGATCATTAGAGAATAACAGGTAGGTGAGTGTGATCAGGGTTGGAGCTAAACTCTGCAGCGCATTGGACCTCCAGGGTAAGATTTGGGGAACCCTGATCTATAGCATCACCAAGGCTCGTCCCAATCGGCCTGAGGGGGCGCTACAGCGATCAAAATTATGAAATCCCTCATAACTCCTAAACCATTTGTCGCAGACTCAAGTGTCTTAAGTCATTAGAATCCTTTGCTCACCAATTTTGGGGTATTTAGCATTTTTTTTAACTAGTCCTAGGTTTGTCGCTCAATCGGAACCAAAACAGTGCAGGTAGATTCTGAGTGTATATCAATAATTCACAAAAAATAGTTGATCTTTCGACTGTCCGTAGCAAAGGGATGGCAAAGCGTTTTAAAAGGGCAGGGCCACCGTTACTAAACAGCTAAAACTTTTGAACGGAATGAGATATCTTCACCAAACTCACAACGCGTACGTTAAAACAGAATCTGAGGTCACATGAAAAAAAGACGTGGAGCTTGGCCACTTAGTGGCACTATAAGAGGAAGAAAAAAAATGGCCATAACTACGCAACCGTTTGTCCTATCGGCGTGAAAATTCATCCAGAGTGCAACATGTGGCTGTAAGGACATTTATGATCTCAGAAAACAATGAACTTTGAGCACCTATTAGACAAGGTTAATGAAAGTCGAGCGGGCCTGTTTGACTCGGCCTCAAAGGTCTGCAAGATATTTGAAAGAAATCGGCCACAGGGGGGGCCTAAATGATGCCCTAAACTTTCAGGGGCATAAATGATTATTTTATTTATTTATTTTTGTAGAGAAAGCACATTTACTTTCTGACAACTATAGAAATAGTAATCAATCAATCAATCAATCAATCAGCCACTAAAAACACAGGAAAAGCAAGTAAAAATGGTAACGACTGGCTTGAAAGAAAGTCACGTACCTGCATGAGCTGCATAGATATCTCGTAAATCTCTCTGCTTGTGTCAGATGACTTAAACAACACCAGATTCAAAAGAGTCACAATGTCACATGGATAATTCCTAAAAAGCAAGGGGAAAAATTTATGTATGATATGCTATCAAACTAAATGTCATTAAAGGTAACCAAGGCAGTGATAAAGGCTCTAAATACCTGCTACCGCACACAGTAGCAATAGCTTTGAAGCACCCTGAAGCGAGCTGGTATGATCCAGTGAAGCAGCGATCCACAGCCCAGTTAAAAAGATTCACCTGATCTGGGTTCAGTTCCAGGAGCAAGATAACAACCTCACAGCCCAGCCGATGCACCTGCAGCCCAGGGCGGTGATATAAAGGTTAGAGTTTAAATGTGTGATTTTCCCATAATCAAAGCAGAATTAAAGTTAATCCAATCTGCTAGTCATTAATTTCAACTTTAATTGCACGCCTAATCACAGATAAGATAAAACTCATATGAATAGTAGACAACCCAGAACCAATTAAGTCAATAATGCAGAAAAGCATTATGTTCAAACAAAATATGTCCACAGGCCAATCCTGACAGGCTTGTTGCTTAAGTTTTAATGTCAGGTATTAAACCTGATAAAAAGCAGCTATAAAATTAAACAGGAAGCCTGTTCAGCATCAACAGGTTAGGACAAGGACTAAAGCTGACAGAGAAACCTTTCCAGCAATAAAAAATGCTTACCCGGAGATCATGGCAGGCTAAGATATTGTCCAGCCATTTGTACAGGTATCCGTCTGTAGACAGGCCCACGTTGTCGAACACAGGGCCACAGCATAATACCGCTGACATAGCCTGACAACAAACACAGCATCACATTAAAGGAAATCTCACATCAGAGCTTTAAAATGCATCGTCATCATGAGACTGAAATTACACACTGCTTTTAAACTTTACACACAAGCTAATTCTGTCTAACAGCCCTGATCCATTGTGACACACACAGAATGGGCTTTTCACGCCTTCTGCAAAAAAAAGGTTGGAGCATCTGGTACCTGCCAAGTGCATGGCTTTTTGGACAAAGAGGGTGCAGAGAGCTTGGGGAATTTTCCGCAAGATACCCGTCAGTTGTTAATTGAGCATACAGGTACTTTCCAGATTGGATTTCAGACGTTTCCACTTGATTTAGTGCTGCTAACATGACTGTATCTTTTCTTCCTTCCACTGACTTGAGCCAAAGAGACAACCTGCACCGAACTGTGATGGCAATTTTGAAACTTCCTCTGTTCTCTTAAATTACAAGATATGTGTGTGCCAAGTATGAGGGAATAAGGTCTTGTTTGATAAAATGCCTTAAAGGTGATTTTCTGAGATGTCAATTTACCTTCAAAGCACAGTACTGGTAGCGTGTGATTTGGTGGTTGCGATCACTATAGCGGTCCAGAGGTGTGAACATAACACTGAAGGGTCCGGCCCACTGGCTGAAGAGAATAAAGAGGTGATGCCTCAAGCTCTGCTGAGGGAACAACAACCGCCTGTTGTGGACTAAAGAGAAAAACACAAATGAGACTCTCAGCATGGTACTGTGTAAAACATGTTTGTTCAGGCAATTTAAAATTAACTGATATTATTTAAGGGTATGTGTGCTATAGTTCAGAAGTTTTTAATGCTTTTAAAATAAGTTTCCTATGCTAACCAAATCTACATTTATTTAAAGAAAATTGTGAAATACTACTACAATTTATAATAACTGTTTTCTATGTTAAAGCAACACTAAGTAACTTTTCCCTCAACGCTCCCTCTACAGGTTGGAAGCAGAATTGTCCATTACCGCTGTCGTAAATAATTTAGCCTACTGTCGCGTCACATGCACGTTATTTGTTTGGAGGCTATCCAGGACTGGCTTTGGAAATAACGATGTCCGGTGACAAGGTAGAGTATGTTTTATGACTTTATAAAAGTATGAAAACCTTTTGTGAAGCCTGCCGTAAAGCAAGTCGCATTTGTAGTCTCATTTGAACTACAAAACCGCAACCCGACGACCCAAACTTACATAGTGCTGTTATGGCCGATAGAGGGTCGCAAAGCGAATACAAAAGTGCCGTTTCACCCTGTTATGAGTTGATGAACCACTGACAAGAGTTCAGAAACATTATTTTAAGGTAAAAACAACTCTTTAGTGTTGACAATTCCGCTTCCAACCTGTAGAGGGAGCGTTGAGGGAAAAGTTACTTAGTGTTGCTTTAATATACAGTTGAAGTCAAAAGTTTACAGAAAGTTCGCAGAATCTGCAAAATGTTAATTTTACCATAATAAGAGAGATCATACAAAATGCATGTTGTTTTTAATTTAGTCCTGACCTGAATAAGATATTTCACATAAAAGATGTTTACATGTAGTCTACAAAAGAAAACAATACCTGAATTTATAAATATGACCCTGTTCAAAAGTTTACATACACTTGATTCTTAATACTGTGTTGTTACCTGAATGATCCACAGCTGTTTTTTTGTTTTGTTTTTTGTGATAGTTGTTCATGAGTCCCTTGTTTGTCCTGAACAGTTAAACCCACTGTTCTTCAGAAAAATCCTTCAGGTCTCAACTTTAGGTTCACAAATTCTTTAGTTTTTCATCATTTTTGTATAGTTGAACTCTTTCCAACAATGACTGTTTAATTGTGAGATTCATCTTTTCACACTGAGGACAACTGAGGGACTCATATGCAACTATGACAGAAGGTATAAACACTTACTGATGCTTTAAAAGGAAACAAAATGCATTACGAACTTTTGAAGATATGCAGTACTAAAAAAAAAAAAAAATGATATTTAGGCAAAATAAGAAAAATGTACATGTGTATGATGTACAAAATGTAAAAATATTTGTATGATCCCTCTTATTTTGGTAAAATAATTAAACTTTTACAGATTCTGCAAGGTGTATGTAAACTTTTGACTTCAGCTGTATATTGCAAACTTATTTATTTCTGTGATGGCTAAGCTAAATTTTCATTAGCCATTACTTCAGTCTTCTTCAGTGTCCCATAATCTTTCAGAAATCATTCTAATATGCTGATTTGGTAGGTCAACACACTACACAGCTCTTCATCACAACCATCTTTTGATCAGAGAGCTGGCTGTGACGCAGGGCTTCTGGTGGGCTTATGTAGGCTGCTTGCGTGTCAGAGGGGATGTTGTGCTTTGCTGGTCTGAAGGTTTTCTTGGTCAGTCAGCACGTATTAATCAGAGCCAGCACAGTTCTATTCATAGCTCTGCTCCTGGGCCTTAATAAGTGACTCGCTCTGTGTTAGAGCCTATTGAGCCTTTGAAAAGGCGGCATGTTTGGATAACCTTAGACATCAAGACCCATGTATCAATGGCTCTATTATATCAGCTAAACCATCTGACCTACTCTAACTATGGTCTGTGATATCATGGAGTATATTTGGGAGTATGTTTAGAATTTATTGTACACTGGATATTTGAGATGCTAATGGAGAAGACGTGTGACTAAAATCCTGAAATCGATAAGGGATATTCAAGTGTTGGCTCTATGTCTTACCTGGAACACACTGGATGAGGTTGGCCACCATTCCACTGAAATGAGCTCTCATGTCTTTTAAAATGTCCAGCTCTTTGTCATTCTCTGCTTCTAGCAGCATCCGGGTCAGATCCACATACTCCAGGAAAAGAGCTCCTAGAGCCAGAGAATCACGTTCCAATGCCCCATTGGTACTGCAAAGAGGGGAAAAAAACAGTAAAACGGTTGAAGGAAAAAAACAGTTAAACAGTTGAAAAAAAAAACAGTTTTTTCAAGACTTTCCCTTTCTCTTTTTAACAGAGGTCAAAGACTTGCTTTGTTGTGAAAGAAGATCAGTTTAAAAAGGTAAACCCAGGATTTGACTACTTAAGTCCATAAAACCAGCCTGGGGTGAGTGGACAAGTTCACCTGTCACTGATGACCCCTGAGTCAGCAAGAAGCTCAAAGATACGCAGCAGCTGCAGCCTGAGCAAATCTCGCCGCTCTCTACGCTTCTTATTCTACAGAGATAGAAAGAACAAAAAACACAGAAAGAGTCAATTTACATCTATTACATCTAATTCACCAAACAATACACAATATGCTATCTATAAGGTTTCCAAAATTTCCAAAAAGCTGCATTAAGGATATAGTGCTCACCTCAGGTCTCCTCTCAAGAGCTTCTTTCATTAGAGGATGGAGTTCTTCCACCAGCTCCCTAATCAAACACACATGTATGAAAGAGTCATGAGAAAGCCGCAGAATGAAAACAACATAAATATTTCCATAAATATGTTTTGGCTCCAAAGCCTGGTGTGAATACGCCTTTATTCTCCAGTGTGCTGCTATGAATTCACAACTGGCATAAAATGTCAAAATTAAAATTGATCTGTCTAGGGTTGAAATTTCTTTTAAGTTAAATTAAACAGTTTGTGCTCAGTGTTATTCTAGTATTTTTATACACTGCTGTAATATTTATTAATATTTTGAATTATCTCTATCTATCTATCTATCTATCTATCTATCTATCTATCTATCTATCTATCTATCTATCTATCTATCTATATATAGAGAGAGAGGGAGAGAGAGAAAACGCAGACAGAATTGCAGAATTCAGTCAAAAATGTTTAATAAGAATGTACTGTATAACGCAGAATGTCACAGAATTTGCCAAATTTTGGATGAATAAATTAGCAGGTCAGTACTTAAATCACAATTTTAATAATTAAATTTTACTATTTAAATCACTATTTAAACAATCTCCAGAACTGCTGATATCATCATATCATATAATAGAAATATTTAGCAGAATTTATTTTACCAAATTTTATTTATAGATGCGTTTGATTACAAAAATTTAATAAAACCATTAAAATGGAATCCAAAAAATGAATGTGATAAAAATAAAATTGAATTTGAGAAAAAAAAAAAAAAAACGTTTCATAGGTCCTTAAAAATTTAATCTAAAAAAATTTAAACTGCTGTTAAATTGTGTATGTTTAATGATTTCAATTGATTAGACATGTTTTTTGATTAATATTTTTTTCATTTAACCATTAAAACAGAGTCTACAAAAAATAAAATGGAAAAAAAAAACATTTAGTAGTTCCAATTCCACTAAATTATAATATTCTTAAAGGTCTAGTAGTTTTCTCAATTCTGTGATTATAATAGCATTTAATCTATTATTTCTATTTTATTTCAGCTGTATTCAAATAAATAAAAAACTATTTTTAATAGTTTTAGATATAGTTAACAATAACAACACTGCCTGTGCTTTGGTGAACTCCTAGTAGAGTCTTATGAAATCAGTAGATATCTGTCCACGTCTAAGTAACGGCACACGTCAGAATGGAATGACAGTAATCTCTGCTATTTTGTTTGACAGACACATTACTTGCTGCTCTTTTCATTTGCTAAAACATCTCACATTTTTCACAGCTTCCTCACTGCATGTGGCAAAACACCAGAGTTGCTAGAGTTCTTTGCTATATCTGATGTAAAACTGCACTAGTTTAAGAAATAACTCTATGAAAACTGCTTTAGGGGGGAATTATGATTAAATAATAATAAAAAAAAAAAAAAATACCTGAACACAAGAGAATTTGTCCGTCCAAATCCAAGGACAAGAGACTCTGTGATCTCTAAACTCTCAGATCTCATGAGAGGAACCAGTTGTTTCAGGAGCCACGCCACTGATGGTGTGCCTATCACCTGATCACAAACACATAACAAAAAACATGTTTTCATGACATCACAGCTCTTTCATTTTCTGAATCATGACTGTGAGTTTACCATACCTTGTTGTCATACGTAATACTGCCATCAGGTGTGGTAGCCATGATTTCAGGTGTAGAGGCTCTCAGGTGACCTGGACTCATGATGCTAGGTTTGGCAACACCGAGGCACAATATCAAGTAATTCCTCCACAGAGTCACATAGCCATCGGCCGGACCAGGCGTGCTGGTCTTTTTGGCGTAAACAGGACTGCTGCAGGGGGTACCATATAAAGGGGCTCAAAAATAATTTTCTGACAATACTAAGGGAAAAATCATCAAAACTGCAAGTTTTAGGAGTCAAGATAATCGAAAAACTCACTTTGGGTCCACTAGCGGCATTAGTAGCTGTAACCGTGTGAATGCATAGGGCCAGGCATAGCTGAGCGCCGTGGAGCAGTGCTTAGGGAGGTGCTCTGGCCTTAGGAAGCTGTACAGACAGAGCACCCAGGGGTCCTTCACAGACTGGGCGAAGATCCACACGTGAGACGGGCTCTTTACGTCATAGTGGCTGTTAACCAGACGGGCGTTCCATTCTACCAGCCACTGCAGGTCCACGTGATGACTCATGGGCAGAGTGGCCTTTACAGAACACAGATTTTAATAGCTGAACTTGAGCAAGCATGCATGAGTGTTATGACTCTACAGACGCCAACATTCTGTGCCTTGTGGCACAAATCAATTTAATGCAAGTAGAGGTCAATATTGAGAATGACACATTAACATATGGATACACAAACAGAAACACATCCGCTGGGCTAATGGGAAATGCTTACAGAGTCAGAGACGGCCACATGGACGAAGCTCTCCAGCACGCTGGGGGCCAGTTGGTCCATAACATCGATCATGGATTTATCGTCATCCTGAGAGCGGAATCACATGACAGCCGTGAGGCTCTTGTTGAGTAATGTTTATGTTACACTAACAGGTCTAGCACTGATTAGTATTGCATCTGATATCAATCCGCTGCATGTATATGTATGTTTAGGAGGATTTCAAACGGTCACATGACATCACATTCAATACAATCAGTCAATAACCTTTAGAGCCAACCTAATGTTTCATTATTATCTGTATGTTTTAATTAATTTTTAACTACAAAACTAATATCTTTCATTTTCTATTCAATTCTCTTTGCATTCTATCTTACTCTATTGTTTTTATTTTATATCTATTTCTGTTCTATTTTACTTGTTATATTTCTGTTCATTTCATTTCTATTTTCATTTCCCTTTTCTATTCTAATGTCATTTTCTATTCTATTTCCTTTTTTCTATTCCATGCTATCTTTTATTAGTTTCCTTACTATTTTCATTTTCTTTTCATTTTATGCTTTTTTTCTAATCTGATTCTTTTTGTTCTGCATTATGTATTTTTTATTTATTCTATTTATTTATATTCTATTTTTTTTTTAAATATTTTATTCTGTTCTATTTTGGTTTGTCAGTGTTCTTTTCTATTCGATTCTGTTGCATTCTGTTCTTTTTCTATTCTATACTACTTTTATTTTATTTTTTACTACTTTTTCTATTCTATCAGATTATATTCTGTGTCCATTTCTTTTTATTCTATTGTCTTTTTCTATTTTATTATATTTTATATAATTATTATTAATTAATTATATTCTTTCAATTTCTATTCGATCGTCATTTTCCATTTAATCTTACTCTTTTGTTGTTATATATTTTATTCTATTGTCAGTTTCTATGCTATCATACCCTGTTCTATTCTGTTCTATTTCCTTTTTTCCTATTTCATGCTATCTTTTTGTTTCCTTATTATTATCTTTTTTCTATTTTTTTCAGATTCTATTATATATTTTCTGTTTTTTATTCTATTGTCTTTTTCTATTTTTTTCTATTTCTATTCTGTTGTCTTTTTTAATTCTTTACTCTTTCAGTTTCTAATCTGATCTAATCTGATTCTGTTCTGTATTCTGTTCTATTTCTGTTTGTCAATGTTTTTTTCTATTTTATTCTGTTGCATTCTGTTCTTTTTCAACTCTATGCTTTTTATTTATTTATTTTTATTTATTTATTTTATTCATCGATTCTATCAGATTATATTATATTCTGTTCTGTCCATTTATTTTTATTCTATTGTCTTTTTCTTTTTTATATATATATTTTTAACTATAAATCTAATTTCTTGTCTATTCAATTGTCATTTTCCATTGGATCTTACTGTTTTTACATATTTTTCTATTCTATTTTCCTTTTCTATTCTATTGTCATTTTCTATGCTATCGTATCCTATTCTATTCTGTTCTGTTATATTCTATTTCCTTTTTTTTTCTATTCCATCTTTTTGTTTCCGTACTATTTCCATTTTTCTATTTTTTCAAATTCTACTATATCTTTTCTGTTCTTTTTTATTCTATTGCCTTTTGTCTTTACTCCTAATCTGATTCTGTTCTATTCTGTATTTTGTGTTTTTCTTTTTCTATTCTATGCTATCCTTTTCTGTTGTATTTTATTTGTTCTTTTTCTGTTTGTCAATGTTCTTTTCTATTCTATGCTGTTGCATCCATACAATTTTTCTCATTTTCCGTTTGACTCTACTGTTTTTATATATTTTTCTATTCTATTTTCTTTTTATTCTATTGTCATTTTCTATTCTATGCTATTGCATCCTATTTGATTTCCTCTTTTTTGTTTCTTTAAAATTTTCTTTTCTGTTTTCAAATTCTATTATATCTTTTCTGTTTTTTTTTTTGCTTCTTTACTTTCCTTTTGTACCCTAACTGATTCTTTTCTGTTCTGTATTTTTCTACCTTTTCTATTCTATTATGTTGCATTATGTTTGTTTTCTATTCTATGAGATGATAGTCTTATTTGTCCCTTTCTCTTTTTTCTCTTTTATTTTTTTATTTCTTTACTATTTTGTCTTTTTCTTTTAGATTCTATTCTTTTCTGTCTTTGTCTATTCTATTTGTTTTTATTACATTCTCTCTTTTTCTAAAGCATTTGATTCTACCTTGTTCTGCATAATTCTGTTCTAATTAGCTGTTTGGTTTAATTAGTTAGCTGTGTTTTTTTGTTTTTCAAGTTTCAGCAGCTTGTCTCACCTCGGCTTGTCCGATGGCTGTAAACAGGCAGCGTATCTCTCGGAGGACAGACACCGCCAGTTTGCGGGTGCTGGTCTGGCAGGAGCACAGCAGCAGCAGGGCCAGACCCTCCACAGCGTGCAGCACTGTGGAGTGAGGACTGCGCTCAGGCGGCAGTCTAGAGCTCCCACTGCTCTGAGATCCCATCTGAGGTTAACAAATACATACACATACACACGATCATGCCCACAACTCCCAAAAACTGTTTACATTGGCTAAGTATGCATAGCCAGCAAAGAGAACATTCACATACCTCCGCCGAGCGTTTTCCAGGAGCCTGTATCGCCAGCCTCCACTGCGTCAGGAAATGCAGCAGCAGTTTAACGGATGAGTCCTGCAGGCCCTGCTGTGTGTCTTGCACTTCTCGCAGCAGGAAGTTAGTGTACCCAAACAGCACGTCTTCTCGCCAATCGGAAAAGTCCAGCAGCAGACTCTGCAGGGAATTCTGAGCAATGAGTCTCAGTTCATCATCCATGTGGACCGTCAGCCTGCAGAATGCAAAAAGAAAAACAATCAAATGATTAAAGCTTTTTATTGCATGTTACGTTGTTTAATCAAAGGGAGTGTGGTGAACCTCACCTGGCCAAGAGATCAATGAGCTCAATTTTGGATAGGCCATCTGGCAGAATACGGGGAATGGCCGCAACACACGTACGGAACAAGTCGATCTTCGGCTTTCTCTCACCCCTGACCCGAGAGAGAAAGGATGAGTTACGCAAAAGTAAACAATAAGAGAGAGGGAAAATAGAAACACAAGGAAACAGGAAAAAAAGAGAATGTCAAACTGTCTAAACAGGGTGTGTGGGCTGAATGTGACTCATAAGTCATCTGGTTGTGAGCTTTCTCTTCACCCACACAGAGATAAATAATAGGTGGAAGCAGGCCAGAAAAAGCTATTTACGTGATCATGTCCTCAGGTTCCTTGTTAAGCATCTGGGCATTGGTGAGCATCATGCAGCGGCCCACCTCCTTGTCCAAGTGCCTCAGGATGTTATCAATGGCTTTCCTGACCTGGGAGTAATACAGTGCCATACCTGCAACGAGTGACATAAATAATCCAGACTGTAAAAAACTGCAACAAGCACACAAAGGCAGATGTTCGCAATATAAGTGGCCTGACCTATAAGTTTTGCTTCCTCCTCAGTTAGAGTTTTGCTGAGGTAGGTTTTTTTCTTCTTCAGTGTGTTCCCAGAAGGCAAAGTGGCCCCGGTGTTCGGCATGGGTGGTTCACCATCTTTCTGCTGCAGGTTATCGGCTATGACGAGGAATGCTCTCAGAGCGATGTTCATTCTCTGGATGTACAACCACACAAATAGCAGAAAATAAACCAAATATGCATTTCCTTATAAGAAGATCTCAACTCAGTCTATTGGGATCAATGTGTTTGTATGGGTTTACTTATTTATTTATATTTCCTTTGGAGCATTTTTGTTAGAATTTATAATTAAGCAGAACATTTTAAGTAAATGTGTGTGTGTGTGTGTGTGTGTGTGTGTGTGTGTGTGTGTGTGTGTGTGTGTGTGTGTGTGCACCTGGTATTTATCACGTTGTGGGGACCAAAAGGACATTTCTTAGGTTCCCATGAGAAAACAGGCTTATAAATCATGCACAATGAGATTTTTTTGAGGAAGTAAAAGTGTGCACAATCTCCTGTGAGGGCTAGGTTTAGGTGTAGGGTAGGTGTAGGGCAATAGAAAATACGGTTTGTACAATATGAAAACCATTACGCCTATGGAATGTCCCCATAAAACATATAAACCCAACATGTGTGTGTGTGTGTGTGTGTGTGTGTGTGTGTGTGTGTGTGAGTATAAACATTACCTCTGGATTTAAACTGAAAGCTTTGGCTGATTTTCCAACACTCAGCAGATCACATATTATTTCTTTCATTGCAAAATCCAGCCTTTCCTGTAGTAAGGAGAGAAACAAAGATGATATTACAGTGTGTTACATGAAAAAGCCATGACATTTTCCTAGATGCATATCAGGTGTGTAGAGGTGTGTGGGTGTCAAACCTGGGCAATGAACTGAATTATCTTGACAAAGATGTTGAGTGGCATGTCTCTAGGAACGACGCTTCGTGAACCCTTAGGAAACAGTGTTGATATGATTGAGGTGAGGCGACTGGAAAGGATAAAAAGATAAAAATGTCATATTAACAGATGTCAATCATCAGAATCAACATTATCAAATCTTATTCTTCTTCTGTCAGTGAATGCATTTAAAATATCTATTATATTTCTTATGTTAGAAATACATTTCTTCATTTGTGGCTTTGATTTTCAATATGCTACCTTTGTGTTGCAGTGTTGCTTTCACATTTGATTCGGATCATGTAGACCCACAGCAGCCGATAGAGAGATTCAAGTGCCACCCGGGCCATTTTATGGTCTTTGTTCTGAAAAATAAAAATAAAATAACATCTGATGTGATTTCCAGTTATGTTCCTGTCATGCATCTCATAAATTAGGATCACCAAATTTGTGGACTATTTAAACTGTATATTTTCCACTAATTCCACAATTTGCATTAGTTCAGGTGCCGCAAATTCGTTTTTTTTTTTTGCATTTTTGTGTATTTTAACTAGTGGTGGGCCGTTATCGGCGTTAACATTCTGCGTTAACGTGAGACTCTTATCGGGCGATAAAAAAAATATCGCCGTTAATCTATTCTCAAAGTTGGGTTGGGAGCTGGGTCTATACTACACAAGCTAAGATGACTTTCACCTTGATATTTTAGCGCGGATGTAGCCTATACCTAGCCGAATTGCACTTTAGGGGGCGAGAACGAGTCTTCGAACCTATGTGTATGCCTACTGTGAAATTACCATAAAACGAGACATGCTAACATGGATGCAGCTATGAATCTGCCGGGTTTGCTTCAGGGCAGGTGCGTTGCTAGACCCTTTTGACTGGGGCACGTGCCCCAGTGAAAATCTGCTGTGCCCCAGTAAAATCTCAAATTTGAGTTATAATTTAATTTGATAATCCCGAAATAAAGACATTAAACTATATGCAACAACTGAATTGACGCTTCTAAAAGCAACGCAGTTTAACCGAAGACTATGCACGCAGATATCCATGCCCGCGCACGTTTGTGTATTTAACTGCAACGCGCACGTCGCACAGCCTTTTACGCAGAAGTACATGCAGTGTAGGAATAGTTGGTTAAACAAGTTTGTATAGTTAATTGTTTGTAAATGCAATTGTCAAGCAGTTTGTGATGCATTTTGGAAACAGGAGATGAGCCCCTGGTCTAATGCGCCACCTGGCTTGAGAAACCCTTTCAGGAAGGAAACTACAACCTGATAAGTCACGTGAGTACTCGCGTTACTTTTGGACTGGAATTAGTGCAGACAGTTGGCAATTGCAAGGATGTCGGACGATGAAGCTACTGAGTTTTATGAAGTAGTAGTTTAGTTTCCTTCCTGCTCGTCACTCGACTTATCGTGACTAAATTCAAGATGGCGGCGAACGGTAAATTTCCTAAAGGTACTGTCTGTTTAAATCTTCTTGTAAATAAACTACCGGTGCTTTTTCAAAGTTCTCAATGTCTCGTTTTAAATGTCAGGGCCCTTGGAAGTCTACCAATGAAGTGTGGAGCTACTGTGTGCCTCGTAAATGGTGTAAAACAGTGATTTATTTACATGGTTAGTCCGATGCCGATGCACCCTCAACGACAACCTGTTGTTAGCATCGGCTAACTAGCGCCAGATTTCGTAGTGCAGGGGACAAGCCGAGATGAGCTATGAAAGGTAAGTTCACACTCGGTATCATGATTCATTACACTTTAGGTCAATATCACACCGGACTTCTCCTTTAAGCCTTATCTTTTCTTTCATGTTTGGTGTTTCTTGGCTTTGGAGTTAATTTTCCTTGGACTTTTGACCAAACGTGGGCACTGAAGCGAACTGCATCTATTTCCTACAGGTCAAAACCTTCATTACATAACAAGTCAGCAGCTCTCAGACCGCTGCAATACAACATGACAAGTGACTGAGAGACACAGAGAGATAACAGAAATCAGATAGAAGCTGAAAGCTTGAAAGAAAGCTCCAGCATCTTGTTAAACATCAGTGCCAGAGGGTCTCTCAGTGCTGTACTTCATGCTTGTTATTTTGCACTTCATCATTTCATTCATTCTTTCGTTTTGCTTCTCTCACACCCCCACACAGGTACAGAGACCGAAGTGCTGAGTACAGAATGTATAATGAGACATTAAGGCTAACGATAATGGACTTTTCTGTCCTACCTGCCTCCCCTTCAAATGAACAAAACATTTTTTGCAATTTGCTGCCCTCCCACTGCATTTCACACATTTTTAACAGCTATTTGCTTGTAACTGCTACCACTTTAAATATCTGTGCACTTGACTGATGGGCTCCAACGGTTAACTTGCAATCACATGATGCTTACACAACCGCCTTGCACAACAAAACTGCATTCATTTTTCCACGTGAGCTGCTGTGATATGCTCATCCATAATGTGACGTCTTCTCGATTCTATTGTATCACGCAAGCTTTGTGGATCACAAAGACTTACTTTCAGGTTGGACAGGCAGTTGTTGAGAAAGACGTGCCATCTGTTTAGAAAGATCTGCTTCTGGCTCACGCACAGCAGGCACGTTACCAATGGATACAGAGCCTGAGAAAGAGAAAAGACAGATCAGTGATTACATTATATGTCTTTAACAAGAATTATATAATTCAATGACAGAGCAAAGACGGTGAATCACTCTAGAACAAAGAGCATTCAAACAGTCTCTACACCTACACCTTTTTATATCAGCAACAAACAAAAATACCATTCTAACAGGTAGAAGCTGTAATCAAAAAGTGATAAACATAAACATAAAAACAAAGATTTTAAAATATTTTTAGACAGCTTAAAGCAGGAATGAATTAAATAGTGTAAAAATAATTTAACCAACTATTAAAAAATTAGTCAAGAATATGTCTGATAGCATATTTACTCTTAGTAATTTCATTAATGTAAATTATTAAAAAAATTCACATTATTTAAGCGTATGGGTATTTTTGGGTTGGGACCTACACTTTAGGAAGCCCTGCTCTCAAACATATTTTAGAAAGTACTTAACTGTCTTAATAATTTTCCACTTGAGTTGTTGTCTTTAAGCTGGATTGTAAAATATTTAGCGGCAGTTTGTGGCAAACAAATCAGCTGAAACAATGCCCTTTAACAATAATGTCAAAATGCACAACTTGCACACTTCACACAGCTATTGTGTGCCACAGGTTGAATGTATGAATGTATGAAATGTATGAAATCAACGGTTGTTAAGATAACTTTGGAAAATTTGAAAAATGTTTAGAGATGGTCTATTTGAAACATCACAAACAGCAAAAACATGTCAGCTATGAGCCAATTACTGTAGGTGCATCTCCCTCTACTGCTCTCAAACATGGGAAAAGAGAGCAAGACTTGCCAGAGAGTGTTTCTTCCTGGATGACAGGTCTAACGTTGTGTCATAGAGGGTTTCCACAAAGTTCCTCAAACAGGGCACATTCACTTCGTTCTTCACCGTCTGAAGAGAAACATCACGTTACGTGTGAATTACAAGTTGGACAGAAAAGTCATTATTTAAATCCGCATATTCTGTGCATTACAATTTAGTGCATACATAAAAAAAACTTCAGATACGGCTGTACTTACTGCAGCTACAGGGACGAGTATCTCCACGAAGAGTCCAGCCAGAGAGTGTTTAATGTCCTTATCTTTCACCTCCAAGAAATACTGAGCACACTCCTATGGACATATAACAGTAAAAGAGAAAGATTTGTATTTATCATAGTGTACACAGTTTGTCAATTAAAGTCGAGCATTTGTAAAATGGTTTTGTTGTGCACCTGCATGAATTGGAAAGATGCTTCAAAATCTTCCACTGGGTACATTTTAATGCGAAAGAACTTGACCCCCATGATGAGGCTGATGGTGCTCTGGACCACATATGGGCTTTGCTCTTTCTGCCTGAGCTCCTTCAACTCTGAGATGAATTTCTTCCTCACTGCAGGAAACCTGAGAAGAATAGAAGGGAGGTATTAATATTTATACATATAAAAAAATACAATGGCAATACAGCAGAGTTATTTTTTGATTCCCATTGCAGTGGAGATTTAACTGTAAGCTATTGCTTGTTTATCTATATTTGTAGGGCTGGAAAACACACATGAAATCACAGAATCCAGTCACACTCACAAGTAGGTCATTACACTTAAATCTAAATGTGATATGGACTGAGGATATTACGCCACAAAAATACTATTTAAATATGAATCCTGCATCTTGTGCGTGTCTCTGTGAATGAATGGCGCAGTTTCATTTACTACACACATACTGAAGCGCAGGTGACAATCACATGCTTTTTTAGCCTCTGCCGCCTCAATATATAAGTACATGAACACATAAACATATAAAAACTAGGGGTGGGCATAGATTAATTTTTTTAATCTAGATTAATCTAGATTAAATCTTGGAATTAATCTAGATTAATCTAGATTAAAATGGCTAATTTGAATTCTGCTGAAGGCATTCAGAATATGTGTGCTACCCAAATAATGACTAAACATGTTACACCGTACTTTTATTTTGACAGGTTGCCGTGAAGTTTCTGTGTATACAGTATGACATGATGCGAGTTTTCTCAAATGAAACGGTATAAGTGACACTCACAGCAGTTTTGGAGATTGAGTTTATCTGTTCATGTGAGATGCAAATGCCAAAAATTACCGGGAGCGTCATGTGTGTTTCAGTATGCGTGTAGTAAAAGCGCGTCTCCACCATTCATAGTATGAATTTCATACAGCTAGGCAAACGGAACATACCGGATTCATATTAAAACGGTCTTTTTGCATTTCAGTTTTCACAGACACTAGTCCATATCGCGATTTGAATTAAGTGACAGACCATATTTGATTTATGAATCCAAAAAACGACGAATTTACGTGGCATTTCGCGCTATAATAGATTCGGTTTTTATGAATGGAGGACGACGTGATCCCGTCTGTGTTTTGGCAGAGGAGACGTAAACGCGCGACCATTCTATAGTCTTTGGTATACATCCGCGTTAAACTATCAAGGTGAAAGTCATCATAGCTTGCGTAGTTTAGACCCAGCTCCCAACCCAATTTTGAGAATAGATTAACGGCGATATTTTTTTTATCGCCCGATAAAAGTCTCACGTTAACGCAGCACGTTAACGCCGATAACGGCCCACCACTAATAAAAACACATAAAAAGTTACTTCATGAGCATTTTACTGTTTCTTTTGAGAAATACTATCGTCATGTCATATACAAACAGAAACTTTAAGGTCTTCACAGCAAATCGTCAAAATAAAAGCTTAACTTTGAAACTGTGACAGAAAAAGTATTAAATTATAGCACTACTAATTATAATAATACTACTAAAGCATTATTATTTTCTAAGGAATATTTACCAGAAGAAAATATTTACCAGAATTTATGTATCAGAAAAACAGTATTTCTGAAAAAAAAATAAAAAAATAAAAAAAATAAAAGAATATTATTGTAATTAAATAAGTGAATTAGTGATGCCTTTTTAATGAAACCATTCAAATGGAATCCATAACATTAATGGAAAACACAGAATTTGGTAAAAAATAAAACATATTTCATAGGGCCTTAATAATGTAATTTTTGTTAAACATTTAATAAATTGTGTATTTTTTTGTTTAAAATATTAACTGTCTCCATATTATATACAAACAGAAACTTAAAGGTCTTCATAATTTCAATTAATTAGACATTTTTTGTTTAATATATAAATTGTCTCCATATTTTATACAAACAGAAACTTAAAGGTCTTCACAGTAACCCATCAAAGTAAAAGTTCGGTTTAACTTGAAGAAATGGTGACAGAAAAAAGTATTATTAAATGTAGCGATAGTACTACTAATAATAGAATTATTATTAAAAAGTTATTTTTTAAAGAAATATTTACCGGAAGAAAATATTTACCAGAAAAATGTAAAAACACAGTATTTCTGAAAAATAAATAAATATATATATTTTTTAATTAAATCAATTAATTAGAGATGCTTTTTTATGAAAACATTAAAATGGATTCCAAAAAATTTTTATGGAAATCCCAGAATTTGGTAAAAATAAAACTGAATTTGAGAAGAAAAAAAAATCTTATTTCATAAGGCTTTACATTTTTTTATTTCTGTTAAACTTTTAATAAATTGCTGTTAAATTAGTTTTATAATTTCAGTTAATTAGACTTTTTTTGTTGTTTAATATAAATATATATATAAATAATTTAACTATTACAACAGAGGGAGCAAAGATGTCAGTCTACATTGGTACATAATTTAAGAACACTGCAAAAATGTGCCTGAAAGCATCCCGCATTCTCTTTAGACAAATTGACCAAAACTCAAAATTCTGACTTTTAAAGTCTCATCTTATCTATTCAACACTTATCTTTCTTTTAATTGCCTTTTAAATGTCTTCATTTGAGGGCTTTCTTTAGAATGCATGATATATGCTACCAAATTGCAGTTAATTCAATCAAATAACGTTGGGAAGCAGAAGTTTAAATCCATTCCACCAAAGTCAGCAGATTCAGTTTGGCCAGTACTTGGATGTTTCTTGTACATGTGTTAGGGAGTGTTTGTGTGTTTGTGAGTTCACTCTGACAGAGGGAGAGATCTTTAGCCCTATATTTAGAAAGGCATCTGGAGGGGGAATAGGGAGGCATCTCTCTCTGCAAGACTCGATGTTTGTTTTAGGTGAGCTACAAACTAACTGGCTACTTTCCCACTCAGAGAAATGTGTATTTGCACTGTACACACTGTTTGACTGAATTACACTATGCTACTTATCATGTGCTGTACTGAGGCGAAGAAGCACAGACCCATGCATACAGAACATGTCGCATACATAACTTCCAACAGACATGTGTAGACACCAGATTTTTAAGACTTCCTTATTATATGTGCAGCCACAAGGACATTTTTCACACTATTAAATATGAAAAGAGGCCATTACTGTCAGATCTGGCGCTCTCATGCTGATAGGGAGAAGCTCCATCTCTGTGCGACACTGATGGAGCTTCCTGTGAACATGACGAGACATCTCGTCTATCAGGGTAATAGCCTCCCATTAGTGCTTCATCTAACACTAGACACTCTGTCACAGGAAGAAGAATGCCGCCATCATTTTGAGCTTGAAACCAGGTCGCTGGCTTCAAGAGGAATCATGGAGCCATTCATTTTGAAGTGAGGTGGGAGTTTTATTGCAAGCAGAAGTGGTTTTGCTTCAGGGTCCAGATTTTACAGTGGACTTCATTAGGTGACCCAACACAATTTCAAACAGAAATGGTTTCCCCGGTTCAAAATCTCACTCCACATAACTGGATATGAAACACTGTATATGTTCTTGTTGGCTGATTTTGCGATTTCATAATTTACCTGGACTGGGCCACGACACCGACAACTTCTGCATACAGATCAGCCACTATGTGCATGTTGGTTGTGTTGGGCCCAAGGTACCTGCAGGACAGAGAAATGCTATTATTCTTACTGTCATTCTTAAAATCACTTACATTTACAGTGATTACACTCGACTGAGAGAAAATTAAAATGATGCAAAATGCTTATTATGCAGATTTACTCATGCAAACACATGCAGGAAAATAATGGACTATGGCAGATGGAGGAAATAACTTAAATGGATCGTTACCCCTCTTTGTACTTGAAGTGTTTGAAGGCCAGGTTAATGACTTCCTGAATGAGGCCATCCAGAAGAGGGTGAAGAGGGATCTACAAAGAAAGCAAGAAAAAGGATGAGTAAAAAGACATTAGCATAAATTAATATAAGATAACTAAATAAATTCATTAATTAATCTATTTATTTATTACTTTAAATTAAATAAGTACAATGAAATACAATTTAAATTATTAAAATAAAATAGATTAAATTGATAATTACATATTAAACACTACCAGTCAAAAGTTTTTAAACTGTAAGATGTTTAATGTTTTTTTAGTCTCTTTTGCTCTACAAGCCTGCATTTATTTGATCCAAAGCACAGCCAAAACAGTACAATTTTGAAATATAAATTTATATAAATAAATTTATTTATATAAATTTATAAAAATGTATTAAAAAAATATGAAAATGTATAAATTATTTATATAAATTTATATATTTATTTATATAAATAAATTTAGAATTTATAAATATTTTTAAAATATATTAATATTATTAATATTAAATATGTATAAATAAAATATAATTAATTCCTGTCATCAAAGCTACATTTTCATCAGCATTACTCCAGTCTTTAGTGTCACATGGTTATTGAATAATCATTCTAATATGCTGATTTGCTGTTCAAGAAACAATTATTTTTATTATTATTATCAATATTCAAAACAGTTGAGTAATTTTTTTCAGGATTCTTTCATGAATAAAAAGATCCAAAGATCAGCATTTATCTGAAATATTTTGTAACATTACACAAGAAACTTGAAGAAATTCTATTTCTGTTTTCAACATAACAATAATAATAATAAATGTATTTTACCTGCAAATCAAAATATTAGAATGATTTCCGAAAGATCATGTGACACTGAAGACTGAATCACAGGAATAAATTACATTTTCAAATAGAAAACAGTTATTTTAAATTGTAAAATTATTTCAAAATTGTACTGTTTTGCTGTACTTTGGATCAAATAAATGCAGGCTTGGTGAGCAAAAGAGACTTCTTTAAAAAAAACATTACAAATCTTACTGTCCAAAAACTTTTGACTGGTAGTGGGCATACATAAAATCATATACATCTCTGCTTCCTGTTGTATTTTTTAGAAGCAGGTTGTACAATCATAACCTACCTGTTTTAAAACCTCAATAAGCACCAGTGAGAATATGAAGTCTATTGCTAAGTCCCTTCTTTCCATCAGATAATCTTTCTGCTGTTCATCACTGAAAGACAGAGGGAATGAGCAGAAATTGAGTAAATCACATTTTGATAAACAATCATTGCTTTCCTAAAGTCAATAATATAAACATGCTTCCGGGGCTTGCGCCATGAGAGCTTCTGAAATCCTCTATGGTCTGTATTTGATTCTGAAGCACTGATGTAACCAAACCTAACTGCCAATAGAGTTATTTGATTACGGTCTGCGGACATGAGATCCCATATCACTGCTGAGGAATTTCTGCCTTGCCTTTACCACTAATATGTAGCAAAGAATTTAGGCTAAGAAAATGTTTCAAGGGACCAATTTCTAAAATACACTATTAAAAAACAAGCCTTGCATAAAAATGTCCAGAAGAAAAATGATCCACCAGACGATGCTAATCTTGTTAGTGCAACTATTCAAAAACAGCCAATCATCACAGCCCTTTAGCTATTACTGGCCTAATGTCAGATGAGCTGCTGTGCAGTGCACTGCAGTAGAGATTGTATTTCATTAGATGAAGGCAAGGCTTCCTGATGACAGGCATCAATCAAACACTTCTATCCACACCAGATCACACATATATAAACACGAATATACATATGCACACAATACTATTAACACATGTATATTAAATCAGATTATATTGACTTAAAAGACTTGTGGAAATGAGATGAGCAGATACTTGACATTGTGTTTTCTAGTTTTATCTCAAGTATACACTACAGACAGGGTGCAAACTTTTCTTTTGTACCTATGAAAGGACACAATACCTTATACGTGACCCCGGACCACAAAACCAGTCATTCCATGTAAAACGTTTTCACCAGATTCAACTTAAAAACCTAAGTTCAGCAGCTGCCTTAAAATTTTAAGTTAAATCAAGTCATTTTAACTTATTACAATAAAAATGAGTTGATTTAACTTCGAGTTGAAATGACTTAAGTTGATTTAACTTAAAATTTTAAGGCAGCTGCTAAACTTAGGTTTTTAAGTTAAAACTGGTGGAAAATAGTTTGTTAGGATAATATTTGGAATCTGAGTGTGCAAAAAATCTAAATACTGAGAAAATCGCCTTTAAAGTTGTCCAAATGTCCAAGTTCTTAGCAATGCATAATACTAATCAAAAGCTAAGTTTATATGTACAGTAGGAAATTTAACAAATATCTTCATGAAACATGATCTAAAAACTTAATATCCTAATGCATAAAAGAAAAATGGATATTTTTTACCCATACAATGTATTTTTGGCTATTGCTACAAATATACCCATGCTACTTAAGACTGGTTTTGTGGTCCAGGGTCACATATGTGAATCATATTTTGTCTATTAGGAGTTTACACATTCCTTATGGCATACCAGTTAATATTTTCAAAGCGTTTTATAGATTAGTATCTTCTTGGTGAAGAAGACTCACTTTTTGGACTTGGTGTTGGCACGTGGGCGGTACTCATGGGACTCGTCTTCCAAGCCATTCTGTCTTTTATACCAGTCAAACAGCGTCCGCAGGATGGAGGGAAGACAATACTCAGCAAGTGAGCTCATAGTGCTGATTAGCTGTGGGGAAACATAGGAAGTAACTTCAGGAAAATGTTCATCAGCTGTCACAGCGCTAACTGCACAGCACAAAATGCAATGTGAATTAACTCAGGCTATGGACAGAATGGAATATTGGCATACTGCTTACTGTACAGTATACACTGCATACCAACTATTTTATAAAAACAGTATGCAGCAACCATATTTTAACAACGGAAGTTATCAGGGTAATTTATGCATGCAGAAAATTTGCATGTTGTGCACAGTGCTTAATTTAAAAAAACAGTGGGTAGTATGTGTTGTCCAATACTGCTTGAATGCACCCATATGGAAGACTCAATGTATTATATTAGACTGTAATGCTACATCTCAATTTGCATAGTACATAGTATACTATATCTATATCCTAAATAGTATTCGAAAAACCAAAAAATGAATACATACTTTTAGGGCATACTGTAGTATTAGTAGGCAAATTGACATGCAGCACAAATGAAATGTTATTATAAGTGGAATTCGGGTCTTCAGAAAACTGCCAGAACTGAGATCCAGGGAGTGGATGCGGTCATACAGGCTGGGCTAAACCAAATAGAGGAAGGGAGGGGTGTCTGGGCAGAAACCGCTTGGTATCTCCCCCCTCCCCAACCACTGTGAGATGTTCATGCACACACACACGTTCAGGCTGCTTAAGAATTCAGTACAGAGGGGTAAAGTCGGGACAGCACAGCACCAACTACAGGAATGCTATTCTTATTGTCTGACTGATGATGACCAAAAATCGACCAATAGAGAAGGGAGATAAAAGTTGGATGGTATGGGAGCAGATCATTTATTCATTTTCAACAATACTTTATAATTTCTAGAGCTATCAGTTTTTGCTGGAAAGAAAACAAAAACATGTCCACAGCCCTGATTGTTTAAGTTCAGTTATAGATTGAAAATATCCTGATAATTTACTCACCTCCATTATTCAAGATGTTTATGTCTGTCTTTCTTCAGTCACAAAGAAATTAAGGTTTTTGAGATAAACATTTCAGGATTTTCTCCATATAGTGGATTTCAATGGTGGCCAATGGGTTGAAGGTCTAAATTGCAGTTTCAATGCAGCTTCAAAGGCTCTGCACGATCCCAGCCGAGGATTAAGGGTCTTATCTTGCAAAACGATCGGTCATTTTTAAAAATACTTTTTAACCACAAATGCAAAGCACATGCGCGTCTTCACGTATTGCATAATCACATTGGAAAAGTCACGCCTGGTTAGTTCTTAGTCTGTGTACTCCGGTTCAAAAAGGAAGGGTAGGAAAGGCGAGGAAAGGGGAGGAAAACAGCGAAAAACGGCATCTCATTTTCTCCTCCAACTTCAAGATCGTCCAACATCGTAGTTTTACCTTTTTTTGTAAAGACCATTTGACTTTTTTTTGCACGTTCGCTTTTTAAACACTGGGTCAGTACTTCTGCATACATCACGCATGTGTGATTATGTAATGCTTAAGGTTGAGCTATTGCAAGACAAGCATTTGTGGTTAAAAAGTATAAAAATGTGTATTTTTATTAGAAAATGACCAATCGTTTTGCAAGTTAAGACCTTTATACCTCAGCTGGGATTGTGTAGAGCCCTTTAAAGCTGCTTTGAAATTTCAATTTGGACCTTTGGCCTGTTGGCTACCATTGAAGTCCACTATATGGAGAAAAATCCTCCAAGGTTTTTCTCAAAAACCTTAATTTCTTTTCGACTGAAGAAAGAAAGACAGACATGAACATCTTGGATGACATAGGGGTGAGTAAATTATCAGGAAATTTTCATTCTAGATGTGAACTTCTCCTTTAACTGTGAGTGTGTAAGTCTACAATCTCTTGAAGGATATGAAAAATGTCACTTGATCTTACCTGATCAAACTGTGGGTCTTCTCCTCTTTGTAGAGATTTGGTGAGGGGCTTTTCCTGCAAAATATCAAAAAGAACTTAAGAAGCATAAATCACTGGCTGCAGATTCCCAGCTGGAAAACAATCTTTCTTTTGTAAAGAATGAACTTGACATAACATAATCTTCACAGACTTTATTCACTATGTTCAGATATTCATACTGCAAAATATTCTGGGGGCCATGAAAGTTTTGTGAAAATGACCAAAGAGGTCAGAGAAGATACTGATTCTTAGCACTAAAACAACTGTAATCCTCTGAAGTTCATTCATTTGATACAAACAGGACTAAACTTAATCTGAAGATGTCACAGCTTTAATGTGCTGACGTGGGAAAGTGGGCCCTAAAACCAAGAGAACAACTTAAATGATAACTGTTGCCAAAATGCAACCTGGGCTGTTTTTTTTACTGTAAATGAGACAAACTTATATCTAAAAGCATAATTACGACAAACGAGCCGTTTTTGAGATTGACTGTGATTTAGTTTTGTGGTCAGTGGCCGGTGAATGGGAATACTAGGGGCATACATTTGAGCGCATCAAAATCGATATTTTTACAACACTAAGAAGGCTCGACACACCATGACACTTTGCTCGAAGTATCGCCTGGGTCTCTACACATGAACTCGAGCATTGAGAACATTGTTTGTGTACACAGAGTTTACTAAAAATAAAGTTTTTGAACAACACACTTACACTGTTTGGGTTTCCGCTCGCAGCCATCTTGCCAGTCAAGAGGTGTCGATCTCAGAATGCGAATGAATGGACTCCATAGGACGAAATATTAGGCTTATATGAGGCTCTTTTTACAACTAGAAGTCTAATATTGTTTTTCACTTGCGACAAAACAACGAATTAGCCGTGCATTTATATGGAAATATGCTTTAGGAGCTATCCATCCTCGCACTCGGAGATCGACACCTCTTGACTGGCAAGACGGCCGCGAGCGGAAACTCAAACAGTGAAAGTGAGTTGTTCAAAACCTTTCTTTTTAGTAAACTGTGTGTACACGAACAATGTTCTCAATGCTCGAGTTCATGTGTAGAGACCCAGGCGATACTTCGAGCAAAGTGTCATGGTGTGTCGAGCCTTCTTAGTGTTGTAAAAATATCGATTTTGATGCGCTCAGATGTATGCCCCTAGTATTCCCATTCACCGGCCACTGACCACAAAACTAAATCACGGTCAATCTCAAAAACGGCTCGTTTGTCGTAATTATGCTTTTAGATATAAGTTTGTCTCGTTTACAGTAAAAAAAAACAGCCCAGGTTGCATTTTGGCAACAGTTATCCTTTAACTGGGGTTGGGTCTGGAGGTCAAATCAAGTGATTAACCCCATAACACTCAGACACACTCGTGGACACGCACACACACTTTCAGGCTGATGAGGGTGGACAGGGTCAAAGGAGAGCTGGGATTCTAAAAACAGGCTGAATATATGTGACCCTGGACCACAAAACCAGTCTTAAGTCGCTGGGGTATATTTGTAGCAATAGCCAAAAATACATTTTATGTCAAAATTATTGATTTTTCTTTTATGCCAAAAATCATTAGGAAATTCAGTAAAGTTCATGTTCCATGAACATTTTTTGTAAAATTCCTACTGTAAACATATCAAAATGTAATTTTTGATTAGTAATATGCATTGTTAAGAACTTAATTTGGACAACTTTAAAGGTGATTTTCTCAGTATTTTGATTTTTTTGCACCCTCAGATTTCAGATATTCAAATAGATGTATCTCGGCCAAATATTGTCCTATCCTAACAAACCATACATCAATAGAAAGCTTATTTATTGAGCTTTCATATGATGTATACATCTCAGTTTTGTAAAATTTAACCTTATGACTGGTTTTGTGGTCCAGGGTCACATATAGTGTTGGGCGATATGCTCAATTTTCATATCGCCCTATCGTCAGCCTGAGAGATCGCCGATACACGATACTATCGTGCTAATTTAATTAATTATCTATGTACTAAATTCCTTATTCGTTTTGTAAAGGTAGACTTTCTTTTGGCATATGATTAAGTTGTGCGTGTACAGAGCGCTGACTGTAGTTCTGCCGGAGTTGTTCAAGTTACTTTCGGTTTCATTCTCTGCTATCGTCAGTGAGTGAGTTGTAAATGTGCGTGCCAGAATGTAAATGAATGAATCTTTCTTTACCCGTCATATTGCGAGTATGTTACCGCTGTATGTCTGACCGTTATCATCAGGTGATGGTGTAGTTCAGTTCATATTGAATACGGAGAAGTGATGCGAGTGTAATTCACGTGCGTATGTTTAGCGCCATCTGATCGCATCGTAACTCTAATTAACGCCTATAGACGTTACTGAGATGAATGTTTATGTTTACTATATACAGACTGATTATGATACATCGTAATTAATTCAGCCTGAACCAGGTTTTACTACCTCTGTTATCCTAATGACTGCAATGCTAATATAATATAACACTCCCTTTAGAATCTACCACCCTACTGTATGATGAAAATCTCCCATTTTCACTGCACGAGGTGCGTTAAGGCGCTGTGGCCTCTCTATGCGTGTGTTTATACCGCGGCAAGTTTCTGAAGCATCCTAGAACAGACTTTTTGTGCTGCATTGCTAAAGTTAAGTTCTTTGTTGACGGATAATAATAATAATCGTCTAACTATCGTCAAAGGCATCAGCAACAGGCGATATCTCTGACTATCGTCGATACACGATACTATCGTCTATCGGCACAACCCTAGTCACATATATGTCTAGGTCATGGCTGAATCTGATGTGAAGTTACTGCTGTGATCTATAAATTGTAAACTGTACATTACTGGCTGTTAACTTGAAAACGGGCCTGATAAAACTCAGCACCTCAGATGCGATGACAAAGTCATGAATGTGAACTTGATTCATTAGCTTAAAGCACACACTGTCTGGACGCAGTATGTCTGCGCACAGAGATATTAGTTAAATGGGTGTGCTGAGAGCTTTGCCTGCTTCCTGTTTGCTCTGTGAGCTTTTTGGCTTTAACATACCAAGTAGATGAAACCCATTCCTGTCCACTTAAATCTGCACTCTGGCATAATGGAATTACATTGATACAGAAAGACCAGGCAACCTGAGCCACTGCAGCAAAATCAGACACAGTATCTCACGGCTATTAGTGCAGTTTGAAGATATATTGTGAAGTATTAACATTCGATGCCTGCCAACTAAAGCAATTACAAATGAAAGCCACAGCAGAGTCATTAATGACTTGTATGCCAGGGCTGTTACATATCTTTCCTCCTCCGCCTAATTGATTCAGACAGCATACTGTACACTTCCTGTTTTTGTAGACTACTCAACATACCAGAGAATCAGCTAAAATGAGGCATACGAAAGCCTCAAACCCAACTCTGACTTGTGGTGACTGCTAGACGATATTTACAGTTGAAGTAAAAAATTTACATAATCTGCAGTATCTGCAAAACGTTAATTATTTGACCAAAATAAGAGGGATCATACAAAATGCAGGTTATTTTTTTTTATTTAGCACTGACTTGAATAAGATATTTCAATTAAAAAATGTTTACATATAGTCCTCAAGAGAAAATTAGAGTTGAATTTATAAAAATGCCTCCGTTCAAAAGTTTACATGCATTTGACTCTTAAAACTATGATACCTGAATGATCCTCAGCTGTGTTTGTTTGTTTGTTTAGTGATAGTTGGTCATGAGTTCCTTGTTTTTCCTTAACAGTTAAAGGGATAGTTCACCCAAAAATGAAAATTTGATGTTTATCTGCTTACCCCCAGGGCATCCAAGATGTAGGTGACTTTGTTTCCTCAGCAGTGCAGTCTGCCAGCCAAATAATAGAGGTGGATGGGCACCAAACCTTTAAAAGTAAACAAAAACATGCACAGACAAATCCAAATTACACCCTGCGGCTCGTGACGATACATTGATGTCCTAAGACATGAAACGATCGGTTTTTGTGAGAAACTGAACAGTATTTATATCATTTTTTACCTTTGATACACAGCCACGTCCATCTGTCCTGAGCACGAGCTTTGCATCCGGCTCGTGACATGTGTATACTCTCTGGCGTAGTATACGCAAACGCCGTAAGGGGAAATCGGTTAAAAGTCCCGGATGAGTTTGCGCAAGCAAATGTAATCTTTTAGCTTTAAATCGGTTTGAACAATCAGGATAAGCGCAAGTAATTACCATTTTGAATAGCTGCTATACCCACAGTCTGTGTGCACTGTGTAAACAATGAGTGTCGTATACACGCGACAGATAGCTTCCGGCGTTTGCGTATACTACGTCAGAGCGCGTTCACATGTCACGAGCCGAAAGCTAAACTCGTGCTCAGGAGAGATGGACGTGGCTGTGTATCAAAGGTAAAAAATGATATAAATACTGTTCAGTTTCTCACAAAAACCGTTTCGAGTCTTAGAACATCAGTGTATCGTCACGAGCCGCAGGGTGTAATTTGGATTTGTCTGTGTATGTTTTTCTTTCCTCTAAAGATTTGGTAACCATTGACTGCCATTATTTGACTGACAGACTGCACCGGTTTTTGTTAAAAATCTTTGTTTGTGTTCTGCTGAGGAAACAAAGTCACCTACATCTTGGATACCCTGGGGGTAAGCAAATAATAATCAAATTAACATTTTTGGGTGAACTATCCCTTTAAACTGCACGCTGTTCTTTAGAAAAATCCTTCAGGTTCCACAAATTCTTTGGGTATTCAGCATTTTTGTGTATTTGAACCCTTTCCAACAATGACTGTATGATTTTTCTCATAAGCAACTATTACAGAAAGTTCAAACGCTCAGTGATGCTTCAAAAGGAAACACAATGCATTAACAGATGGGGGTGAAAGCTTTTTGAATTTGAAGATCAGAGTAAATGTAACTTATTTTGCCTTCTGGTGAACATGTAAGTATCTTCTGTAGCTTCTGAAGGGCAGTACTAAATAAAAAAAAATGATATTTAGGCAAAATAAGAAAAATGTACACAACCTCATTCTGTTCAAAAGTTTACACCCTTGGCTCTTAATGCATCGTGTTTCATTCTAAAGCATCAGTGAGTGTTTGAACCTTCTGTAATAGTTGCACATGAGTCCCTCAGTTGTCCTCAGTTTGTGAGAACTGAAGGATTTTTCTGAAGAACAGCAGGTTCAGGGCAAACAAGGAACTCATGAACAACTTTCACTAAACAAAAAAAAAACAGCTGTGGATCATTCAGGTAACAACACAGTATTAAGAATCAATGTATGTAAGCGTATGTATGTAAACTTTTGAACAGGGTCATTTTTATAAAGTGAACTCTTATTTTATATTTGTGGACTATATGTAAACATATTTTAAGTGAAATATCTTACTCAGGTCAGTACTAAATAAAAAAAAACATGCATTTTGTATGAACCCTCTTATTTTGGTCAAATAATTAACATTTTGCAGATTCTGCAAGGTGTATGTAAACTTTTAACTTCAACTGTATTTGCATTTGAGGTCTTGTGTCTCAGATAATCTGCATGCAAATGCTTTGGAAAATTAGATCCCAAGAGATGCTTAACTTTGTCTAGCTTGAAAAATGTCTAACATCAAACAAAAAAGGTCTCTTACCAGTGGTTCTGCCATGATGATGCGGATTTTGCGTTCAGACAGGGTGGTGAAGTTGGCGAACAGGCTTTTGAGGACATACTCGCCCGGTTTGCTCTCGGGGTCCACGGTAACCGGCATGGTGGCAACGGGACCTTTCCTCTCGCCCGGAGCGCTGCTCACTTGGGGGAGGGGGCGCTTTCCTACGGGGGATGCTGGGAACGCACAAAAAAAGGTATATTAGTTCATTCTATACATGACTTGGTGGGCTGTGCACCAACAAGCTCTGACATGTTGTGTGGTGCTGGAGTCAATACAACTTGGGTGATTTTCTGATCCCACACTGAGGCAAAGTGCCTGACCAATCAAATGCTTCATGATGAAATCATATTAGATTAGCAAATTAAAGAAAATGACCGATATTTTGACAGATATGAGATACTGAAAGTGCTGCTGTCAGTGTTAGGGTTGAGGCCTGAGTCTGTGCCTTGAGAGCACCATCTCACATCGGCCAGAGATGAAGCAGCTGGTGTTTTCATTTTTGGCATGACCATGTCATCGCTCCCAAAGGGGGGAGGGGGGTCAGCAGGTTGGCCGGGGCCGGGGGAGCCCACGTCATGTGGCTACAGGGGCTTCGAGCATGTGCTCCTCTTAGAATAGACCCCTGCAACCTCACAAGTCACAAGCTGCAAAAGGAATAGAAAAAAAATCCTAATTCCTAACAGCAACATGAGCAGTTTAGAGACTTGCAGCAACTTAAAATGAGGCAATTACCTTGAAATTATGATTGCATAAGTGCCTTTATGACCAGTTATAACAGGACTGTTAAAGTGATCACTAATTAATTAGTTTTTGCTCATTTAAAATTAAATGAATCCATGTAAAAACAGTGACGCACTGCTGCTTAATGTTAACTGAAGCAGCATCAAATGTAGACAATTTCTCCACACAGTCACAATTACACTTCTGAAGTCTTTAGTGTCAACTAGATCTTTAGTTTTCTGAAGAATATACAAGTGGTGTTTGCGGTTTCTGTAATATTCTGGTGTTCAGATATAGTTCGGACATTCTTTGTGTATGCTTGAATAAAGAAATGCACTGTATGTCAGGCTGGTATTTTGTGATCTAAAGTTCCTCTGGCAGACCAGAGTTTAAACTTCACACCATGTTAATGGGAGTTCATGACCCGACACCAGGGCTCCACTGCTTAGGTCAAGTGAAGAACAATGAAATGATTAGTACTGAGGCTAAATGACATGAGACAAACCACCTAGACGGAAGCCAGAATATTTAAAAGCTGTTGGATGCCTATTTTCAAACAGGAACTAAACAGACATTGAACATTTGTTAATCATCAACTACATATGGTTCGCTTGACAGTCATCTGTAAATTACATTAATGTCAACTACGTTATTTATGGACAAATAGTGGACGTCAGTTGACACCTCTGAAGTTGCTGTCGAGCCTGAATGAGGAGGGGAGCTGAATTGTGAAATATTCTGCTTGCTTCATGAGCCTTGAACACACTATCAGGAATCCACAGAATGCAGCCTCCTTACAGCAAGCGTTGAGAACATGAACAACACCCACGCACCCGCAGACCGTTCGCTCGGTGGCACCTACCAAGCCCCTTGATGAAGCTGATGACGCTGGCCCGACTCCACCGCACGGGAGAAAGCTCCATGATGCGGCCGTGTCAGTTCCAGTAATCCAAAACAAAACTAGCCCTCTACCTCCACCAGAGCTCCATACTTCCCATCTGTCTTTCCACCCTGTCTAGGTGGACCCGCACCATGCTGGGCAGCCCTATCAAACAGCCACAAACTTGGAACAGCAGGGCTTCGCTCTCGGAGTTATGGGAGCAGGAGACCGCAAGTTCAAGGAAACACAGCCTTCCTGAGTAGCTCCAAGTAGACTTTTGATAAAAGCAAGCCCTAACTGAGGAGAAGGTCAAGCTGGAATTCAAGCAAAGCCAAGAGAGAGAGTGAAAGATTGAGTGAGTAAGAGAGAGAGGGTGGGAGGGACTATGTGGCACTATATTTAACCTCAGCACTGACACACACTCTTCTGACACATTCATTTCTTTTTAACGGGAGTACACACAATTAAGCTTCAAAACATGCATACATATAAAACGTGTGCATTTCAGTGAAATCTATAAAAGCATTACATTGTATAAAAAAATTACAATGTCCTTTATGAATATGCAGTGTGACATCATAATAGGGCTGGGCGATTAATCGAAAAGTAATCGAAATCGACATTCAGAACCTATAATCGATCAAATTTTTCCAGGTCAATTATTTCAATTACTTTCCCTTTAAAAACACTACTGCGTGTGGAGTCACGTGACCCCGCTCCGTTATGTTGCGTTATTCCGCAGACATGTCGATGGAGAGCTTAAACAGTATTTATACAGTAAAAAGTATTTACAGGATATACAAGTGTAATTTTATTTAGAAGAGATACTGCTTATTTTCTACTTTTAATATTTATTATTATTATTTTGTAAATAATTTATTTTGTTTCCAAAAGTGCAAGTTATTTATTTTTGTGACTTTTCATTTTAAGCAATGTGTGCTTTAATTTCAGTTGTTCAACACTGATGTTCAATAAATAATCATAGATAGTAGATAGTGTGTGCACCCTTCATTCAAAAATCTCTCACTTGTAATATGTGCGCATATTTAATGTACAAAACTTGTCAGTGAACTATAGGGCAAAATTTTTTTTTATTTAAATATAATTAAATATAATTTTATTAATGAATAAAATAATCGTTCATTAATCGTAATCGGGTTAAAATGTTCAATTAATCGAGATTTTGATTTTAGGCCAAATCGCCCAGCCCTACATCATAATACCCGTTATGAAGTCATAATGCATTTATGATATCATCACTGGATTTCATTGGAATTCATGCTCACTGAAACAAAGTGAAACATCTTAATGCTCATTGTGACACCTTACTGGATATCACTGCACACTTCAGTGAATCCAGTGATTTTTAAATTATATTTCACTATATGTGATATAATATTCACTGGATATCATAGGTGTGAAATAAATATGCTAACTGTGACTGTTGTAACACCTACACTGAACATTCCAATGAGTCCAGTGGTATCCAGTGAAACGCAGTCATGACTTTCACAACAGCCGTTCTGATATCATATTTCACTCCATTACGGCATTCGACTGGATGCCTCTGGATTCACTGGAGTGTGCAGTGATGGTGTCACAATAGCCATTTTGATACTATGTTTATATCATACCTGTCATATCCAGTGAAATATGTTATCAGAATGGCTGTTGTCTCACCCTCACTGCACACTCCAGTGATCCAGTAGTATCCAGTATAATGAAGTGATTACTGTCACAAATGATATTATGATCATATTGCACTTTATCACTGCATTTCACTGGATATAACTGGATTCACTGGAGTGTGCAGTGATGGTGTCATAACAGCTATTCTGACATCATATTTCACTGGATTTGAATTCCAGTAAAATTAAGTGATGCTACAATAACCATTATGATAACATAATAATTTCCAGTAAAAATGTCTATTGCATCAATAATTGGATAATTGAACGGGTATTAGACATCATAAATGCACATAGTGGAAGTAGTTTGAAATGAATAAATGGCTCTTTTGAGACGGATCTTTCGGTCAAAAGACCTATATTCTCATAATTTAACAGTCTAAAGAATGTTTACCTATTTATAAAAATGACATCATCATGGAAATACTAATAGTTCAAAACTTAACACTAAAATAACATGCTTTTGCATTTTCCAAAAAGCATTATAAAAAAAATTTATTCAAGAAAAAGTTATGTTATATATGCTACCAAAAGAGGGTAAAATTTATCTAAAGGAACCCATTTGTCCCTAAACTACAGTTAAGTACATACGCAATAATGATACACACCATTATCTGTATAATGACTACTAGATCCAGTCCAAGCGATTGCTCGGAAATACTGTAATCGCACTAGATACTCACTCCTGATAATGACCAAGCATGTCTAAGAGTATGCTAAAAACAGCCAGCGACTGCACTTTATTTATCTATATAACCATACAAGACCCTTTCTCCATTAACCTAACTCTTTATCTTGCCTTGATTATTTTCTACTCCTGCTCATCTTAATAATCACTTTGTACACAAACGTTAATTCAAACCAGATTGACCTTACATAAAAAAGGGCAGATCCAACAGAAAAGACTGAGCATCTGGAAAGCGTAGCCAAGTAATAGCGAATTAAACAGACAGAGAAAGAGCATGCAAAAGAAAAAAAAATGAGAGAGAGAGCATGCAGAAAAAGAGATCAGAGGGGCTGGAAAGAGATTTGAGTGGATTTGCTTGAGTGAGTTAGCAGACTGTTACCAGGCCACCTGTTCTACTTCACAGGGATGGAGCAGCACGTCTAAAACACACGGGAACAAATTAACAGCCACTGGACAGCAACACAGCTTCTTTGTACAAGAAAAACATATCTTTATCACCTTCAGTTGAAAGTAATACCTCTGCTGACAGTGCAAGTTAGGGATCCCTCTCACACACGAACACACACTACAGAGCAGCGACTTCACATGTCAAACTGTAGGTATTTGAAGAGGTCATTTGTGAGGTTAAGACCTGGTTTATACAGGTCAAACTCAGTGATGTAACCTTTTTGCACCAGCAGCATATTATCATACAGCACCTTCAAAGTCAACTATTCAAAAAAAAAGAGATTGATATCTTCACAGAATTTTTATATCTCACAATTCTGACTTCATTTCTCAGAATTGCGAGTTTATATCTCGTAATTCTGACTTTATAACTTGCATTTATGACTTTCTATCTCACAATTCTGACTTTATAACTTGCAAAAAGTCAGAATTGTGAAATAACAAGTCGCAATAACCTTTTTTATTTTTTATTTAGTGGCGGAAACTAGGTTCCATACAAACTGTAATGTCTGACTTTTTTTTGTAAATATTTTACATACATGACCCTGGACCACAAAACTAGTCGTTAAGTGTAAATTTTTTGATATTGAGATTTATACACCATTTAAAAGCTAAGTAAATAAGCTTATCACTGATGTATGTTAGGATAGGACAACATTTGGCTGAGATTTAACTATTTGAAAATCTGGAATCTGAGGTTGCCAAAAAATTTAAATATTGAGAAAATCGCACATTATTAATCAAAAATTAAGTTTCGATATATTTATGGTAGGAAATTTAAAAAACATCTTTATGGAACATGATCTTCACTTAATATCCTAATGATTTTTGGCATAAAAGAAAAATACCTGTTTTACTTAAGACTGGTTTTGTGGTCCATGTTCACATATGGTTGTAACAACTAATCTATACAATAAATGTAATAATAAATGCAACAAATAATCAACATAATAATCAATGATGAATTAAAACAATTAAATAAAGCTGCAGTTACAACCATTTTAATCTTAACTAAAATAGTTTCTGAAATAATTCAGGTACACAAAGTTCCATTTGTCTCTCATGCAAAACAATGACACTATATTCCACTCAGTATTCATAAAATGATGCATATACGTCATACATAACATAGAATAACCTTGACATGGTGCACACTCACACGCAGTTGTGTTTGCACACTGAGAGGTATTGACGTGCTCAAACGCTGCACGTGATGAAAAACAACAGCACAAATCCTCCTGATCACGTCACGAGCCCCTTTGGTCTGCAGTCATTACATAACGCAACCTCTCCAGCCAAACACTAATGAACCGGACACACGCACGCATTCAACATCACCAGTAACATCCTGAGTGCATCTATGAGTGTGACTATTGGATAACAAGAGTCTGTAGTCTCTCAGCAATAACAGAAGGATGTAAACATCCCAGAGTGAACTGAACCACTAAAGTCTCGTGATAAAGTTGACATGAAACCGATGATGTTTAGTGCTTAGCGCTATAAAACTGAGGAAACACACAGATTCAGCAGATCATAAACAACTCTGTCCTACAACAGGGTCACCACACGAATGCAGTGAACGGCGTCTCACGTAGATGTAGAATACTGTGTGTTTGTGCGTATGTGTGTGCTGAGTTCGTACTCACTGCTGCCCCAGGATTTCAGCAGAGACTTGATGCTGATCTCAAAAAAGCCTGAGTCCTGCTGGCTGGCCATGGCTGGGTAGCAGGCTCAGTCGCTGTAGCGACACAGAGATGAGAATCCAGGCAGAGAGAGCTGGTGGAGTGATGCAAACGGAAAAAGAGAGAGAGGCCGCTTTACAGCGCCATACGCTGCAGCACTGTCTTTCGCTATGTGTCCTGTGTCTGCTCTGAGCACGAACTGTTCTCTCCTCTACCTCTCTCTTTCCTGCCCCCTCCCTCACTCACACTCTCTCATCAGCCACTCTCTCTCTCTCTCTCTCACTCTGCATTAAGAGGATTGGCTCTCAGAGAGAGAATGAAAGAGAGAGCTGCTGTTGGTATTGTCCAGTCTCCCTGAGAAGGACATCAAGAAAAAAGGAGAGGGGAGGGGGTTGTTTGTTTACTGCAGTACTGCCCCGAACAGATTGGTACAGAACAACTGTACCTTAATGTTCCTGTTTGCCATCCTGACATTTCACATCAAGTAAATATGTTTTCAGTAGAATGACGCTGCAGAGATTGCAAGTTCATTTGTTAATACTTTTATTCTTAATGTGTTATGAGCAAAACAGCTTTCAGTGTATCAACACAAAAACGTCTATATCTACTGTATGCATAATATTTTAATATTACTATTAATTTTAATGCCATTATATTTTAATATTAGTATATTTAAGGAATAGTTTACCTAAGAAGGAAAATTTGCTGAACATTTACCCTCATGCCACCCTAGATGTAGATGAGTTTGTTTCTTCATAGGAACTGGAGAAATTTCTCGATATCTCGATATGAAGTCCACAATATGATATTTATTGCGATATTTAAAAAAACAAAAAAACAAATGAAGACTTGGAAGAAATTAAAATTTTGTACATTTTAAAATAAATTTTAAATTTACTATCTGATGCACTTTAGAGTTCCAAATTAAGAGCTCCAACCCATGTTCTCAACTAAGAACACTTGTACTTGTACCTGAAATTTAAAGGGGACTCAACCCTCTTTTTATTTATGGTATACTGTCTCGGTCTAAATTACATTCACACTGGTGTTTTACAAAGCCAAACAAATTAGAATATAACAACAATTTTATATTAATGTTATTCCTATGACAGTAATAGATATATATATTAAAACAATTGCACTGTAAAATAAATGAAAATTAATATTTCGTAGGTATATTATTTTTGCTTTACATTACAGTAGGGAAATTATGAGCTGATCAACTGAATGAAGACCTTTTGTTTCGTATTGTCATGTGACCACGATGATATCGAAACAGTTTTGGTATCACGATACCATGATATTGATAATATTGTTGCATCCTTAGTTAATTGATTGAGTTGAGTCTTGTGGATTACTTGTGGATTATTGTGATGTTTTATCCAGGGCTCTGAACCGGTTCAAGGAACGAAAACGAAAACCGAAAACAATTGACATTGAACAGGAACAAAAACAAAAACGAAAACAAAATCAATTTTAATCGTTCTGAACAGAAACGGAAACAGAAATTCCAAATTAACCGGTTAATAACGGTATTTTTATCGTTCTCTTTATTATATCAATTTGGCAGACCAAAAACATGAATTCAAATTGTGTGCGCAAATGCGACGGTGACGCATACACCGTAAAATGCCCGCGAAGCAGACATAAGCAGAGCCCTTTCTGATGCGACGAGCTTAAGGTTACCAAGCACCTGGCTGTTTCATGTGCAAAGGTATGTTTAGGTTTAAGTTATTGTAGCCTAATTAAAACTTGTAGTTAAAATTATGCATTACGTTTTCTTTTGCTTTTATGCATTAAATGTAAAAGCATAACTATCTGGAGTTTGAGTTTTGTTTGAGTGAAAATAGCCTATAATTGGCTATATTAGGTAAGGAATATGCCGTAGCCAGCTATGAGGTCACCGAGGTCTGGACCTCGGTCATTTTTGTATATTCAAAAATAAAATGCCAAGCTCTCTGAATGATTATTTAGCCGTTTAAACCACCTCATATCACATGAGTGTTTGCAATTCATGTTGATGCGAGAAGGTAGCGCAGTGAACGGGGCTTGAGAGCGCGTTGAGTGAGAGCGCGTGTGCAGCCTCCGTTTGTTGCCAGATCCACCTATTATACGTGTATTTTGACTCATTTTTCCAATTTATTGTGACACTTTGGGACGTTTATAAAGTGGAAAGTTGAACGTTAGTGTTACTGATATATTAATCTTATTTACAAAACACAAGATTTGAACTTATTTCGGATATCTTTTTCTTTATTTTTGTAATTGCTTGTTTTTCGTAGCAATATCCGGCAACATTGTACATTCATAAAAAAAATCTTTTAGACAATCTGTAATTTAATTGCTGACAGGAAGATAACACAATCGGTAAGACAAACGCAGCGATCATCGTTAATATCTGAAAGAAATGTATAACACTATCAAAAACAATAGCATAATACAAATCTGTTTGTTACAGAATGAAATAGGCTACTATGACAAATAACGTTACCGTTACTGGCCAGCAGGAAGACGTCTCATGCTCTTTAGTCAACGTTAAGTCATCAAAAAAACATTAATTAAAGCGGTGTTTCTCAACCTTACTTCGGACCTCAATTTTCAAACCCTAGTTACGGCCTTCAGGTGAACTCGTTTACTTTCGGTTTTAAAGACAAGAAGTTCAGATGACACGAACACGGAATTTGGTTGAATCATTTGTAAACATAATGCCAAACATGTTATTAAAAGGCACACACTATCTATCTATCTATCTATCTATCTATCTATCTATCTATCTATCTATCTATCTATCGCGCCGTGTAATAAAATAACGTTATTAACCGGTATTTTTTCTAGAAAACCGTTCTCGGAACGCATTGTTTAATGAGGAACGCAAGAACAGAAACGTTATAATATCGATTCTGCTCGGAGTGAACCGGATGGATTTTTTTTTTCGTTTTTAAGCCCTGGTTTTATCAGCAGTTTGAATCCTTGCAAAGGATCCATTGGCAGTAATGCAAGTCATGTAATAAAAAATTTCTCCAAATCTGTTCATGAGGGTAAGCTCAGCAAATGTAATTTTTTGTCTGAACTATTCCTTTAAAATTAAGCAGTTTAAAGGGGTCATGAACTGAGTAATCAAAATTCCCTTGATCCTTTTACATATAAGAGGGCATTGTACTATAAAACATCCTGAAAGTTTCAAAACTCAAAACTTTCTTGTTAGTCTAAAACATCTTATATTGACCTCAATCTGCTAAAACGGCAGGTTGTGGAATGTGCCACTTTATGACGAAACAGTGTGGCTAAACACCGCCTCTGCAGAAGATCAACACCTGCTTCTACATTACTGCCTGTTTAGCTCTGCCCACCGATTTACGCATGCAGTGTAAATAGCGAGAGGCAAACGCAGGTCTACGCAGAAACCAAACGAGATGGCTCAGAAGTTGTGGAAAAACAGTCTTTGCATCACCTTCCTTCTGATCTCCATATTAGGAAATAAAGGATTAAAGGGTTACTCCCCCCCCAAATTTTGTCATTAATTACTTACCCCCATGTCGTTCCAAACCCGTAAAAGCTTTGTTTGTCTTCGGAACACAATTTAAGATATTTTGGATAAAAACCGGGAGCTTGGTGGCTGTCTTATTGAGACAGCCAGCGTAAGCTGTTTTCTGTCAGCTGGAGGTAAGTGATTAATGACTAAATCTTCATTTTGGGGTGGAGTAACCCTTTAATTTTATTTTGAATGAAGATCCAGACCATCGCAGATTCGTTTACAAACAAGGCACAATTCAGCGCAGGACTTTCAGAAAGATTGAAACTAAAAGACGATGTTGTGCCGACTATATTGGATCCGACAGTAATGTCGCAACACACAAATTTGAGTAACAGTTTTTATTATGTGGTCACTATTGCTTTTTCTGTTAATACAGATCGTTTGTACAGATCGAGTGTTTAATCATTTTCAACCTAAATCACAGCAGCGTCTATGAAGGATGTAGGCTGTCAAACATACACAACTGTTAGCCAATCATATCAGTGAGCCTACAATTCACCACGTCTATTAAAACAGAGCATTCCGATGAGGGGGTCAAAACAGAACAGAAAATAGCCTATTACTTCTAAATTATGGACCTTAGAGAACAGCACAAAATAAAAAACAAAGGCAGTTCATGACCCCTTTAAAATTATATGCACAATTACATTTCATAAGGTGCAGCAGGTGGAGGGCAACACATGAATCGTGTGACCTTGTGTGTTCACCGTGCACAACAGGATGACAAGTCAGTGTGTGGGAATGGGAATACATCGTCACCCCATCTGCTGGCTGACACGCAGCACTGCATCCAAACACTTAGATCACACAAGGCATGTGCTCTCGAACACGCATACAGTAAGCAGAAAGCATTGCATAGGTTTCTAAAGCAAAAATATGATTCAGTACTTCACTGCTGAGCATTCAATTTGACTCATGCAGAAGGCACAACTGTTAACTTTATGACATCATTGTCTTGTCTGTCTGCTTTTTTTAAATTCCCAAGACAGTGATGTCACCACTGGGTAATGTCCCTATAGGACAAAGGGCAACAGAAAGCTTTGCTTCAAGATATTAAACAAATCACAACCAGTCCAAATGATACACTAGAATCTAACTGATTCACACCTTTTGCCTTTTACGTCCAAAAAGGAGACAAAGAGGGAGGAGACTAGAGCTGATTCATACGAACCTGTAAGGCTGGTCTGATCAACAACAAATGTATGGCCAGTATGCAACATGCCTGACTTAATTGTTTTTTGGAACCAGAGCATTCCTTTAAATGTAAAAATCAAAATATTAATTTATTTAAATCTTGTGCTTTTTAAAGACGTCTCTTATGCTCACCAAGGTTTCAAAAATACAATTGAAACAGTAATATTGTGAAATATTATTACAACTGTTTTCTATTTTCACATTTCCAAATCTAATTCCTGTGACAGCAAAACATCTTATTTACAAAACATACTTTTTAAATGGAACAAACAAAGCGCTGTGTTGCGTTAATAGTCGATATACATCAGTACAGGAATGTGATGCTAATCTTTCAGATGTTCACTCACAGCAGACAGAACGTAAGACTTGTGGAAGGATGAAAGTGAATAGTTTCCATGTGAAAGCAGTTGGATTTAATATTTGTTAACAGCGGTTGGCGACTTACCAAACATGTTCTCCTCTCTTTATCTTTCCAGAAATTCTTGTTCTTTTTCTTTTTGTTCTCTTTTGCCTTGCCTATATTAAGATGTCCACAGAAAGCAGCTAAAAAGAAACGCTGATAACCCTAATGATAAGTATTATTGCTTCTCTTTGCAAACATACAGCATGTTTACGCCAAATGAACAGTTTTGGCATACTGTATAACTGTATGACAACTTGACTGACAGATTATATAATTAGCCCAGTGTATTATAGCTCTCAGCCAAAGGACTGGAGAAAGATCATTCGCGTTCTGTCACATTAAATGTGAAACTGAGAGGAACTGATCTTTATTCTGCATTACCAAACAATGTCATATAACAAATGAGGGAGATTAAATATGCGCACTGTGTAAATCGCTTTAACTTGCTTATTATTTCAATATTTTATTGTGTTACTTACTGCATATGACAGATGCAGCTTGCTTCATATTTAGAGAGCCATAAAAATGTCTCGTTTCTGACAAAGCTCTGGTAAACACTGAGGTATTTATATGCAATAAAGTGGTGACATAAATCAATACAAAATGAATTATGTGTTTGCCCCAAAAAAGTTTGGAAATGTGCAGTTTGCGGTGTGTTGAATTGAGGAGTGTCTGGGTCTCTTGAGGGTTTTACTGCTACTGCGGAGCTCTCCCTGCGGCCCCGGGCACATCTCCACAGCAGCTGGGGTCACACCCTTCACTTCCACCACACACAAACGCTCTCACGGTTTCGTCTGGCGAGCTGCTTCAAAGAAATCACTTTAAAGTACAGCTTACTGTCCAACTGACAAAATAGATGATCACAAAAATTTGAGGTGATTTTGATAGCCATTCCAACCAGTCTGGTTTCTTTCTTCTGATATTCTGAAGAATGTTTTAAACTGTTTTTGCCCATACAATGAAAGCCAATGGCATCAACAACACTTTCCTGAATTCAGTTTTAATGGTTTAATATAATTGTATTCATCAAAAATAATGTCTAATCAATTGAATTCATAAAATGTAATAATAGTAATAATATTGAATTCATTAAACTTAATAACAACAATAATAATAATATTGAATACATAAAACTTAACAATAATATTAATAATAATGAATTCATTAAACTTAATAATAATATTGAATTCATTACACATAATAAAAATAATATTGAATTCATAAAACTTAATAATTATTATTGTTATGAATTCATAAAACGTAATAATAATATTGAATTCATTAAACAGAATAAAACATTTAATTCATAAAACTTAATAATAATAATAATAATAATAATAATGAATTTATTAAACATAATAATAATAATGATAATAGTAACACTGAATTCATAAAACCTAATAATAAAAACAACAATAATATTGAATTAATTAAACGTAGTAATAATAATAATGAATTTATAAAGCATAATAATAATATTGAATTATTTAAACTTAATAATAATAATAATGAATTAATTAAACTTAATAATAAAACAATTCTTGAATTCATAAAACTTATATAATAATAATAATAATAATAATAATAACAAATTATTAAAAAGATAATATATAAAAAGAATAATAATAACACTGAATTAAACTTAATAATAATGATAATGAATTCATAAAACTTAATAAAAATAATAATACTGAATTCATTAAACTTAATAATAATGATGAACTCATAAAACTTAATAATAATAACAATAATAATACTGAATTTGTTAAACTAAACAACAACAATAATAATATTGAATTCATAAAGCTTAAAAAGAATATTTATTCAGTAAACTTAACAACAACAATAATAATAATAATGATATTGAATTCATAAAACATGATGATAATAATAATAATAATAATAATTAATTCATAAACGTTTATAATAATAATACTGAATTCATAAATTAATTAATATTATTATACTATTACATTCATAAAAGTTTATAATGATGATAAAAATAAATGTTAATAATAATAATGAATTTATTAAACTTAATAATATTGAATTCAAAAAATTTAATAACAACAATTATAATAACAATATTCAATTAAATAATAATAATAATAATAACAATACTAATAATGAATCAATAAAATAATAATAATAATGAACTCCTAAAACTTAATAATAATAGTAACAATAACAACAATAATAATACTGAATTTATTTAACTAAATAATAAATTAATTGCAATTTTAACTATAACAGTTCCCTACAATTTTTTTTTTTTTTTTAGAAATTCTCTGTTGTCTGTTTTAAATTTTCTATATTACTCTTATGATTTAATACAAATGTATTACCAAAAATGATTGTAATCAAATGAATGCATTAAACTTAATTAAAAGAATTTGAATAATTTAATTAACCTTTTAAAATGTAATCAAATAAAACATGGATGAACATTTTTAATTTTCCAAAAAAAATATTGTCCTAAAAACTGTTCTTGTTAACTGTTACTGTTGTTTTAAATATTTTTTTGTTTTTACTACTTTTAGAAGTACATTGTACAATAGTAATGTATTTTTGTCAAAATTTCTTCAAGTTAAACAGACTTTGAACAGACTAGGCTTCTTCTTTTTTCAGTTTATATTTACAGCCGTACTTTTGATTTATTCTCCCACATTTTGCCAAATTCTATGACATTGTGCGTTACACTATAAATTGCATTTTTATGACTGGATTCTGTGATTTTGTCTGCGTTTTCTGCATTGCATACATCATACGGTCCTAAACAAACCCCAATGACTTCCATTGTACGTCTGTTAAAAGGATATTTAAACATGGTAAACATTGTAAAACGTGTCTGGCAATCAGATGCGATGTTTAATTGCCAAGCCAAACAAAGAGCGCTGCTATAAAAGCCATGCAGGACAATAACGTATAGTCATGCCTGCAGGTGCAAGCTAAAAACAGTACAGCTGCTTAAAATAGTTTGAGTTATTAATGAAGAGCAATTAAATGTTGAGTCAGGTGTTTGTTTTGCTACATTACTCATATTAGGCATCAATTTCTGATATTCCTAGCAAACGTTTTTGATATTATTCTGTGCTACGAGAGCAGTCACACTCGGCTAATCTTTACAAGAAACCCCCAGAATTCCAAGCATTCTGAGCGTCAGGCGGCCTCTGCCAGCTGTTAGACTCTGGCACAGGGATCACTGACTCATAACTATCCAGCGACTGGGATCCTGTTACCATGATACTAGTTCCGTGTCAGAGCTGGTGAGCAAACTGCTTTCCAAAAGCAATGATCTAATTGGGCTCTTTCCAATAAGAGTCAGTGACGGGTCAAGATGCTAAAATTAAATAAGGAAAACTGAGAGACCCTCTTGCACATCATGAACATACTTAACAAATCTTTGGATCTGGAACAACATGAGTGTGAGTAAATAAAATCTACATAAATCGCTGTACATGAATGATTCATGGGAGATATAGGTGTCTACTCAGCAGAAACCCTTAATATAGCTAGCTGGCCACCCCACTCACAAGATGCTTCTGTCTCTTTTTTCTTGATAAATTGATAGCTCTCAATAAATGGCTATAGCCAATGGTTAAATATTAGGGAAACAATTATTTCCTAGAGACCTCAGTAACATTGGTAATTAATCAGTGATACTTCCCTCCAGTCATAAAAAAGATGCCATTAAACAAATATTAAAAATATACTGTCTTTATGTTGTTTCTACATTAATTTGAAGATTGCAATATAAAAGTATATTTTAAAAAAAACTTTAATGTTAGGTGGGATTAATCTCAATTAATTACAAATAATCTTATTTAATTCCAATTAATTACAGAAAAAAAAGTGTGATAATCAGTTAATTCTTTAATTGCTTCATTATTCTAAGCCCTTGTTGAGACAGCCAGAATTTTCTGTTATTTTTTTGTAGTCAGTACAGGAAAAACACATCAAACCATCTTATAAAATCCATTTGATTAAATAGGTTTTAGTTCATGTGTGTCCGTGAGGATTTCAAGATTTTTTTCCCCATAATTAACTGTTGTTACATCACATTTTGAGACAAGAAGACTTCATTACCCCATTGCATACTGTTGAAAAGTGACAGTAAAGGCATTTATAATTTTACAAAAGATATTTCTTTAACGGTGGTATATGTTACTCTATTTACCTAGTATTTACAATGTTTTGGATTCCGCCCTCATGAAAAACGCAATCATTGGCAAAACATTAATTTCTAGTGTCTCAAACATATTGAACCTACACAGGTTTGCATTATTATTTCAACCAATGCCGACATGCTAGGAAAAATTATTATATAAAAACTGTTCAGTTTCTTTCACAGACAAATTGTTTTGTGTGTTAAGACCTAAATTTATCGTCACAAGCCGCAGGGTTTAAACTGGTTTTGTCTGTGTATGTTTTGTTGACTCTTAAAGCCGAGGGTCTCATTGACTGCCATTATATGACAGACAGACTACAATGGTTTAAGTTAAAAATCTTTCTTTGTGTTCTACTGAAGAAACAAAGTCACCTACATCTTGGAAGCCCTGGGGGTAAGCAGATAAACATCAAATTTTCATTTTTGGGTGAACTATCCCTTTAAATTGATTAAAAGTCATAATAAAGACTATTATTTCATGTTACAAAAGATGTCTATTTCAGATAAATGCTGTTCTTCTGAACTTTCTATTCATCAAAGAAACCGGAAAACATTCTACTCAGCTGTTTTCAACATAATAATAAGAATAAATGTTTTTTGAGCAGCAAATGAGAATATTAGAATGATTTCTGAAGGATCATGTGACTGGAGTAAAAATTCAGCTTTAAAATCACAGGAATAAATTTTTAAATATTTTCGAATAGAAAACAGTTATTTTAAATAGTAAAAACATTTTAGCATTTTACTGGTTTTGCTGTACTTTGGATCAAATAAATGCAGGCTTGGTGGGAAGAAGAGGCTTCTTTAAAAAAAAAAAAATCTTACTGTTCCAAAACTTTTGACTGGTAGTGTAAATTCACATTAAACATTCTTTCTTTGCCTTTTCTCCTATAGGTTGGCTTTCCATACGGACCATCCCAGCTGTGGTTCCAGATGATTTGAGATGCTGGTTAAAATAGGGTCTAATTAAAACCCAAAATGATCTCTTTCCTGATGCTGATGCTATCTGTCATCATCCACATCCACCCTTCCCCCATTCCAGTATCGCTCACGTAGGCACAGGTCCCAACGTTAGTCCCTTAAGATCTCTAACTGTGTGGCAATGGTCCTGTCAACCCATGGGAGCCACTTTTTTCATCTCTACCTACAATTCAAAACAAAACTCCACAATGAACATATGTGGGTTTCATGGCTTCTCAAAACCTGGCTCTAATAATGTTAAAAGAAAATTAAAAGGTACGATACAACCACAACCACAGCCACAAGTTTCAACGAAATTCCCCGCCCGCGCGATGATCTCTAGCTGAAGGCTACCAGAATGTCTAAAAACACAGTCACTGCATGACATCATAGTTTTGTGTCACAACATTTCACACAATGAGAACAAATTACAGGCTATCAGCTAACTGAGTAAGGAAGGATACCAGAAACACGAGTTTAATATCCTGTGTGTGAGGTAAAAATGGGAGTCTACGACTTGGCAGGACATTAAAGACAAATCTAATTCAATTACGCATTACGCAGGATGACTCACATGTCAAAACACATCAAGACATTAAACATGTGTCTAACTTCCAAAGCAAAACCTGAGCAGTACCTTCATTGAAGATGGTAGGTCTTTTTCTAGGTTGGATCTTCCTGAACTTCCCTTTGAAGTCCGCTGGAGAGAACATATGCATTGAGAGACTAGCCATCTGGACCAAAACGATCCCATCCTGTCTTTGGGTTCCACAAGGGTCTGCTTTATCATCCACCACAACTCCGGCACTTCTGACATCCTCCACGGACATATCCGACACGGATGACAAAAAGAAGGACCGCTTTCACCTGCTACGGCTCAGCATGGATACGGATCTCCAGAGAAGCCCCTCTAAGTCCTGCCTGTTTCTTCTTTTGTGTTTTTTCGTCCCTCCTTCCTTTGTACAAGGTACATGAGCTTTAAAGTGTGATTTAGTGAAGTAAATCAGAGAAGGATGAGTGTTTAGGCTCTCTGTCTGCTCTCACAGGTCCAGGCTGTTTAGCCAGTTAGAGTAACACGTCTGAATGGGGCAGGTGTTAGATTACTCAAGACAGGCACGCCTCTTTTGTGAGAGAGAGAGGGTGGAGATTTTGGAAGCAAAGGAGGAGAGATACAAGTGACAAGTGGCTGTGTACAAGTGTTTATTTTAATGTGAATCAGGTTGAGTTTTTTAGAAAAATTGCCATTTGTGAGGATAGTAAGCAACCTATCAAAATAACATGCTAACTACTTTTATGTTTTGCGTCTGAGGTGTGTTTCCAAATGGTTGTCAAGGCACTGCATCCCCTGAGTTGGATTCCCAAGTGTTCACAAAACAAACATTATGTAAATCAGCAGCCAAATACATAACCAAATGGACAAGCAGTCCTTGGATGAGGGTGTTTAGTCAGACCACCTTTTAATAACATCAGGCTAACAAACAGCCACACTGTTCACTGACCTGCAGGCGTTGCTGTTTTATAGAGTAACCTTTTTGAACGCCAGCATGGAACAACTACCTTATTATCTGAGTCTCTCCCTCTGTGTGGCCCTGGCTGAAAGTGCAGATGAAAAAGAGGGAAAAAGAAACACAGATTGACCACTCCCTCGGAAGAACACAAAACAGCCCTTTTCTTCAATAAACAACATTTTGATGCGGATCCAAATAGGGTCAACGTCTCTTTCCAAGGCCCGTCTAAGCCATCTCAGTTGCATAAATAAAAGCTACTCTGTCTTTACACCAGCAAATAAAATCAAACACAGAGTGAATACATTTTTTTCCAAGTTTTTAAAGGATTAGTTCACTTGCAGAACAAAAATGTACAGATAATTTACTCACCCCCTTGTCATCAGATGTTCATGTCGTTCTTTCTTCAGTCATAAAGAAATAATGTTTTTTGAGGAAAACATTTCAGGAATTTTCTCCATATAGTGGACTTCTATGGTGCCTGCGAGTTTAAACTTCCAAAATGCAGTTTAAATGCAGCTTCAATGGGCTCTAGTCGATCCCAGTTGAGGAAGAAGGGCCATGTCTAGCGAAACAATTGGTTACTTTCTAAAAAAAAAAAAAAAATTACAATTAATACACTTTTTAACCACAAATGCTCGTCTTGTCTATGTCAAAAAACTCCCATGTCATTTTCTCCTCTAACTTCAAAATCGTCCTACATCGCTGTTTTACCTTTTTTTGTAAACACTAGGGTTGGTACTTCTGCAGCGATGTTGACGATTTTGAAGTTGGAGAAGAAAATGAGATGGGAGTTTTTACCCTAACTGTATTGAACCGGAGTGCACAGAGACAAGACGAGCATTTGAGGTTAAAAAGTGTCATTTTTGTTTTAAAATTAACCAATCCTACTTCGACTGGGATCGTTTACAGCCCTATGAAGCTGGAATTAAACTTCATTTTAGAAGTTCAAACTCGCAGGCACCATAGAAGTCCACTATATGGAGAGAAATCCTGAAATGTTTTGCTCAAAAACAATAATTTCTTTATGACTAAAGAAAGAAAGACATGATCTTGGATGGCAAGGAGGTGAGTTAATTATCTGTACATTTTTTTCTGAAAGTGAACTAATCCTTTAAGTTAAAAATAATAATCAGTTGGCTCTAACAAATCAACACGTTGAAAGCTGAATGACAAAATATCTAATTGAATGCACACTGACATGTGACCTGGACACACCCGAACGTTCATATTTACAGTTAAACGGTTGTGTCGATGCTGCAACCAACTCCCAAAAAAATTTAAAAACACACATATGTAGAAACACACGCCACACTAAGGCCAAGCGAGCATGAAAACTCATCATCTCATCCCTTTAAAATGTGTGTCGTCTTTATGTAACACGGATAAAAATACAAAGAACACTGCAAATACCACCGGTCCTGCCCAAAATAGCACACCTAATTGGCGCAGCCTAATTACTGGAGATAACCTAGAACTCCAGACTGCGCGCACACACACGCGTGATCGCCACATCAAGGCAGGGTTTGTGTTTATGTACTCGCCAGTGATCTTCAGATATCACATTCCTCAGATGGCAGTTAGGACTGGTCTGCCAGGAGAGTGACGCCACATGGACATGCCGTCCACAAAGGTATTCTAAGACGCCGTCAAGTGACTTCATATGGCGAAATGTTGATATTTAGAAATTTAGACAAGTTCGTATAGTTTTGTTTTCTCACTGTTGGGCTTTAACTGACTCTGAGTTGCGCACTGTCTCTTCAATGTCAAAGGCACTTTGAAATGCTCTTTTATTGACTTGAATGCTCTCAACAATTTACACAATGCCTTATGCATTAGCAGTGTCATGTTTCAAAAGCTCTTTAGTTAAAGTGGCCTGAAAGCAAAGCAGAACTGTGATTTAGAAATTGCGAAAATGGCATGGAAGCTTGGTGGAAGATCTAAAGTTTTTTTTTAACGTGGTGTTATAGATTTAACAGTGAAAACTAGAAAAGAGGAAAGGATGTTGTGGTTTTCTCTGACAAAAAAAGCTAGAGATCTCATTACAGACGTTTCTATTAAGAATTGTGAGGGATATGAAGTGTGAGGCTGCCCTCTAGAGTTCAGTCAGGGTACAGTTCATAAGTTCGACCAATTTTTCTGAAAAAAATTAAAATAAGCTATCAACAAAGGAAAAGTTCAAGTTCAGTCTTCAGTGTCACATGATTCTTCAGAAATTACTAATATGCTGATTTGCTTCTCAAGACACATGTATTATCTGATTTTTTCAGTATTTTTTGATGAACAAAAAGTTTAAAAGAAACATTCATTTGAAATAGAAATAATTTGTAACATTATAAATGTCTTTACTGTCACTTTCAATCAATTTAAGGTATTTATGCATTTTAAAAACATTTAAAAACACAACTTTTGAACAGTACTCTACATCAATTTGAATGGCTTTAAAATCATTAAGTATGTAAAAGCATTAAAAATATTATGGTAACACATTACAGCTTTACACTACACTAGAATAAGATTTAATTTGTTAATGTTAGATAATTCATTTGCTAACATAAACTCACAATGAGCAATATATTTTAAAGGGATAGTTCACCCAAAAATGAAAATTACCACGATTTTCTCACCCTCAACCCGTCCCAGGTGTATATGACTCTGTGTGACTCTATGTACTCTATGATATCTTCTTTTAGACAAAAAACAAATTTGAGCTATATTGCAAAATGTCCTGGCTCCTCCAAGCTTTATAATGGCAGTGAATGGCTGTTGAGATTTTGCAGTCCAATAAAATGCATCCATCCATCATAAAAAGTGCTCCACATGGCTCAGGGGGGTTAACAAAGGCCTTCTAAAGGCCGGGACACACCAAGCCGACGATCGGCCGTCTGGCCTCGTCGGGCTCGCGTCGGCCAAAGTTTGCCCGATTCAACATGTTGAATCGGCGTCGGGCTTGTCGGGGCCGTCTGGGAAAGAGAGCGCTCTGATTGGCTGTTCAGACATCGAATCAGAGCGCGTGGAGGACTTGAACGTGAAGTGACGTAACACGCAAAGGAAGGAGTCAAGAGGGAACCGGCTCGCTGTCAACATTTCACAATTCACATACATGTATATATTCATACTCATACACGTACATATAGGACACACAAACTATTAAGCCTGTTAACTTGAATTAATTGTAAGATTAAGGCTGCTCCCATTTAATATGACTTATGAACAAGGTATAAAATTGTAAACAAATATATGAATATGAATTGTAAACAAATATATGATTTAATGATATATTTGCTGTGTACACAACGTTCGTTATGTTTGAATGACAGAAATAGATATTACTATTTGTATTTGTAAAGATGCCCTGTTGAAACTTCTTGTTGGGTCATTTTTTTTTTACTAGTCTTGCTCTTCTGGGAGACATGAGGACCAGGTGATAATGTTCAAGAATGCAGAGACATTAGTGCTATAAGCATGCAAGTACAGGGCACAATAAGCTTGGCAGACGGTAATGTCTGAATGTGTAAATGTGTGAATATTGGGTCTTTAGGGATAAGTGGCCATTTTACGCAGAAGTGTACTTTCATTGTTATGCAATGAATAGTTTTTTGCAAGAATAATGGCGATTACTGTTCCCCCTAACGTGTATTGTGAGAGCTTTGAAATGTTATAATTTTCAAATGAAAATAAGTATAAGTACATTAAAATGCTACTATATATATATATATATATATATATATATATATATATATATATACACACATACATACATACATATAATAACAATTTTATATATATGTGTGCATACAACGGGTGTTATACTTATATTGATATTGACTGTACTGATATATAGTACAATTTCCCATTGATGTAAACACTTTGACTTAAAAAAAAAATCGTCTGGTGTACTTTTAAGTCCTTTTTTATCGCTAAACCAAGAGCTGACAGCGCCAGGGCCATTTGCAGATTGTCAGACATCTTCACAAAACCGAGTATCTCTGTGGTGAGCGACGAAGTAAATGCTTCGGAAACGCTGATTTGTTTGCACAGGCAACACTACTTCGGGGTTCTCTTCTTGGAATGAAAATACAGACCACTGCCATCTGCAGGTACGCAACGGTATATCTCCTCACGCATGCGCAGAAAGCACCTTCTTGTTTGTAGTCCGGTGTCGTCAGTTCGGTGTGTTCGAGCTCAGTTTAATTGCCCAGACGCCCGCAGACGCAGCCGACTAGAGGCGACAAGACGGTCGGCTTTCGTCGGCGCTAGTTGGTTGGCGTCGGGTTGGTGTGTCCCGGGCTTAAAGTGAAGCAAATCGTTTGTTTAAGAAGTCTGTGAGAATATGCTAGTCTCGCGAGAACCGATGTTTTGTCTACAGCAAAGGAAAACCAGTCTTATCTTGGCTTATATCGAAATCCTCCAACATTTTTTTTACACAAATGCATTAATTTGCTTCAGAAGTCCTTTATTAGCACAACAGAGCCATGTGGAGTACTTTTTATGATGGATGGATGCACTTTATTGGACTTCAAAATCTCAATAGCCATTCACTGCCACTATAAAGCTTGAAAGAGCCAGGACATTTTTTAATATAACTCCAATTGTATTCGTCTAAAAGAAGTCATATAAAATCATATACACATAGAATGTTTTGAGGGTGAGTAAATCATGGGGTAATTTTCATTTTTGGCTGAACTATCCCTTTAATATTAAATAAAATAATTGCACATTGTTTGTTGATGTCAATTCACATTACATTTATGAAAAAAAAAAATTAGTGAATGTCGAAATTAATATACATTAAGATTAACAACTCACTAAAACTATTGTTCATTGTTAGTTAATGTTAACTAATATTAACAAATAAAACATTACTGATCAGTTACATAAACTGTATAACAATAGAAGTGTTTTTTTTTTTACGATTCTGTTGTTGGGTAGCAATGAGTGCTCAGAGCTAGTGTCAGTGAGTAGGTGTGCAACTGCGCATCACTCTCAGGCTAATAAGCACAGGTAGATGAGGATAGAGATGGAAAAAACAATGTAGTGTTGCTATGGCTATGTTTCTCTTTTTTTTTTTTTTGCAGCTCTTACTCCCCAGTTAATAATTCATGACTTGAGCTTTGAAAAACAGCCAGAGTCAGAAGAGACACATACAGTACACAATATGGAAACAGCTGAACACTGAACAGCTCTTGACTAAAAATTGGTCACTATAGCAGTTTTCACACATAGTTTAAAATAAAACTACCTGCCAGAAGCTGTTACATAAAATCCTGTAAGCACCCACTAACCTACACACAATAACCAAGACCATCTCTCAAAGATTACGTAATGTCTAAGTGGGCTGCGCATCACACATTCAGTCAAATCTCTCAGTAACTGTGAAATATGTGTTCTTCTGAAGCACTGCAGACAAGAACGTACAACAATTAGATATGCACTTTCTGAAAGAAATTACAATTATTTTCCACGAGGACCTAAACACATCTAGACAATGTGAGTGTGTTTTTACATTCATAATAATTCATAATAATTCATAGAAAGCCAAACCATCATACTGGCTAAAATACATCCTTTAATATACAATCACATGGATTGTACTGTAAAAAATAAGACTGTAAATCTCTTCAATAATTGCAGATCAGGATATGAGCCGCAAGACTCAATTACAACAGCAAACCTACGGTAAACGCACCCACACACTCGCAAACAACCCAAAGCTGAGTGCCTCCTAAAACCAAGAAACTATTTGACAGACCTGTGCAAGCTTTTTTTCATACTGGATCAGAAAATATATTGCAGATTATTAGGATGATAAGCAAAACATTTCAAGCTAAAAAAAAAAAAAATGCATCGACAAATGTTTTCAGCAGGTGAATGTAAATATTTGCAAACCCTCAAGTAAACACACATGGGTCAAAGCATTGAAGTGAGCAACACCAGCTGCCTGCTTTTGTCTGAACTACACGTAATGAATAAAGCACAGATGCAAAAGCTGTTTGTGCTCAGCGAATCCTCACTGGAACCTGAGTATCAAAACAACTGAAGAAGGAGCAATCTGACATACAGTAACAAAAACAGGAGCTCAGAAAGTTTGAGAGCACTATAAAATGCTTCCACTTGTTTTATTTTTTTCTCATCAAGTAGTTTTTTCATTTAATATTATATAATAAGCATACTTTCATAAGGTTTATGTCACAAATGTATTTAATCAGTGACAAAATAGTGCAAAATCTTTTTTTTTAAAAGTCATATTTTCCTTTTTTTATATTTGTTTATATTTTAATTTAGATTTTGAATTCTTGATGAGTTTTTTCACATAAATAAAACTGATTTGCATCTTAAAAGTCTTTGTTAATTAAGTCTAAACATTCTCTACACCCTGGTAAAAGCATGAATAACATGATATACAATCATCCAGATAGTAAATCTACATTATGCATACAGTATGTTACACATGCTGCACGAAATGCCACACATTCCCTATATTTACTTAATTATTAGTAATGAAATAATGAAAAAAATCCTGTCACGACTTACCCTGTTCAGACAAAGGAGGAGGATGCGATTGTTGCCATGCAGAATACAAAATCATCCAATTTCCTAAAGGTAAAATATAACATCAGTGATGCTCACAAATGCCGTCTAACGTTAGACAGACAGCAGCCACTGTTACATTGTTGTCACCGCAGACATCTATCTCCATTACAGCTACATGTAAATTACATTTATTCCGCTTTGTGAAGCCAGAACGTCGATGCCAACCATTTAGACACCGTAACATGTCTGTAATTATCCAAGGGACAATTTGGAGCCAACGCTGTTGTGTTGTGTTATGTTGTGTTTGTTATCAACAGACAAAACAAACACAATCTGTGCTGGTGGTCTGGCCTTCCTCACGGCTTCTTCGTCAATTTTTGGCGGTTTCACAAATGAAATTTCGCGCACTGGAATGAAAACACGATTACATTTCACTTCGTGAAAGCGCCGAGCAAAAAACAGCATACCTTGTGTGTTTGTGTGTAGGAGTTTATATCTTCATATCTTTATCCAAGCGTCGTCGCTCAATTCTGCTATTTTCACTTCATTGGTCTCGCGTCTCCTCACATCGACTGACAGAAAAAGACGGCAGCTGAGGATGGCGCAGCTCCGCCCTTGGCGACCAATCAGAGCGCAAATATTTACCGAAGGAAAGAATTGGAGATCGCTGATTGGCTGAGACGCAAGCCCGTCTGTTTCCTTCCATCCATTAGGTTCTGAAGCGCCTGAAAGGATGCTGCTGGATACTGACAGGTGCACAGTTGCAAACAACCAAGACAAAAGGCACCAGATGGAATATTTTAATGGAGTCTACCTTTTAAAGAGCACACATTTATAAATTACCAGTCAAAAGTTTGTTGTTTTATGTTTTTAAAATTAGTCTCATATGCTCACCATGCATTTATTTGATTAAAAAGTCAAAAGTGTATTATTGTTAAATATGATGAAGCTAAATTTAAATATGCTGTTTTGCTGCTTAGTTAATATCAATTACTATTGTTTCTTAGTTATTAATAATTGTTCTTGTTATTATCAATACTGTGTTGGGGTAACACATTACAAGTATCGGGAGTTATGCAATCAGATTATTTTTTTCAAATAACTAGTAAAGATATAACAAGTAAATATCTGAGTTACTTTTTTTAAATAAGTAATGCCAGTTAGTTTGTTTTCCCATTTATTGACTGACAGACAAAAATAGATTCAGTATTCCTCAAAATGAATAAAAACTGAAATACAAACTTAGAATATAACGCAAACCTGCAATATTTCAATGTTAAATAATACAAATTATAATGTATTTAATTCAATTTTTTTTAAATGATCTAATTCACCTATAATAATAACCAAAAATTACTTTAGATAAACATTACTTTTACATTTGCCAAAAACAGAACTTTTTATATCAAAAACAAACAAGCAAGCCCAGCACAGATAAGAAAAAGCAACACAAAAGTAACGTAACACATAAAAAAGTCCATAAAAAGTAACTGAACTACCAGTCAAAAGTTTGTGAACAGTAAGATTTGAATGTTTTTTAAAGAAGTCTCTTCTTTGAATATATTTTAAAATGTAATTTATTTCTGTGATCAAAGCTACATTTTCAGCATCATTACTCCAGTCTTCAGTGTCACATGATCCTTCAGAAATCATTCTAATATGCTCATTTTCTTTTCAAGAAACTTTTTTTATTATTATCAATATTTAAAACAGTTAAGTACATTTTTTCAGGATTCTTTGATGAATAGAGAGATCAGCATTTATCTGAAATAAAAAGCTTTTGTACACTATTATACACTATACCATTTAAGAGATTTTTTAAAAGAAATGATGGAAATTAATATTTTATTCAGCTTTCTATTCATCAAAGAAACCTGAAAAAAAATTCTACTCAGCTGTTATCAACATGTTTTTTTCAGAATATTAGAATGATTTCTGAAGGATCATGTGACTGGAGTAATGATGCTAAAAAATTAGCTTTGAAATCACAGGAATAAATTACATTTTAAAATATATTCAGATAGAACACAGTTCTGCTGTAATTTGAATCAAATAAATGCATGCTTTGTGAGTAGAAAATACTTCTTAAAAAAAAAAAAAAAAGCTTACTGTTTAAAAACTTGGTATTGACTGGTAGTGTAAGTAATGTAATTAGTTACTTTTTTTAGAGAGTAATGCAATATTGTAATGCATTACTTTTAAAAGTAGCTTTCCCCAACACTGTTTAGGAGCATAAGAGACTTCTTTCAAAAACTTTTGACCAGTAGTGTAACCTGTGTTGTGTGTGATATACAGTATGTAAAATTGCACAAAGACAAGAATGTGAGCGAGATCTCTCATTCATGGGGTATATTATCTTTTATGATAAATTATAAACAATTAACAGGCTTTCTAAGAGTAAAGAAAAACTCTGTGCCATACAGTGAGATTGAAGTACAAGGAAATCCTCGGCTTGCTAATGTCACTGGTGGATGGACTTCTTCAGATTGTCAATTTTATATTGCTTGACAAATTCCATGAACATTCAAACTATTAACATATTTACGTGAGACTTGAGATGGATAGAAAAAATTCCAACTTATAAATAGCCTACATGAGTATAAAAATAAAATGCTTTTACATTGTTGTAAAAAATGACAAAGAAATAAGCAATGTATCTCTATTATCTTATATGGCTGAATGATATGCACCTCTTTTTTTGACTGCATGCTTCTGTTCAGTCAGGAACCATTTAAAGGCATTCCCTTTAATGTGTCTTTTCTGTGAAATAGCAGAGCAAGCATTAAAAAAACCTTTGCTGTACATTACAAATAACTTTTCAAATTCAATCTCAAAACCACACATCAGAACGTTTCCATTAAAAAAAAGTCCTTCATGTAAATAATGCTTTAAAGTTCCTTTGATCCCTCTGATGTGCTCTGCAGTAAATCTTTTGCATTGCATTTTGTAGTCATTGATTTTCTTCTTTAAAAGCTTTTGAGACAAACAAGCCCAGCTCAAGGGCTGTGAGCCAGACATGGCGTTTAGGGGGGAAATGGAGTCCGAGGCTCTTACCTAGCTGAAGTGATCAAAAATGCTCCTCCTTACGGAGAAAACACTGAAGCTAGAGTCATGCGCCTAAAAAGAGCACTCCATATTGGAATCCAAACGGCAGAAATCACAGTGCCATCCTTTCACCTAAATTGTTCCAGGAAAGACTGTTATTCTCCAGTCTGAACACAGATAATGATTATGATAGGCCTATGCTATGATACCTTTCGTTCACTGGCTCTTTCACCCATATTGGTTATCCATTTCTGCCAAAGAGAGTCGTGGCAAGGAAACTTTGGCAGGGTATTCTGCATTTCGAGAGGTCTCCATGTAGATAGTGGAGCTGGTGAGGCTCTTACGGTCTTTCTTGGACGCAGAGCGCTGCTGCCAGTGGCACAGGAGAAGCTCCACCTGCTCTCTGAAGAAGCTGGTGGTCAGGGTGTAGAGAATGGGGTTAAGGGCACTGTTGATAGGAAGAATGAAAATCACCACCCAAGAGTTTATTGTCCCTGCAGAGGTAAACAGAGAATTAATGTTAACAAAAAAGAACTGGCTGTACTCTTAAATTCTGAGACACTTGGCCAGAGGTAGCAGGGTCATTTTCAGGAAACAATGCCATTTGTGCACAAAAGAAGAAAAAGTAAATTTAAAGTTTTAGAATTTAATTCGAAAAGGTTACTGCTAAACTTTCAAATTGTATTTATTTTTATTTCAAGACCTAAAATACCAGGGCCGAAACTATGTCTTAAATATGTGCCTACAACCTGACAAAGTAGCAAGTCAAAAAGTGTTTGAACAGTAAGATTTTTAATGTTTTTTTACAGAAGTCTCTTCAGCTCACCAAGCCTGCAAATTATTTATTTGATCCAAAGTACAGCAAAAACAGTAAAAATTTTAAATATTTTTACTATTTAAAATAACTTTATTCTATTTGAATATTTTTAAAATGTAATTTATTCCTGGGATTTCAAAGCTGAATTTTTAGCATTATTAATCCAGTCACATGATCCTTCAGAAAGCATTCTTATATTCTGATTTGCTGAATAGAACGTTCAGAAGAACAGCATTTATCTGAAAGAGAAATCCTTTGTAACATAAACGCCACTTTTAATCGATTTAAAGCATCCTTGCTAAATAAAAGTTTTAATTTCTATAATTTCTTTCCCCCCAAAAAATTATACTGTCTTCAAGCTTTTGAATAGTATAGTGTATAATGTTACAAAACCTTCTTATTTCAGATAAATGCTGATATTTGGGTCTTTCTATTCATCAAAGAATCCTGAAAATAATAATGGGCTCAACTGTTTATTTATAATAAGAAAAATGTTACTTGAACAGCAAATCAGCATATTAGAATGATTTCTGAAGGATCATGTAACACTGAAGATTGGAGTAAAGATGCTGAAAATGTATCTTTAAAAATCACAGGAATAAATTAAATTTTAAAATATATTCAGATAGAAAGCAGTTCTTTTAAATAGTAAAAATATTTCACAATATTAATTAAATAAATGCTTGGTGAGCAAAAGAGAATTATTAAAAAAAAACATTAAAAATCTT
>NC_133383.1:14466577-14488200 GCF_049309525.1 Garra rufa
ATATATATATATATATATATATATTAATATATAAATCTAATTAGTTTTTGTGTGCCTTATTATCAAGATATTTATCTTTCTTGTTCCAGGGAAGACTGTTATTCTCCAGTCTGAACACAGATAATGATTATGATAGGCCTACGCTATGATACCTTTCGTTCACTGGCTCTTTCACCCATATTGGTTATCCATTTCTGTCAAAGACGTCGCAGCAAGGAAACTTTGGCAGAGTATATTTAAAATGTTATAGGGCTTAAGATCCATGCAAATATATCCAGATAAAAAATTCCAGCCTTAGCTAGCCAAACATTATTTACTGTAAGTATTCATGAACGATATTTTCTGTTTAAAAACTTTACTGTTTTTCATCATAACAGATAAGTAAAATAAATAAATAATAATAATTAATTAAAAATAAATAAATAAAACAAGATCATGCCACATTTAAATAAATCAGGCGGTGAAGAAATACAAATAACATACCTGGAATTTCCACTTTAAGCAGAGAAAGTGTTTTAACCAAAAATATGGGTATCCAGCAGAGGGCATCAGAGAACACAATAAAGAAAAAGCGATTGGCCACAGCCACATCTTTGTGTAGCCGACTGCGCACATCTGTGGCATTGATGCCGGTTTTATAAATGGAGCAGAACATGCTGGAATAGGAAACGACAATCACCAAGAACGCCACCAGATTAAGACCTGTGAATATACAATACACAAACATTTCAGGATATGCAAATGAGGACTGACATAGGAAAGTAATAGGCTGCTGGATAGTGGATACTGAATTTAAACAGTTTACTTAGGGTGACCAGACGTCCCTGTTTACCCGAAACGTTACGGGTTTATGGTACGTCGGTTACAGTTTCAGTGTTAATATATCCAAATGCATTGTGCAGTTCTGTTTGTGTTGCTTACGTTGTATAGCGTTCTTAAATTAAGAGTGAGAGAGAGTTTTTAGATACCAACAACTTTTTCGGTTGCAAAGACAATATGAACGCTTTGTTGCTACTCTCTGTCGTCTTTACAATGGGTTTTAAACAAGATAAAACCAGCAGATCAATTTCTTCATACAACACATAAAAACTCAAGTGATGAGCTAACATTTTCATCGGACATTGCAGATCCTTAGCCGGTTTTGCTGTTTTAAAAAATGGTCACCCTATTTTATATAACCCATATATTGTATTGTATTATATTATATTATATAAATAAAAAGTATGAACAAATACGCTGATGTATGGTTTGTTATGATAGGACAATATTCAGCCAAGAACTATTTGAAAATCTGAGGGTAAACAAAAAGTCGAAATATTGAGAAAATCGCCTTTAAAATGGTCTAAATGAAGTTCTTAGCAATGCATATTACTAATAATACAAAAATTAAGTTTTGATATATTTATGGTAGTAAATGTACAAAATACCTTAATGGAACATGATCTTTTAATGATTTTTGGCATAAAAGAAAAATTTATATTTTTGACCCAAACAATGTATTTTTGGCTATTGCTGCAAATATACATGTGCTACTTAAGACTGGTTTTGTGGTTCAGGGTCACAATTCTTCTGCTGGTCACCCTATTTTATATTACATACTGTATTGTATTATATTATATATTATTATATTGTATTATATTATCGGTCTAAAGAGTGTGGATTGATACTGAGAAAGCCTCATATACTCACCAAGGTTAATATTTTTTTAAATGTTATTACAATTATTACAGTTTTCTACTTAAAATCAAAAACACTCCATTCTTTTGTGTTGAATTAAAATGTCAGAGTATTTCAGTAATTATTCTAATATACTGATTATTATTATTATCATTCACGAGTTCACGCTTACATATAATTAGCCGGAGAATACTAATGCATGTTTGGCGTGCTGTCCGGTGAAGGGCTCCGAGCTCGGGGATGGCCCGAACCCAGAGTACCCCCCAATAGGAGTAGTGAGAACTCGGAGTGGGAGATGGGGTGGTGGAGGGTTACTGATAAACCTTCAAGTGAATGGAGGTGAGTCAGCTGTATTTAAACCTATGACGCTGATTGACTTGAGTGGGCTCCTCTTGTGATGTTTACGCTAAGTATCTGATGTGCTTCTCCCGAACTTTGTTAATGAAACATCATTTATTACTATTAGTGATAATAACAATGGACCTTATATAATTAATGTTGAAAACATTTTAATATTTTTATGGAAACTGCTAAATTTTTTCAGGATTCTTGATGAACAAAGACATTTTTAAAAGACAAAAATGTTTTTACTGTCACTTTTTTAACAATTGAATGCATCTTTGCAGAACAAAAGTATTAATTTCTTACAAAAAATAGGGAAGAAAAATCATATGTGACCCTGAACCACAAAACTAGTTTTAAGTAGCACGGGTATATTTGTAGCAATAGCCAAAAATACATTGCGTAGGTCAAAATGATCGATTTTTCTTTTATGCCACAAATCATTGGGATATTAAGTAAAGATCATGTTAAATATTTTGTGAATTTCCTACTATAAATATATCAAAACTTTATTTTTGATTAGTAATATGCACTGCTAAGAACTTGGACAAATTTAAAGGCGATTTTCTCAATTTTTTTTTTTTTTTTTTGAACCCTCAGATTCCAGATTTTCAAACAGTTGTATCTTGGCCAAATACTGTCCTATCCATCAACGGAAATTGCATTTATTCAGCTTTCAGATGATGTATAACTCTTTAAATTTCAAAATACAGACCCCTGTGACCGGTTTTGTGTTCCAGGGTCACATATTTGCCTCAGACTTTTGAATTGTCATCTATCACGGTTTCCACAAAAAAAGAATGAAAAATTAAGCAGCACGACTGTTTTCAAGATTGATAATAGGAAATGATTCTTGAGCGCAAAATCAGCATATTAAAATGATTTCTGAAAGATAATTTGACACTTAAAATACTTCTAAGGACAGCTGATAATACATCTTGCATTTAAACATATTAGAATTGAAAACGGTTCTTTCAAATTGTAATTGCATATTTTTAACAATGTTATTTTAATAAAACAAATGCAGGCTTGGTGAGCATATCAGAATTCTTTTAAAAACATTAAAAAATCTTAAATATTTTAAATTTTGCCTGGTAGTGTATATTATATTAATAGAAGAATTAAAACACACTTCAATACATCAGTAAACATCAAATTAATGAAAAGACTCGAACCAAGAAATATCCCTGTGGAGTATCCTTTGGCTGTTGGCTTCTCCAGCCTATCCGAGTGCAGAGGAAAACACACTCCATTTCGGCCATAATAGTTCCCAAACACATCTTCATTTAGCAAGGGAACAGCTGCTATGACAAATCCCAGAATCCAGATGAAGGCCAGAACCAACACCGTCTGCAGCTTCCCAGGCCGCAGATGGCTAAACGGGAAAACGATGACTAGGAATTTCTCTAGTGTCAAGTAGGTGAGGAGGAGAACTGATACTTCAGAGGAGAGCATGGCGAGAAAGCCAATCGTTCGGCATTCCACGCTGTCCATCCAGATAAGAGCGTTCCGGTTATACTCGCCCCGGAATTTCACATCAAATATGCCCAGGAAGAAAAGATAGACTCCCATCAGACAGTCAGCAACTGGAAAACATTAAAGCAAAAGAGTCAAAATGACAACAACCCTCAAGCATATGATACAGTGCTTAGCAAAAATGAAAAAAAAAAAAACTGTAGGCTTCTACAAATGAATATAACATGAAATCTCTTTAAATATGTGCCAGCCAGAGTAAGGTTTGTTCTTCAGTCTTCATCTCATGACTTAACCACAAAAGTCAATGTCTGTACTGATTGGGAAATCGCTATTTCTAGTATCATCAGGTCACTACATGTTTTTGCTACACCCCTTAGTCACAGACTAATTAAATTGATTTAAAACAATAGTGACTAGTCTCTGCTGCATCTATTTGTGTAATGGATGTTAATCTTGACAGCACAAATTCTGTTCCTCATTACCAATATAAAAACAAAGACACAGTGTGACCAGTGGCGTGAAGTTGCTTGCCAGTATATTTTAGGCCTTTCTTTTCTGAGGAGGTGTGAAATACTTGACAGCTGCTCATTTCCTGGTTCTCCCACAAGTCAGACAGTAAATTGAAGAAAACTGCAGGTGTCATGAAAGCTTATGAGAAAGGGGAATGTGTTTAATGTGAATAATATATAAACGTATCCTTGCTCCTTATAGTTTGAACGAATAATCATAGGTGGTACGGCCATCTGTGGTAACAGGCAATCTTTGATTCTGGCAGCATGGCAAAGGTGAGCTGAGGGACATTATAAAGCCAGCGACAGGTGACGGTAAAGGCTAAGCTCCTGTTCCCACTCTGAATGCACTGATGTAGCTGAGATTAACAGACCGAGCACAGACAGAGACAGTGAACTGTGAATCTGACATCCGCTGATAACAACCCTCTGTCATCAGAAATGACCTTTATATGACACATCTTATATCATGCAGCTGAAGCGTTTGAATGAATTATATATAAATAATATAAAATCAAATTAGGTGCACTCTAACATAAAGTGTGCGGTGAGTTTGGTGGGGGGTAATTGAGAATGATGTATGAAAAAATGAGTGTGATGACTGATGATCTAAAAACTTTAAAAATAGTTGAAAGTTAAATATAAAAAAGAATAGCAGAATATAAGTTCACAGATAAAATATATTGTTAAAAATTGGGACTGCCTTGATTTATTATTGTGGAATACACTAACACTAAGTTCATTTATAAACAGAATGTTAATGTAAAAATATAAAATATAATTGTTTTTTTTTCTTTTTCGAAAAGTGTTTATTTACATTCTATAAAAAAGGAAAAAGAAAAAAGCCATCACACAGCAGTATATATAGACAGTATAAAAGTTTGAAATCAGTAAGACTTGTTTTTTTAAAGAAGTCTCTTATGCTCATCAAGGTTGCATTTATTTGATTAAAAATACAGAAAAAAACTGTAATACTGCAAAATGTTATTACAATACAAAATAATGTTTTTTATTTGAATATACTTTAAACTACAATTTATTCCTGTGATGCAAAGCTGAATTTTCATCAGCTGTTACTCCAGTCTTAAGTGTCACATGATCATTCAGAAATCATTCTAATATGCTGATTTATTATTAGAATCAATGTTGGAAACAGCACATGTGTGCTGCCAAAGAATTTTTTGGAACCTTTTTTTTTTTTCAGGATTCTTTAATTAATAACAAGTTTAAAAAAACAGGATTTATTCAAACTAAAAATCTTTTCTAACAATGTAAATCTATGATATCACTTTTGATTAATTTAACACATCCTTGGTGAATAAAAGTAAGAATTTCTTTAAAAAAAGAAAGAATAAAAATGTACTGACCACAAACTTGTGTATTTTTTAGAAAACCTTTCTATTTTAAATAAATGCTGTTCTTTTCAACCTTTTTATTGATCAAAGAATCCTGAAAAAAGTATCACAGGTTCCAAAAAAATATTAAGCAGCAACTGTTTTCAACATTGATAATAAATCAGCAAATTAAAATGATTTCTGAATCATCATGTGACACTGAAGACTGGAGTAATGATGTTGAAAATTTAGATTTGGATCACAGGAACAAATTACATTTGAAAATATATTCACATAGAAAACAGTTACTTTAAATTGAAATAATTTTTCAAAATATTACAGTTTTTTTGATCAAATAAATACAGCTTTGATAAGCATAAGAAACGTCTTTAAAAATCATTAATCTTATATATATTATATAAAAATAAAGTATATAAACACATTTTTAATAATATAATAAATACAACTTTCAATTATTTCTATAATACCTATATAATAAATTAAAATCACCTTTTGGTAAATTAAGTTTGCAAATTTATCATGATTTTTTTTTTTTTAAGTAAAATTTTGCAAAAGATGGTTTGTCCAAAGAAGAGACAAATGGCCAGTAATATAATCTCAGCAAATTTCACAACAAATTGAGAGTCTGTTGGAAATATCCTGACAGGAAGATTTATCTAGGGGTGTCCTGGCTGATTTTGTTAGTTTTACTACAATCTTTACTTTGACTGTTGTTGTCATTGTATTATTGTCAGTATTTTGCAAGGACTTCATTTCTGTATCAAAGGAAAATGAATAAAACATAATTTTTAAAAGATAAAATATTAAAAATGCATGAAATCACAATTTTCAAGCAAATACGAACTGTGAAATAATGCTGCCTTCCCATATTGGATTTTTGACTGTAAAACTGCAGCACTGAAAAAAAAAAAAAACAACCCATCAAGTGGCTATCTGTGTTCTCATCCTGATGTCTGGAAAAACTACATCTGTCACAGATTTACTGAAGCATTAGTAGATGTGTTTATTGTTTGGTACATCAGGAAGTGATCAGACTGTGGAACAGTCTGTAACTTTACCCTTTAAATAAGTTCAAAAATGCACATAACATTCATTGAGCTAGCTTATGAAGACAAACGTACTGTCACTTTCTAAATATGATTATAGGTGAATGCATAAACACTCAGCAACGAAAAATCAAACACGCACAAGGATATACACCAGACACAAGAGCAAATCATAATGGGCTTTACTGTCAGCATTCATTTTTCAAATAAATTCCCTTACCTATTGTTACCCTTGGCTTTTCCTACTTATACCCCCATTCATGAAGGCTGCATAACTGGGTATAGTTTCTTTCCAAAAAATCTTTTTTTTTTTTTTTTGCTCTTGAAGAATGTCTAGCCAAACTTTTTTGGAGTTGATTCAATTCTGTGGACTTTTATGAGACTGTTACAGACAGATGGCAGTCTGAGTGTGTTCAGTACAAAGACCAGACTATTCAATAATGAAGTTAGTTCAATTCAATTCAATGTAATATTTAACAATAATTTAATAAAATGTTAGATGATGATTACAGCTTGTGACAATAATGATTACGGTATAAGAGTAGTATTTGGCAGTTTTGTATGTCAATCCAAGGCTAGCATCATTTGAGGTCATCGTCTTATTATTATTTCATTAAACACCATTTTTGCATGTATTTACAGTTGAGGTCAAAAGTTTACATACACCTTGCGGAGTCTGCAAAATGTTCATTATTTTACCAAAATAAAAGGGATCATGCAAAATCATGTTTTTTTTTTTTAATTTAGTACAGACCTGAATATGTTTACATATAGTCCATAAGAGAAAATAATAGTTGAAATTATAAAAATTACCCTCTTCAAAAGTTTACATACATGAGCAATATCACACTCATAGACTTGAGATATGGCTGTATATCGGCACGGTTGTGATTCGCCGTAGGTCATCACAGAGTGCTGATATACAGCCATATCTCAAGTCTCTGAGTGTGATATTGCGTTTATACAACAGTTCAACGGCACGAGTGTGTAAATGCATAAACAAAATAACAACAGAGTGTCTTTAAAATCCCTCTTTTGTGCAAACTATTCCTTCCGCCACGAATTCAAATCAAAGTTTGACAGCTGATCAGCTGAGCATAAACTTCATTACTAATTCCAAAACGTCACTTTAGAACTAGTAACGAAGGAATGTTGAGTTGCTTCATTGAAAGCCTATTGTATTACTGTATTAAAACCTCACTGTATCATGTATGAGAGAGATGGACTGAGCGAGTGATTAACGTACCTGCATCTGATAGAGCATTCATTATTCATATTCATGATGATATGACATAAGTTTGAATGTTTACTGAAGAAAGCGTTAATATCCGTTCATCTATTAAGGGTGATTTTGCTGCTCAGTGCATTTATTCGCTTTGGCAAGCTGTTGTTGAAGCTAAAAAATAACTTCCGCTTAACTTTTCAGTGTAAAAGTCCCAAAGTCACTATTAACTGCTCACTCATAAAACGGTCTCTTGTCGCCATCTAAAGGCGGAACAATGTAACGTTAACTAAAATCACCATGACGAATACACGCACGTTTCTCAATCCTAAATACTATTATTAAATACATTGTTTATATCCATTTTTAATTATTGAGTAATAATATTTAATAAACAACAACAACAAAAACAGGCATCAAAAAGTTGCTAGGCAATTCAGTCAAGAGTAAAGGCAGCATTCAGCATTGAATTTACATAAACATGCTACATGAACTTCTTCTCTGGAACAAATAATAAATTAATGAGATCAAAGACTGCCCGTTAGATTACGAATTACATGTCATGTGTAACCACTACAGAGACATCATAGCCAGCGGTAAATTCCTGAAGATCTGGCCGTGGTGAGAGCGCTCTCGAGCGGAAAGCCCCCTGACGTTATGGGTCTCACACGTCCGAAAACGACGAAGCAAATTTTCAAATAGACGTTATCTTTATTAACAAACTGCATATTTGAACTATAAACAAGTACATTCTCGCCTGAAAACCTCTTAAAATTACATTCCGTGACACAAAAAGAGTAATATTTATAAAATGATACGGGATTTGGACGTCCGCCATGACACTAAAAAAAAAACGGACCCGGCTAGAACACGCGGAGTGATACAAAATTGTGAAAGGGCGTTCCTGTAGCGATACCAGTAGAATATCTCACGGTTCTCAACCAATCAGATTTGAGAACCAGAACGAACTGTTGTATAAATTTACATACGCTTGATTCTCAATACTGTGCTGTTACCTGAATGATCCACAGCTGTGGATCTCTTGTTTTTCCTGAACAGTTAAACTGCCCGCTGTTCTTCAGAAAAATTCTTCAGGTCCCACGAATTCTTGTTTTTTTTTTCAGCATTTTTGTGTATTTGAACCCTTTCCAAAAATGACTGTATGATTTTGAGATCCATCTTTTTACACTGAGGACAACTGAGGGACTCGTGTGGAACTATTACAGAAGGTTCAAACTCTCACTGATGCTTCAGAAGGATACATGATGCATTAAGGGGTGTAAACTTTTCAACATAATGAAGATTCTTTATAAAATTTTCTCAAAATATCATATTTTTTTATTTAGTGTTGCCCTTCAGAAGCTACAGAAGATACTTACATGTTTTCCAAAAGACAAAATAAGTTCAATTTACCCTGATCTTCAAATTCAAAAACTTAATGCATTGTGTTTCCTTCTGAAGCATTTGAAGCCTTTGAACCTTCTGTAATATCTGCAGTCCCTCACTGCAAAAAAAGCTTATCTTACTTAGTCTTTTTGTCTTGCTTCTAGTCAAAATATCTAAACAAAAATTTAAGTAAAATGACATAAGATATTTAGCCTTGTTTCCAGGGAGGAAAAAAACTAAATTAAGTGCATTTTGCTTATAACAAGTACAATTATCTGCCAGTGGCGTAAGTAAAATATTCTTAAAACAAGAGTATTTTACTTACCCCACTGGCAGATAACTTTACTTATTTTATGCAAAATGTGCTTAATTTATTTTTTTCCCCTGGAAACAAGACTAAATATCTTATGTCATTTGCTTATCCAGTAAATGCATCTTAATTTAAGATTTTTTTATTTATTTGTTGGCTAGAAACAAGACGAAAATACTAAGATGAGCCTTTGTTTGCAGTGCTCAGTTCTCCTCAGTGGGAAAAGGTGGATCTCAAAATCATACAGTCATTGTTGGAAAGGGTTCAAAATACACAAAAATGCTGAAAAACCAAAGAATTTGTGGGACCTGAAGGATTTTTCTGAAGAACAGCGGCCAGTTTAACTTCAGGACAAACAAGTAAATCATGAACAACTATCACTAAACAAAAACAAAACAAAGCTGTGGATCATTCAGGTAACAACACAGTATTAAAAATCAAGTGTATGAAAACTTGTAAACGGGGTCATTTTTATAAATTCAACTAATTTTTTCTCTGTATGTAAACATCTTTTATGTGAAATATCTTATTCAGGTCAGTACTAAATAAAAAATAACATGCATTTTGTATGATCCCTCTTTTTATGGTAAAATAATTAACATTTTGCAAATTTTGCAAGGTGTATGTAAACTTTTGACTTCAACTGTATTAATCAAATATTAACAATAGTTTCAGCAGTACTCACAACACAGGACTTTGATGCAGGCTGCATGCAGGTTGTTCTCTGCTCTAATGAAAGAGCGCATTCCGATAACAAAGATATTCCCGAAGCAGGTGATGAAGGCCATAACCCAGACGGACACCCGCAGAACCAGGCTGGCTAACAGGTCCTCCACTGATGAAATTCCATCTGTGTTAGGTTTACATTTCCGAACATGTGGGACATAGGAGCAGTACTGAAAATCCTTAAAATATCTAGAAAAGACAGATGTGCACACATAACAGATTACAAACTGAGCATCCTACTAATGCAAATTAAATTAATACACAGACCACACAATAAGAGGTACGTACATGTGGGACAGGTTCCCCATCGGAAGAAACATCTTGGTGGTTATATCAGGAATTTCAATGCCCTCCAGACTTCTGTTAAATACGAATGCATGTTGTGTTTCATGTGACACCTACTAAAAAAGGCATTCTTTTGAAAGGCAGAACATGCAGTGTTAATACTTACAGAGACTCAAGTTGGACCAGATGATCAAAGTGACTGGCAAGAATATTGAGGGAAGGATTATGGGATATGTTCCTGCAAATATTACACAAAGTACATCAGCCAAAAATAGTAATTCTGATTATTTAACCCTCTGGGCCTCTTCGGTCATTTTTGACCGAAAAATTTTATGTTTTGAATTTTTAAAAATCGTAGCTTCATCAGAATGAGATGACACTTGGTGACTTTTGTTGCATTAGCTATGCGAGTACAAAAAAAAATCAGTGACATGATTCGGATATGTTAAAGGGTCAAAAAAAAAAATAGTCACACTTGGCTCCTTCGCGGTCAAAAATGACCGACATAGGAAATGAATGGGAAATACGAAAAAATGTGATAATTCAGATAATCTTTTGATAATACAAGCTATAAATGAGCAACTGTGCTGAAAAGAAGTGTTCAGCAAGCAAGGACTGACACTCTAAAATAACAAAAGTACAGAACTGACACACACACGCACACACACGCGCGCGCACACACGCACAGACACACACAGAGACATACAGAAATAAGCAGAAAAATGCAAAACCTGATATTTATCCAATCAAAAAAATATCTAAACCTTGCCAAAATTTATCTTTTAGAATGTCTGAATATATTTCTAAATGCAAAGCCTAATAAAATGAAGAAACAATAAAAAGAAAAAAAACAATAGGAATCCCAAAGCCCCTGTATATATGTATATAGGGAGATACAGGAGTTTACACGGCATTACACAAGTTTTTATTTTTATGCCACTAGATGGTGCAATTTTCACTTAAAAAAAAAAGGATTTTAAATGCTTTTACTCTATTTTAATGTGAAATGTTGTATTTATTGAAAAATAATAAATACATAATAAATTAAAAAATATAATATAAAATATAAATCTAAAAAATTGCTCATTAAAACTGTATAAATATTGCATAGATTCATAAAAAATGCTCAAAATTCTAAATAATAATTACAAAATATTATTGAACTAAAATATATTTAATTGATTTTCCTGAAGAAAAAAAAAAGTTACTTTTTAAGGCTTCGGTCACTTTTGACCGCGAGGGAGCCAAGTGTGACCCCTTAATGAGGAGGCCCAGAGGGTTAATGATCACATTCCAAATACCGCTTTGTAGCTCTTGCCACATATCAACAGTTAATAGTTACCAGGAGCGGTCAAGTCTTCGGAAGACCAATAATTTTTAGGAAATAATATCAATAATAACCCTTTTTGATCTGAATGCGGACATGGGCTACAGATGAGTTTTGGTGACCTTACATTTTAGGGCTAGGTTTACAAAAAGTACTGTCAGGATTTACTAATGACGTGCAGTGAAGAATTCGTGCTGAAAAGGTGTGGACACAGTTATTTTTGCACCTGACCATATTGAATATGCGTTTGTAGGAGTTTCCCTTTCAGACACAAAATTTATGGGAGGAGAGTATTAAAATGAATTAGGCATTGTGATTTACTAACATTTGCGCACGTCAAATTACTGGTATTTGCTCCAATATTTAACGGCCAACAAAAGCATGTCTTAAAGCTGGTGGTAATTTGCGCTGCTCTTAGTAGATTGCGCTGGTCATTATGGAAATGATCTGGCTGTTTCTGTTTTTTAATGTCCGCATTGACAGTAAATCGCAGAATTTCCCCTTGCATCTGCGCTTTTATGGACTTGCTCTAACGCTAATTTGCCCTGTTTAGTAAATCTGGCCCTTAGTCTGTTCCTGGCAAAAAAATATCATAACAGCTCTAAATACAGCTAGACTACTTTTATTGTGCTTTTTTGTCATTTTTGAGGGGTTGACAGCTCCCAAATGTAGACGTGTTTCTTCCATGGAGGAAATAACAGCACACAGGCTTGGAAGGAGATAGGTGAGTGAATGACAGATTTTTTTTTATTCATTTTGGATGAAATATCCCTTAAAAACATTATTTTATTGTGGTGCGGTTTATTGCATTGCGTGCTCTTACCAATTCAACGCTTTTGAAATGAACTATGTGACTGATATGTGGATGACTCACAGTTTCTGCAGATATTTTAAACTCCTGAAGGTGTTTTTAGGAAGATTGGAAATTCTGTTGCAAGAAAAGTCTCTTAAAAAACAAGAAGGAGAAACAAATACATCAGTTAGATAAGCATAATCCACGTGCATACAAAGACACTTAAATTATGATGTCAAGGCAGAACGTTTAAACAAAGTTATTACTCTCAAATCAGATTATGCGATACTCACAGTTCAACCAAAGATCCAAGAGAATGAAAGATGTTTTCAGGAAGGATCTTGATTTTATTGTCATGCAGCGATCTGGACATAAAAATCACGGGAACAAACTTTAATGTGCTTTCCAATAAGACTAAACCACCACATTTTCACTTGTGTGGAAAGCATCAAAGAACAGCCACTGGGCCGTGAAACAGCCAGATGATAACGAAATCGTATTGCTTTCTGCTGCATTTTCCATCTTATTCTTCCAGCAAGGGCAAGCTGACCCTATCTGCAGAGATATCCATCTCTCCCCGAAAGTCTCATTTAAGACATGTCTGACACTTCCTCACATCTATTACAAAAGAGAATGGCACGTCTTAATAATAAACTAATAGAGCCTTGGAAAAAACATCTGGAAGGGATATTGTTGTCACTGTGAGAGATGCCAGTCTGTTCGCATAAGGCAACAACAACGCTGACAAAATCTTTCTGTCATCACACTGTTCCTGAGAGACTTTCATTTCATTTTCAACAGTTTTAGTAAGAAATCAGGACCACAGCTGCAAGAGAGTCAAATTCACAGGTGCTTTCTAAAAAAAAAAAAGGGATTAGAGTCCTCTATTTTTATACACAAAATGTGCCCGCAGATAAACATCCTGAGGTAAAAACTGATAGGAGTTAAAACCGCATTGCAGATCAATAGCTTATTTTCAGGTAATATCACAGTTGCTTCAAATTCCATTAATTTGCCCAGGTCAAAATGAGAAGGGTGACATAAAGCCTGTCAAAAGAAATAATTCTCCGAAATTATCTCAAAAAGGCCCAGCAAATGGAAGCCTGATGAGAAAACAGACACAATTTTATTTGTAATTTGGAAACCTTTCAACACATTCTTCACCGAGGCCAAAAAACACAAATGTCAACACATTTGAGCAAAGCTTGTTCTCAATCTGTGGTAGAATTGTGGCGATGTGAGTTTGCTCTGGCATACAGCAAAATGCCATTAACATTTTTAGTTGTTAAAGTAATAGTTAACCAAAAAATGGAAAATTGTGTCAATAATTGCTCCCCCTCATGATGTTCCAAACCTGTAAGACTTTTGTTAATCTTCGGGAAGACAAATGAAGATATTTTTGATGGAATCTGAGAGCTTTTTGATAGAGATGCACCAATCCATCGGCCAGGGACCGGAATTAGCCTTTTTTTCCGCATTATCGGCCCGGACCACTGATCGGCCAGTCAGTCCCACATATGGTGACTGATCATGTTTTAATGTCATGCCAGATGAGGCATGCAGATATCAAAACAAATAAGTACAAAACAGCACTCACAGAAAGTTATAGATACATAGTGCTGCAGAAAAAAAAGATATTTATAATATATGATTTAGGTAAGCAACATGCACGACGTTTCCCCAAATATGAACACGATTGCAATGTGACACTGATTCAATACAATAGTAGTTCAAAAAACAAGGAATTAAAATTAAGTAACTTACATTTTAGACAAAACATAGATTATTATTGCTGCATTTCGTTAACGAGAATAGTTACAACCAAAGCCACAGAACTGCTGTGTGTCTCTGAGCAATACAGCGGCATTTCGTTACTGAATGAATCCAAGTTTTTTAATTATTTAAATGAGTTAACGATTCAGTAACCCATTCATAAAAGATAGTCACTTGCCTCGTTTCTGAATTAATCAGACGTTTGGACGAATTAGTTAAATGAATGACTAAATGACTCACTCATTAAAACGTCATTTGCCGCCACCTACTGGTGGTTCGTTTTTTATATTTAAAAGTATCATTAAAAATTTTCCAACATTTCTTATTTGTATGTTTAAAAAATATTTAAAACATTAACCTTACTAAATGATTTACCTCAGCTTCATCAAACAGTCTGTGTAAATACATCTAATGCTACTTTTATCACTTCCAGCTTCTATTTCCTCTGCAATGGAAATATGGAATTGAATGGTAACAACTCTACAGTTTATTATTCTATCTGAATTGTTTGATACAATGTAAGAATGTGACTTGAAAGATGACACATTTAATAAAGTTAGGGAAAAAATTAGAGGTCGACCGATATTGGTTTTTACCGATACCGATAGCTAGGTTGGACCACACTGGCCGATACCGATTAATTAACCGATATTTTTGAAAATAGATACTGAACGGCAACTAAAATACTGCTCTGCTAGTTTTAAAAAAGTAATAAACCATACTTTGTAAATTAATAATATTAATTTTAATTATATATTGATCATTAAAGTTATTTCATAGTTCATTAATGTTAACAAAATAACACCCTAACAAGGAACAACACTTCTATTCTACAGCTTTCATCAATCTTAGTTGATGTTACAAATGGGCTCATTGTAAAGTGTTATTTCATATTAACAGTAGGGGTGGGAATCTTTACATTTTAACAATATGTAAAATTGCAGTTTTTATGCTTTTTGTTTATATTTGGAATCTCTGTATGTTAGTACTGCCTTATTAAAATTAAGATTCAATTTAATTACGATTTTCAATAACAACTAAATATAACCATGCATCAGTTTTCAATATTACTGCACATGGCTACATTTTCATATACATTTTATATAATTTATTTTGAGCAAAATTTACTTTATTTTTTTATTATATAAGCAGGCTACTTTTAAACCAATTACTTATTTAAAATAAGTGTTCTTTAAGTATCCAAAAGTTAACAGACAATAGTTATTTTTTCCTTTCGTTTGATTATTACTGATGAGATCATTGACAGTGGCTGCTTTAACAGGCTGCATTCAAACGAATGCACAGATCTATTTCGATATATCAGATGCTCTGCTCTGAAAACATAACTGACTGTGTGTACATCAGTTTCGTATAAAAGTATTCGAAATGGCAAGTGCATTCAACCGCATCTGCAATCGAGCTTTTTAGGACGAACAAACACAAATTGCAAGTGAAAGTCTGTCAGTGCGCGAGTTTTGTGCATCTAATATACTGCTGCATTACAAACGGCAGAAATGAAGGCACATGTAAAGTAAAAAACTGCGGGTGGAAGCACGCACTGTCAAGCAATGCACACGAGTCTCACAGTGCAAATTCTGTGCAATGAAGCCAGCCGCGTTTCAGGCGCTCACGCATGCCATATGCGGGGAAAAACACAAGCTCCTTGAAGAGAGGGTTGCGATGCATTGGATGCAGCGCTGCGTTGCGCGGACAACTCGCAGGTATCTAACACACACAGGATGCGTCGTGTAGTTCAAGCAGAAATCTAAAACAGTTTTAATCACCAAATGGGCAAATGTTTACTTCAAGAATGATCAAAAAAGCGGCAAAGATTAGTTTAAACAACAGATCAAACGGAAAGAGAAAGTACGATCTATATTGTTGTAGCCATTTAAGAAAATGTGTTATCTGTTTTACATTTATGTTTAAATATTATTTGTTTGTGTTTTGTTTCAGTTTAATCTGTTAATTACGAAAGAAGTGTGTGTAATTTGTAAATGTCATAAAGGACGTGGTATGAATTGGACGGCAATACGCCGGGAGAATTGGAGAGGGTCAGACACAATTGTTGACCACTTCCACCTTTTTATTTGTGGAAAATCCCTTTTTAAACGAATTTCGTTTTGTATAATTTTTATCTTAATTTTGAATACATATTTTTGTTGATCAGTTATTAAAATCAAGTAAGAACAAGGAAAATTGCATTGTGAAATAAAGTGCGTAACAAGAAGCAAACCTACCATGCTTCCGGGGCCTGAAGAAAAGGCTAAAACATAAATTATAGCTCTATATGAAGCATACAGACTTTATTAGAGCTACAGAAATACGAATTTATCACTTAAATGCACAATCTTCCAGCAGGGTCAAGCCTTTATAAACATTAACAACAATTTGGGACAGATATGTAATATAAAACTGGGAATGGCGCGCTGTGGCGCAGCAGGATTCTGTAGGCTGAATGAACACGGTTTGCTTTCTCACATCAAGTCTTTAAATCTGCAATTTTGCTGGCTACAAATATGACCAACTGGATATAAATCAATGCAAATATATGGTAACAATCCTGACATTTAACATTGGTGTCTGACTTAACCTCTCATACTCTATGACAGCGGAGCGTGAGCCACTTCAGCAAAGAACGCAATCCGGAAAAACTATCGGCATGGATTTTTGCCGATAACCGATAGTTCAGCCAATCAACTATCGGTGCCGATTAATCAGCAAAACCGATACATCGGTCGACCTCTAGAAAAAATGGCCATTTATAAACAGTGGGAAATGACATTTGTTTTGTTATAAACAGCAACTCCTTTTCAATTAATTGTTATTTCGACCTCTTTGCTGTCACAAAGCACTTTATTTTGAGAGCTGTTTAAGTGAGAGAACATCTGTAACTTTTGATTGAGGGAATTGTAATGTTTAATAATCTCTATACGTTCTAATAATGTTTTGCAATAAAAAAAAGTGTAGATTTCTTTGTATATGCTGTCAATTATAGTTCTTAGAAAGAAAATCGGAATCTGCAAAAATCGGTTTCGGCTGGTCACACTTCAAAAAAATTGGAACTGGAATTAGCTAAGAAAATTGCAATAGACAGCAACGCAACTACCAGGTTCATGGTTACCAGGAACTAGGGGTGGGCGATATGACCTAAAATTAATATCACGGTATTTTTCATCTTTTGAACGGTGACGGTATAATATCACGGTATTTCTTTTTTTGGTACATTTTGGGAGGAGTAGCCTGTCCTGTCCCTTTAGTATGTAAATAAAGTTAATATTTTTATATTATAATAAGTAAATGGTAGGTATCCTTATCAAAAAGAGACATGGGAGAGTATTATGCATTCTCAACATATTTATTTTGCAAAAAACCTAAAGATCTTACTTAACAGTGTACAACAAAACAAAAATTATTTTTTTATTGAAATTTAATTTCTGCAATATTTAAAACCTTTAAATAACTGGGGGAAATCAACCCATGGCAATTAGTTTATAAGTAGACCAATTCTGTGGGGAAAAAGGCGGACTTGGCAACCCTGCATCCAACACGAGCTGCTGGAGTTTGTCTTTGCACACATGAGTACGAAATTTTCGTCCGACATTTTTGCACGTTAAAAAAAATACAGGTTATGTTAATCGAGTTTACACACTGCCTCTGAAACTTTCGTCCGTCATAAAAAAAATTCGGATCGTGTTTGATTTTATGCATTTTCGCATCCATAATAAGCATTTTGATAAGGACGGCGAATATGAGAAAAAAAAAAAAAAAAACGCATGCGAAAATCGGACTCAGTGTACAATGACCTATAGATTTGAATGATCACGGGTCGAAAGTAAAGAGAGATGACAAAAATAGACTGGAGGATTTGTTGCAATCTTGTACTCACTGACAAATATGAGAATGGGGCAGCCGTGGCCTAATGGTTAGAGATTTGGACTTGTAACCCAAAGGTTGCAGGTTCAAGTCTCAGGTCCGGCAGGGATTGTAGGTGGGGGGAGTGAATGTACAGCACTCTCTCCACCCTCAATACCACGACTGAGGTGAGTCCCTTGAGCAAGGCACCGATCCCCCAACTGCTCCCCGGGCGCCGCAGCAATGGCTGCCCACTGCTCCGGGTGTGTGTTCACGGTGTGTGTGTGTTCACTACTGTGTGTGTGCACTTGGATGGGTTAAATGCAGAGCACAAATTCCTTGTATGGGTCACCATACTTGGCCTCACTCACCCCCTTTCCTTCCTTTCCTTCCTTTAAAATATCTATTATAAGATGTGCTGCTCCCTTTACAAAATCGAAAGTAAAAGTAAACAGGCCGGTCGCGTTCGCCTCGCGCCGCTCAATTTGTGATCCGCTGTGTAAATCCTTTGGCCGGCCGACCGGGAAAAGTCCCGGTCGTCCCGATTGCCACTCCGCCCCTGGTATAGGCTACAGGCCCGACCTTTCTTCAGGATGTTTCACCAGTCGTTTAATGGCCACTCCCCTTTTACCTACCACCTGCAAAGCTGATACGAATATGTTTTACTTTTTTATTTACAACAATATATACAGTATAAGGACAGGTATTCAGACCACAACTGAACGTTTGAAGAAAATTTATTGTTTTAAATATACCGGTATTGACGGTATTAGAAAATCCATGTCGTGGCGCAATCTCACACCGGTGATGACTATGACACCGGTGTACCGCCCACCCCTACCAGGAACATCATTAAAATAGTCCTTGTGCCATCAGTGGTTCAAAAAATTGTTGAATAAAGTTGTTATTTTTGTTTTCTTTGCACAAAAAAAGTATTCTTATAGCTTCATAACATTAATGTTGAACCACTAATGTCACATAGACTGTTTCAACGATTTCCCTACTACCTTTCTGGGCCTTGAAGGTGTCAGTTGCGTTGCTATCTATGCAGGGTCAGAAAGCTCTTTGACTACATTGAAAATATCTTAATTTGTGTTTAGAGGATGGACAAAGATTGTACAGGCTTGGAACGACATGAGGGTAAGTAACTAATGACAGAATTTTAATTTTCAGGTGAACTATCCCTTCATCTAATCATCTAATCATCTAACATCAAAAGATAAACACAACCATCAGAATGCCAGCACGCCCTACATTTCAAAGTTACAGTAAAATGAAGATGATTTCAACACATGCTTAACTTTATTCTCCACAAGAGCATCAAGCCTTGTTCTTCACTAGTAAGAAACACATGGAGACGGGTACTGACATCCTGATGACTAACCAAGAACAAGCATTTCCTTTTAGACAAAATAAACTGAGGATTAAAAAAAACATGTCTGAGATCCAAGGCCAACATTGTAAACTAAAACCGACATCTGTACCACATTCAATTAAATTGACTAATAAATCAAACTCGCTGCCATGTTGCCATTATAAATTGTGATGCTGGCATCAACATGTGCAGCCATCATATAAAAAGCACAATGAAACCAACTCATCAGACTTCACAGTGGATTGTGGCTGAGGGTAAATGTACGCAAAAAACACTTACAGCACTGTGAGCTCGGTGCACGTCTTCAGAGTGGAATAATTCAGCAACTCAACGTAGTTCTCAGCGATGTCCCTGTGAGGAAAGATGAGCCAAGAAAAAGCAAAGAAAGAAAAACAGCTGTAAATTTTAAAAATACTTATAAATCCTGACTTCGAGGACATGAGAGGAAGACAACATTCGCACTGATGACTGGGAAAACTCATCCCATTGCTCTGCCTGCAACAACAAAAATAAATCTGATCAAGAGCCATAGGTGCTTGACAGTGACATGAATAATCAGCGTGCTTCATGAAGCCCCATGACGAAATTGTACGTTCAGCGAGCACCTTGTCGAGAGGACGTGCCTGACTTTGATAGTACCGCTGATAGTCTGATAGACTCCAAACTGTCAGGCTGGACTAGCAGATGGCAAATTATCATTCAGCTGCAAAAGTATCGCAGCGTGAGTAAGCGGCTCGCATTTGTAACGTCAAAAATCGCAGTGACCCTGCTGATGGCCATTGTCAGTTTCTTTCTGCACTGCCTATAATTACCAGAGCGCACTGTTCACATAAAAGCCGAAAATGAGTCCTAAGTGCTCATTATGAAAGGATAGACGCTTGAAAATACACAAACGACACATTTGACTAAGAGGCACTATGAGAAGGGTATTCATTGTTAAGATGTGTGAGCTGTAGTCAGACCTTTGACTAAACAGCACAAGCAGCTTAATCTGGCCTATAAACCCCCATTTAGACAGGAAGACAGTGTCTGACTGGTATGTTAAAAAAGAAATCACAGTTTGTTTTGTTCGCACTAACCTGAAAAACTGGCAGATCTACAGATTATTTCATCCTGAAAAGCACTCGTTGTATCACCCGGTACCTCGTAAACATGACTTTGTTTCCAAGTAGACTGATAATAAACCCTGTGTGCCCTTACTCCAGGAAGCTGCTTGAAATCGGCCAATCAGATTAAAGCTCGCCAGATAAAGAAAAATGCTTTCCAGTTCTGTGCACAATATCCATCAGATGGTCAGTAAATTGGGCGGCCTGTGGGTGTCCTGTCTAAAAATAATCAAGGTAATTGTCGGCTATAAAACTTGAACAATAACATCTTTGAAGTTTTTGAGCGAGTGTGGTCTTCTTCGCAAGGTTCTTGTGAGCATAGCAAGCGCTGACAGCAGCGTAAACTATATTAAGTGGTTTTGCTTAGACATCTGCGAAATTTCGCTGAGTGCTGATATGATTTATACCGAGTAAGATTTGCTAAATTCAAACCTAAGCGCTAGAGACGATTAGGATGTGGTATCATTTGTTTAGTTCGGAGATTATCAACTCTTGTTAATCTTAGAATGACCTATTTAAATAAACCAAAGAGCATGATGACTAATAAGCTAATGAACATGCAGGTATAAACACACACGTACTGAGATAAGCAGACTCTTATAAGCTAAAACAGCAAAACAAACATTCCCAGAGTACTTTCCAGAAAAGTCAGCTTGATATGTTGAACTTGAGGTCACTCGGATCAAAAATAAGTTACGTCTTACTTTCTAAACAAGATGCACATGTACACACACACTGAAGTAAATGGACTAGCCAAGAACATTATTAAAGTATCACAGCACAAACACTTGTAGTTAAGCTAGTCATGTCAAGAAAATTCACTGAATTAGAATGATTTAATTACAGCCAGGCTTGCTGTGTATGGAAGCATATGTGTAGCAATATTCAATTTGCAATGCAATATGCAAAAGGGCAATACAATATTCAAAATGACAATGCAATATTCAAAATGACAATGCAATATTCAAAAAGGCAATATAATTCTGTATTTAAATTTACATTTTCAATCACCTCAACGCGTGCAAAATTTGGTGCATATAATGAAATTGAAAATTAAATT
>NC_133383.1:14488700-14524756 GCF_049309525.1 Garra rufa
CAGTCTGTGGCACTGCTGAGGTGGTATGAAAGCCCAGTTCCCCTTCGGGAATGTCGAGCTGCGTCGGAACGCTTTGGGAACGCCTCCAGCGTGACCACGCTCTGAATCACGTGTGTAATCAGTCCAATAGAGAAGCGCGTGTGACGTCACGGACGGGGTGACATCAGGAACCAGGAAGCTATAAAGCACATGCGGTGAATGCAGCCGGCAGCTTCTGTCTTTCAGTCGCGCTCTGTGTGTATGTTTGTCCGTCAGCACTGTTTTTCAGGGCCCGTTTGCTCTACTTTTATTTGAGTGCTGACATAGAGAAAATAAAATGGGCGATAGCAAGCAGTTTAAACGTTGTGTTCCTCCATGCCAACGTTACATTACGGCTGAGGACACACACACTTTGTGTGTTGCTTGCTTGGGGGTGAGACATGCCCAGTCAGCCTTTGAGGAGGCTGATTGTGTGCATTGTTTGTGGTTGCCACTCCGCACGCTTTGCTCCCGGAGGGCTCTCTTTAAAGGAAGGAGCCCTCACTAGCATTCCTCGCGGATCAGGTCCCGCTTCTGCTGAGGCAGAGCGGCGCCTGCATTCGTGGGGATCGCAGATGGATCTGCTATCGAGTGTGGAGACGGGCGAGCCCCTTTCTCCATCCTCCTCTGGCAGATCCTTGCCCTTTTCTGGTGTGGAAGCCCGCACCTCGGCTTCTTCCCACCAGGAGGAGCACTCGTCCCTCCGTCTTTCTTCCTCTGAGGAGGAAGATACGGAGATGGTCGAGGAGGCTGGTCCCACGCCCTCCCAGCCTGTCGAGTACGAGGAGTTGGTGGAGGTGGTCACCTATGCTGTTGCCAAACTCAACATCAGTTGGCCGGACGTGGTGACCGGGGAGCAGAAAATTAAAACTGCAAGCGATTTTTAATGCTGAAAATCCATTTATCCTTTGCTGAAACTTCCGCGTCTTTATGGAGAGCGCAGGTCATGGTTGCTTAGCAACGGCAGACGCCACAGCAGAGCAGGCTACAGAGCGGTTTGGAAAGAAAGAGAAAGCGGCCCAGGGCTTCTGAGGGCAGGCCCCCCTGGGCAAATTCTACCAGCACCCCAGTGCCCTCGAGAGATTGGTCTGCCAACCCTGCCACCTTCGGTGCTTCAGGGCGCAGCGATCTCTCGCGAATCTCCCTCTCTGCATCCGCCCTTTCGCGTTGCGGTGCAGAAGGATTCGCCATCTCAAAATCCATCAGAGGTCAACCTCGAGAGGCTGATTCCCTTAGTAGATCATTTAGCAGCGTGGAAACTTCTGCCAAATGTATCTCAATGGGTCCTGCAGACTGTAGAAAGAGGTTACAAGATACAGTTTGGCGCCCGGCCGCCATCTTTTCAAGAGGTTATCACCACTATTGTGGCCCCTCAGCAGGCTCTGATTATGGAACAAGAGGTAGAAACTCTCTTGAGGAAGGAGGCCATCGAGGTGGTCCCTCCTCATCTCATGGAGTGCGGGTTCTACAGCCACTACTTCATAGCTCCAAAGAAGGATGGAGCCTTGCGTCCAATTCTAGATCTCGGAATGCTGAATGCATTACAGTGGTGGCTCAGAACCAGGGGGTTTTCCCCGAGGGGCAACCCACTCCGTTTGATCAAGGTCACGCGGCGTTGCCTTCGTGCCTTGGATATGTGGAGGAAGCCTTGGTTCCTCTCTCAAGGCCCAATGTTGGGAGCTCCATGTCGTCGTGTGACACTTGCGATGGACGCTTCCCTCACTGGATGGGGAGCGGTCATGAGTGGCCGCTCAGCCCAGGGTCTGTGGACTGGACGCCATCTTACGTGGCATATCAATTGCCTGGAAATGCAGGCCGTGTTTCTAGCTCTGAAACACTTCCTCCCAGACCTGAGAGATGTGTTGGTTCGCACCGACAACACATCGGTGGTCGCTTACATCAACCACCAAGGAGGTCTGCGGTCACGCCCCTTGAACAACAACAGATCCTTGTGTGGTCCCAGGGGAAACTCCTCTCGCTGAGTGCAGTTTATATACCTGGACATCTCAATGTGGGAGCAGACGTCCTGTTGAGGCAGGGGCTGAGGCCCGGGGAATGGAGACTCCACCCCGAGGTGGTGGAAGTCATCTGGAGCAAATTTGGGAAAGCCCAAGTGGATCTCTTTGCGAGCCAGGAGACGACACAATGTCCCCTTTGGTTCTCTCTCAGTCATCCAGCTCCCCTGGGACTGGATGCTATGGTACAGATGTGGCCGAGGCTTCGTCTGTACGATTTTCCCCCGACCGCTCTGCTCCCGGGAGTTCTGGAGAGAGTGCGCCAGGACGGAATCCGCCTCTTGTTTGTGGCCCCGTTCTGGCCGGGTCGAGTCTGGTTCTCAGACCTGAGTTCTCTCCTAGACGGCCCTCCTTGGGAAATTCCCGTCAGGAGGGATCTCCTCTCACAGGCAGGGGGTGCGATCCTGCACCCTCGCACGGAGCTATGGAAGTTATGAGTGTGGCCCCTGAGGGGGCACAGCTCCTAGATTCCGGTCTCTCAACCGAGGTTGTTGAGACCATCATCCAATCCACAGCTCCCTCTACGAGGAAAATGTACACCAGGAAGTGGAATATGTTTGTCCTGTGGTGCAATCAGCACCAGATTAACCCAGTTCACTGCCCAGTTGGTTCAGTGCTGGACTTTTTGCAAGCCCGCCTTACGGCCGGTAACGCACACTCTACGCTGAAGGGCTATGTGCTGGCCATAGATGCCTTCCATGCTCCCTTCGGTGATACCTCCCTTGGGAGACTTCCCCTGGTGTCACATTTCCTCCGCGGTGCGCTGAGGCTGAGGCCCCCGGCAGTGGTACTAGAAGCTCTATGTAATCCTCCTTTCGAGCCCATTGAGGAAATCTCGGACAGGCTTTTGTCCTTTAAAACAGAAGCTTAACTGTATGTGTCCTGTGCGAGCACTGGACACATACGTCCACAGAGCTGCCCTGTGGAGGAAGACGGAACAATTATTTGTATGTTTCGGTCCCCATAATAGAGATCTTCCAGCTTCTAAGCAAACACTAAGTCGGTGGATTTCGGATGCCATTTCTATCTCTTATAAGTCTTCTGGTCTTCCCTCTCCATTGGAAGCCAAGGCTCACTCGACCCGCAAAGTTGCGGCGTCCAAGGCTTTCCTAGCAGGGGTTCCCCTGCAGGATGGTCCACGCCACTTACATTTGTGAGGTTCTATGAGTTAGATCTCCCCCACACTCCGGGCTCCCACGCCCTCCATTCTGATGCACCTACTACCAGTAGGACTATTTAATCTAGGCTACTTTGTCCCTTTCTATAAGTTGGCTGAGGCCACTCCTTTCTCTGCTTCACTAGCAGCAATTATTCTGGGCTACTTTCGCCCTTTTCAAGAGTGGGCTGAGGCCGCTCTTTTTCTCGGCTTCTTTGCTACTTTCGCCCTTTTCAAGAGTGGGCTGAGGCCGCTCTTTCTACTCGGGCTACCTTGCCCTTTCTACAAGTCGGCTTAGGCCGCTCCTTTCTCTGCTTCTCTAGCAGCAATTATTCTGGGCTACTTTCGCCCCTCTCTCCTGCCTCTCGGCAGCCATTTGGGCATTCCTGCCCCTCTCTACCTGCTTCACACAGAGCAGGGCTTTGGAATTCTGGCGGCGTGGGCATATCGTTCCCAAAGCATTCCGACGCAGCTCGACGTTCCCGAAGGGGAATGCCTCGGGTTTCGTATTAAACCCTAGTTCCTCGAGTGAACGAGACGCTGCGTCGCCTACCACAATTCCAGCGTCCCTGCAGTGCTCCTGGTGGCACTCCGAAGACGCAGCATCTCGTTCCCTCGAGGAACTAGGGTTTCATACAAAACCCGAGGCGGTTTCTTTGACAGTGGCCTTCAGCTCATCTGCATTTTTTTGGTCTCTTGTTTCTCATTTTCCTCATGACAATACCCCATAGATTCTCTAACTGGCTAGTTTGATGGCCAGTCAAGCACACCAACACCATGGTCATTTAACCAACTTTAGGTGCTTTTGGCAGTGTGGGCAGGTGCCAAATCCCGCTGAAAAATAAAATCATCATCTTTAAAAAGCTGGTCAGCAGAAGGAAGCTTGAAGTGCTCTAAAATTTCTTGGTAAACGGGTGCAGTGACTTTGGTTTTCAAAAAACACAGTTGACCAACACCAGCAGATGACATTGCACCCCAAATCATCACAGACTGTGGAAACTTATCACTGGACTTCAAGCAACTTGGACTATGAGCTTCTCCACCCTTCCTCCAGACTCTAGGACCTTGGTTTCCAAACGAAATACAAAACTTGCTCTCATATAAAAAGAGGACTTTGGACCACTGGGCAACAGTCCACTTTTCTTCTCCTTAGCCCAGGTAAGACGCCTCTGACGTTGTCTGTGGTTCAGGAGTGGCTTAACAAGAGGAATACAACAACTGTAGCCAAATTCCTTGACACGTCTGTGTGTGGTGGCTCTTGATGCCTTGACCCCAGCCTCAGTCCATTCCTTGTGAAGTTCACCCAAATTCTTGAATCAATTTTGCTTGACAAGCCTCTCAAGGGTGCAGTTCTCTCCGTTTTTCTTCCACACAACTTTCTGTTAACATGTTTGGATACAGCATTCTGTGCACAGCCAGCTTCTTTGGCAATGAATGTTTGTGGCTTACCCTTCTTGTGAAGGGTGTCAATGATTGCCTTCTGGACAACTGTCAGATCAGCAGTCTTCCCCATGATTGTGTAGCCTAGTGAACCAAACTGAGAGACCATTTTGAAGGCTCAGGAAACCTTTGCAGAGTTTTTGAGTTGATTAGCTGATTGGCATGTCACTATATTCTAATTTTGTTGAGATAGTGAATTGGTGGGTTTTTGTTAAATGTGAGCCAAATCATCACAATTAAAAGAACCAAAAATTTTAACTATTTCAGTCATTGTGCACTGAATTTATTTAATACATGAGTTTCACAATTTGAGTTGAATTACTGAAATAAATGAACTATTCCACAACATACTAATTTATTGAGATGCACCTGTATTTTGTCATGTCATATATTTAAACCCATCAAACAGAGCTGCCTTTTTTTAAAGCTAAAACCATTTTAACATGTCAAAGTAAATTTTCTACACGTGAAGGAACATTAGTTTTATGTCAAAGTTAATTTATCCAGGTCTTACATACAGGGGTTGGACAATGAAACTGAAACACCTGGTTTTAGACCACAGTTAGTATGGTGTTGGGCCTCCTTTTGTGGCCAATAGAGCATTTCGTCTTTGGAATGACAAATACAAGTCCTGCACAGTAGCCAAAGGCATTTTGAGCCATTCTCCTCTTGCAGATCAGGGGTCAGGTCACTACATGATACTGGTGTAGGAAAATGTTATCTGACTCGCTCCTCCAAAACACCCCAAAGTGGCACAATAATATTCAGATCTGGTGACTATGCAGGCCATGGGAGATGTCCAACCTCACTTTCATGTTCATCAAACCACTCTGTCACCTGTCTTGCTGTGTGTACTGGTGCATTATCATCCTGATACATGGCACCACCTTCAGAGTACAATGTCTGAACCATTGGGTGCACATAGTCAACCTTCACACCTGTTCTTACTGGTGGAATGTGCAATCAGTGAAGACTGGCCACCAGGCTGCAAAAATATAGCCATGAAACCTCCAACATTATATTGGCCAGTGTTTCAGTTTCATTGTCCAACCCCTGTATATTTCATACATGTGAATTGCCAAACCACATTTGGCATTATTGACATTATTATTTCGCTAAAAACAAGGTATTCCTTTAAAAATAAACCATTTGTCAAAATGATGGATGTGGGGTACACTGTGCCAGATGATTTGGGGTAAGATATGTCAGTGCCTGAATGGATCAAAATTGTTCCATGAGTGCTGTCACAGATAAACTTTGATTATTGGAATGTTGAATATTAATAACTCTTTTTTATAATTAAGAATTTACCATATGCACTATGTATTTTACTATATTTCACTGAAAAGGTTACTAATTTCACTATATTATTTCTTTATACACTACCAGTCAAAAGTTTTTAATGTTTTTTTTTAAAGAAATATCTTTTACATTTATTTGATCTAAAGCACAGAAGAAGTAAGATTTTGATTTTTTTTTACTATTTAAAATAATTGTTTTTTATTTTAATCTATTTTAAAATGTAATTTATTCCTGTGATTTCAAAGCTGAAATTTTTTGCATCATTACTGCAGTCACATGATCCTTCAGAAATCATTGTAATATTCTGATTTGCTGCTCAATAAAACATTATTATCATTATTAGGTGGAATAGATTTTTTCAGGTTTCTTTGATGAATAGAAAGTTCAGAAGAACAGCATTTATCTGAAAATAGAAATCTTTTGTAAAATTAGAAATGTCTTTTGATCAATTTAAAGCATCCTTGCTAAATAAAAGTATTATTTCTATCATGTCTTTCCCAAAATATATGTGTGTGTGTGTATATATACTGACTCCAAGCTTTTGAATGGTATAGTGTATAATGTTACAAAATCTTTTTATTTCAGAAAAATGCTGATCTTTGGATCTTTCTTTTAATCAAAGAATTCTGAAAAGCTGTACTCAACTGTTTTAAATTTTGAATAATAATAATAAATGTTTCTTGAAAAGCAAATCATCATATTAGAATGATTTCTAAAAGATTATGTGACACTGAAGACTGGAGTAATGATGCTGAAAATTTAGCTTTGATCACAGGAATAAATTATATTTTAAAACATATTCAAATAGAAAGCAGTAATTTTAAATTGTAAAATATTTCACAATATTACTGCTTTTGCTGTACTTTGGATCAAATAAATGCAGGCTTGGTGAGCAGAAGAGAATTATTTAAAAAAACATTAAAAATCTTACCGTTCAAAAACTTCTGACTATAAGTGTACATCACTATATTTCACTAAAAAAATAAATAAAAAAGTTGATTCCAGGCTAAAATAATATAAACTGTATATACTGTTGTGCATTAGTAAAGGTGCAGAGGATTTTATCCTCTACTTTGTGTATGTAAAAGGTAAAAAAAGAGGGGTCAATAACAGGAAATACTTACAGCCAACTGAGCAAGGGCATGTGCTGACAGAGACTCAAGTCGGGCAGCCACATCAGGGACGTGTTCACCATTGATCTGAATAAAGATTAAGATGAAATAAAGATTAAAATCAACCACCTAAAAAGGCAACACAGCCTCGACGTGCAGACTGTCACATCGAGAGCCTTGAAGGTCTTTATTGTAGCAATTCAACAAACCCCCTGCGGCACTTTCAAAAAAACAATCAAGGATTTCTGCCAGACTAGTTGTGTGCTTTTAGGTGTCCTCTGTTTCGCAAGCATAATTATCTGGAAATTGTGTTTCAAATTAGTTCTTGTGAAGTGAGTCCTTATTTATTATCAACTAATATATTAATGTAAAAATATCTCCTCTGAAAAAAGGTCAATCATTTTAGTCAAAAACACCAGGAAATGCGTTTAACACTAAATGCAAACAATACATAATTTAGCTTATTATGCAAATTTAGAGAACAGTTTTATCTGTTCTCATAACTGAAAGATTAATGGATTGCTTATTATGCAGCGGACACTTGTACAGCTAATATACAAGCTTTTATTTTTTCATAATAAATCACAGAAAAACAAAAGTTCAGTTCCTATATTTACTTTTATGTGTTTCACAATGCAGTACAGAGAACAGAGTGTCACACCAATATGGACTAGGGCTGTGCAATATGGACAAAATAATCATATTGCGATTTTTTGAAGGAATATTGCGATTGCGATTTTATTTGCGATTTTTTTTTTTTTTTTTTTGCTTTTTCAAACAAGCTACATACATACATTCTAAATGTATTCAGTGCACAAGAAGTGCATAACAAAACATTTCACCATGAAATAACATAGTATTAAGTTTAATAAACAAAACTGTAGTAAAATTGTCTTTAAAACAGACAACATAAAATAAATAAGCCATTTTACTTTTTTCCCGGTACTTTAGCCTACTTTGTGCAATAACGAATACATTCAATTCAGTGGAAAAATAAGTCCAAAACTCTCTATTTTAACATTTTGAGGGTTCTAAAATCTTTTGCTTTTTTTTTTTTTTTTTAGAAATTCTTATGTTTTAATTTTTCTGATAATGAAAAAGCATAAACATTTATTTATTTTTAATCAAATTAAAAATAAACCCTTTTAATTTTTGTCAAACAAACAGAAATTTACTGTTAAAATCAATGCGTGGAAGAAAAAATATATTCAGTTTAAAACGTTTAAATAATAATTAAGTGGTTAATCTTGTTGTAATTTTTTTTATCATATATATTGTTTTATGTAAATTATTTAAATAGGAATATATATAAACACCTACATTATACTGTACAAAAGTAATACAGGACTAATATTGTTCTGTTACATGTTAAACCGTACTTTTATTTTGACAGGTTGCAGTGAAGTTTCTGTGTGTATATGATGCTAGTTTTCTCAAATGAAACGGTAAAAGTGAAACTCACAGCAGCGATTTGGCGATTGAGTTTATCTGTTCATGTGAGATGCAAATGCCAAAAATTAGCGGGAGCGTCACGTGTGCTTCAGTCTGCATGTAGTAAAGAAATAAAACGCGTCTCCTCATACATACAGAAGCAAACGGAACATGCACGATTCACAGTAAAACGATCTTTTTGCATTTCAGTTTTCACAGACACTAGTCCATATCGCGATTTGAATTAAGTGACAGACCAACTTTTGATTTATTAATACAAAAATCGACGAATTACGTGGCATTCCGCGCCATAGTAGATTAGGTTTTTATGAATGGAGTCCGCGATCCAGTCCGTGTTTTCTTGGAGGAGACATTGTAATCACGCGACCATGAAGAGACAGAAATGACATGCCTTAGTGTAAATAAGATAAATAACATAAGGCAATTTAGTATGTTTAATAAAAGAACTATGTATAGACCTGTTCTATAGGAAAGATAACCTTAAATGACTTCTATTGTGATGTGGCGCTATATCGAAAATAAAATGAACTTGACGTTCAAGGGGGGCGGGGGTGCCGTTGGAGGATAGATAAAATCGCAGCCTTGTGCGGTTTAGAAATCGCATGTGCTTAAATCGCGATTTTTTTGCGATTGCGATTAATTGCACAGCCCTAATATGGACACATCAAAAAATAATTTATTGTAAATACAGACTCCCACAAGCTAAGCTTTTGCATGCAATGGCTAAATTGCAAACAGAGCCGGACTGTTGGAAACCATTCAGAAGACGTACTACCGTTATTTCAGCTATTAATATTTATAATCTCAAGTGTATAATCTCTTCTGGGGTGATTTCATGATACATATCTTCATTCATGAAAAGTAATCTCATGAGGGACTGTTCTTTGCAGTGATGCTTAACATCTCTTAGGCTTTTTTCTGTTATTAGTTAGGCGTCCCTGAGAGAACCCTGGGTTTTATTAAGGTGGAGGAACATAAATGAAACATTCATGAAACATGATTCAGTGATTCAATTATACTCAGTAAGCCGAAAGTGGCAAACAATGCGAAACTGTGCCAAGTGTTCATTCAGAGAGCTGTGATGGACAAAAAAAAAAGATAATTATAATTGACTCAGAATGCACAGTTTATTTGTACACACTGTCTGAGTTTGTGAGATTACGGTTCACTAAATAAATTCAATGCAAATGCAAATCATGTAACAGCACAAACATGGACAACAAAGTCTATGCAATTTGCATGCCACAGTTTTTTGTTTAGAAATACTGTGTAAATGTTTTACATTTACTTTGTACTAATCACACCCCAATGTTTCAGTTAACACCCTATGAAAAACACACAATCTACCTGAAAACCAGTGGGTCCTTCTATGATAGAAGTGTTTTTTCCAGTTTGAGAAACTGAAATAAATAAATAAGTGAATAGATCATAATAAGAATAGAATTTATTTTATTTGCTTAGTTCTTATAAACTGTAAGATACTTTAAAAATAATTAAAAATATGTTTTTTAAAAGGGGGATATTTCAGCAAAATCTACTGAAAACTACAAAACAAAACATTGAAAAAAAAAAAGAGGGATATTTTAATTTATGTAATAGTTCATTGTAGGGCTGTCCCCCGAATAGTCGAAGATTCGATGCATCGATATGCGGAGCCTGATTCGACCACCGATCTCACAGTCGAATCTTCGCGGGTGAAACGAGCATCATACCATTTTGGCATTATGGGGGTGCTCAATGTCTAATTGCACACAGAACTACTGGTTTTGTACGGTTATATTACATTATATACAGCCTTTGATTATGATAATGCAGTAAAAACAAAAGTGAAAAGAAAGAAGCGTTCAATAAATATTTTTAACGTGTTTGTGAATAAATCTAACCACCCCTGTGACAGATTTAATTTTCACTTGCCCTGATCCATGATGAGATGCGGACCATCTTGACGGCAGAGATTACACCGGCGGCGATCACACCGAACGCGTTTTTGCAATTGGAGGCGCCTCTTTTGAATGGTTTTCTGTTGGCAGTGAGCGTTCTGCGCTCTGTTTATGCGCCCCCCGCGCCTCGCGTTTTTGCAGGAGCGCTCTGAGCGCCTGAAGTTGAAAAAAAAAATCAACTCTGAGCGGAAAAACGCCTAACGTCATTCGCGTTCTTTTCCATTGTCCAATCGAATGAATGGAGAGGCGGGACTTCTGTTGTGATGGCGAAAGTTTACCGTCGCTTAAAAAGTCCGGAGACTGCAAGAAATGGAGGAGAAACCTTTGGTGTCTATCGTGGGTAACCAGGAGCTGTATTATTTAGGGTTTCTGCTAATATGACAGTTTACTTAACAGCAAAAAACTAAGATTTTAGAGCGTTCGCGCTATAATCCTTTGATTTGACTGACAGGACAGCTGTTTCGGTCGTTGCTTAGCAAAAAAGGCAGTGCTGTGCGCCTCGCGTTTTTAGAACTAAAAGACGCGTTCTGTGTTTTTATTTAAACCTAAATAAGTTCGTCTGTCAGTTGGCAGGCAGTTTTGGTCGCTTTATTAAAAGTTGTTGCTGTGTGCAGTGTGTAAAATAAAATAAAAACTGTTTTACCCTCCTGCTGACTATAGTGTCGTGCCCCTCCCAACCCATTCACACACACACATAGGCCTAGATGATTCGACTATCGGTCGACTATAGAAAGATTCGAAAATTCTGATTCGACTATGAAAATTCATAGTCGGGGACAGCCCTAGTTCATTGCTTTAAAAGGGAAAAAAACATGAATATAGAAGGATTGATGCACAACTTTGAGAATATTATGTCAATTTATCAATATATTACACTGCCGTTCAAAAGTTTGGGATCAGTACGGTGCGTTCACACTACAGCGTCAAATCCGCGCTCAGTGCCGCTGGCAACGCTACAACGCCACTGCTTTGGGGTGTGTCAAATTTAGGGCAGAGCACGCCTCTGAAAAACAATGTTCACACCCTATTTACGTTCCATTGTCTTCTTTTAACGGCGGTTCGCAAACTAAACACTGGCATGTAATGAAAGCATGCAAAGTACATTTACTTTTGCTTGACTTTTTCAATAATATGTGATTTCAGCTCAGTAATCCACCAGTTTCAGAAACACGCGTCATAATCTTGCCTTGCCTACTCTTCACAGCGATTGGTTGTCGCCGGCGTTTTGCGCTCGAAATTTGCATAAAGTTGAGGAATGCCCAACCTTTTGACGCTCTCAGCCGCTCTCAACGCTTTCTCCGCAACGCTTCCAATCCCAAAATGCACCACGCGACCGTTTACGCTCAACTTCCACATGAATGAATTGAAAACGCTCGCTTCGCCCCGCTCGCTACGTGCCAGTGTGAACGCACCGTAAGACTTTTCTGCTCATCAAGGCTGTGTTTATTTGATTAAAAATACAGAAGAATCAGTAATATTGTGAAAGTTTTCTATTTTAATATATTTTAAAATATAATTGATTCCTGTGATGCAAAGCTTAATTTTCAGCATCATTACTCCCGTCTTCAGTGTCACATGATCCTTTAGAAATCTTTCTAATATTCTGATTTATTACCAATATTTTTTGGGAACCTGTAATACTTTTTTCAGGATTCTTTGAAGAATACAACATTAAAAAGAACAGCATTTATTTAAATTAGAAATATTTTGTAACATTATACACTATTGTTCAAAGTTTGGGGTTAGTAATTTCTTTCTTTCTTTCTTTGAAAGTAATTAATACTTTTATTTAGCAAGGATGTGTTAAATTAAAGTGATAATAAAGACTTAAACTGTTAGAAAAGATCTCTATTTTGAATAAATGCTGTTCTTTTTAACTTTTTATTCATCAAGGAATCCTGAAACAGGTATCGCATGTTCCAAAAAAAAAAAAAAAAAAAACAGAGCAGCACAATTGTTTCCAACATTGATAATAAATTAGTATATTAGAATAATTTCTGAAGTATCTGGAGTAATGACGCTGAAAATTTGGCTTTGCTTCACAGAAATAAATAATATTTTGAAGTATATTACAATAGAAAACCGTTATTTTAAATTACAATAATGTTTTATAATACTACTTTTTATTCTGCATAAATAGAACTTTGATGAGCATAAGAGACTTCTTTTAAAAAAGTCTAAAAAAAGTAAAAAATTCTCCTCTCTTCTTGATCCTCCCTTTCTAGCCTGTTTTTCCCCTCTTTCTTGATCTTCTCCTTCTAGCCTGCACTCTTCTAACAACGCCTGATATATGGTATTTTTGAGCACTTCCTATGTTGATCTGCCTCCTTAGGATGAATCACTTGTTGTATTCCCAATTGTAAGTCGCTTTGGATAAAAGCGTCGGCTAAATGAATAAATGTAAATGTAAATGTAAAAACATTAAAAATCTTATTTATCCCAAACTTCTGAACGGCAGTGTGTTAATAAAAAAATATATTTTTTTAATGAAAAAAGGAATAACATCTATAGTTTTGTACAATATCCATTTTATATTAATCAAAATGTGTCTAAAAGGTAAAAAATTAATGACAAAATGAACACAAAAATACAGTAAAATTACTTTTAAAAAATTGAAAATAAAAAAATAATTGAAAACTTAGAAAGAAGAGGAAAAAAATGTACAAAAACAGTTGTGATGGGAATAAATTTCCTTTTTGTACTCTAGTCCTTTCTGGCTCAGCTGTGGAACTAGAAGCCAGAGGACTTTTCCAGGGATATTAAAGAGATTTTAATGAGGGACTAAGATAATGAATTTCTTACTATTAGTACAAATGGCTGCACAATGGCCTTCAGGCAACCCGTATGTTGAAATCTAAAAAGTGTCAAAGTCTGTTCCTTCCTTGTGGATACATACAGTTCTCTGTTATGGTGAAAAGATCAAAAACTTGTCTCAGAGATGGTTTGCTGAGTCTTGTTGCAACAAAATTGGCTGTGTTTCAGGGTTAGTGATCCCTCGATTGCTTTTGTTACTTGAATGACGAGATGCCTTTCTGTTGACATTCCTTTTGAATTTGTAACCGAAAAGGGAAGGCAAAAATACTGCTAAACTCAGTTGTGTCTTTGACAACTGACAACTGATCTAAAATTGTTGTGAGAATTATGCCACTGCCTTGATATATACACAGGGAAAAAGTAGCACAAATATAAGACAATATGACTAAACTTTAACCTCATGAAACAACCTCCTAGAAATAGTTTTCAATTTCTTGTCAGACAATCGGATCAAAAACAGTTAATTTTATGAAACAAAGCTTGACATTTTCCTCAAAGAGATAACATTAAGAACAACTGATTAAACAAAATGCCACCGTGGAGAATCACCATGCAATATTTTAAAACACTAAGATACTTACAGAAATGTCAGCGATCTCAGACCGATGAACGTATCACGGGTAATGCTTTTAAGTGGATTGTGGTCTAAAACACTGAGGGAAGAAAAACAATAATACAATAACTGAAATGTCTTTTACAAAATGTTAAGCACAAACACACATTGTTCGAATGCTGTTTTTTATGTTTTTGTTTTTTGTACACTGACACACTTTTCATAATTTCGGCTCTGTATGCCACTAGAATAGTTTGAAATGATACAATCAAGATGAAATTGAAGTGCAGACTTTAAGCTTTAATTCAAGGGGTTGAACAAAAATATAACATAAAATGCTAAGGAATTACAACCATTTTTATACACAGATCCCCCATTTTCAGGGGCTCAAAAGTAATTGGACAAATGAATATAATCATAAATAAAATGTTCATTTTTAATATTTTGTTGAGAATCCTTTGCAGGCAATGACTGTCTTAAGTCTGGAACTCATGGACATCACCATAGACTGGGTTTCCTCCTTTGTGGTGCTTTGCCAGGCCTTTACTGCAGCTGACTTCAGTTGTTGTTGGTTTGTGGGTCTTTCTGCCTTTAGTTTTGTCTTCAGCAAGTGAAATGCATGCTCAATCAATTGGAAATCAGAAGATTGACTTGGCCATTGCAGAATATTCCACCTTTTTACCTTTAAAAACTCCTGGGTAGCTTTTGCTGTATGTTTTAGGTCATCGTCCATTTGTATTATGAAGAGCCGCCCAAACAATTTTGCTCCATTTAACTGAATCTGGGCAGACAGTATATCCCTATACACTTCAGAATTCTTCCAGCTGCTTCTGTCTTCTGTCACATCATCACAAAACACCGGTAACCCAGTGCCACTGGAAGCCATGCATGCTCATGCCATTACACTGCTCCACCATGTTTCACAGATGATGATGTTCTCCATACTTTTTTCTACCGTCATTCTGGTACATGTTGATTTTAATTTCAGCAGTCCAAAAAATGCTTTTCCAGAAGTGGTCTGGCTTTTTAAAAAATTTTTTTTGACAAAGTCTAATCTGGCCTTGTTTGCACCTTGTGGTAAACCCTCTCTATTTTGCTCTTGTGAAGTCTTCTCTTGATTGTAGACTTTGACAGTGACACTAGGGCTGTGTGATATGGACAAAAGAAACCTATCACGATTTTCTTAAACAGTATTGCGATTTTAATCACGATTTTGACACAGACATGTTTTACAGTGTGAATCTAAAACTTTTTTTTTAAAGGAAAAAAATTTGATCTTTATCAAAGACCTGTAACATGTCTCTAAAACAGAAGGCGGAAAAAAAAATCACCTAGCAGGTGAAAAAAAGGTAGGAGCACCAAAAAAAATTCTCTTTAGTAATGTACTGATCTTGATTCTTCATGGCTGATTCTGACTGCAGATGTTTTACAAGCACGTGATCAAATTAGGCAACTCTTTCAATATTCAAAGTGTCGCTCTCTAAACGTGGGGTATTAAAATTGCTTTTGAATGCGCGTTGGTCGCTTTTGGTTTCGTTTTAACGATCGTGCGAGACTCTCAAAGGCGCTGAGCGTGCATTCTACAATAAAAGAGATTATTTTACCAAAACCATTTGAAATATGAGAGGACACACACAGGATTTTGCAAAGCATGTCCCCAGTGGAAAATACGCCTCCGTGTGAGTGGTTCTCTGCCACTGAGTTATCATCTGATGTGAATGAATGCCGCGTTGTACAGTATATGGACACGGAAGCGCCAGAATTGTATCTGACAGAATGTACCCTATAGCACGAAATATATTATATTTCTTCAAAAGCAGTTTGTGGAGAGCTTTTATTTTTCACAATCGAAAGAGAGAATGGCGAACCTGTCACTGTATCAGCTCACAGCAGTCTGTGCAGTAGTTAGGCTAGCGAAAGTTTTGTAAAGAAATGAAACCAAGTCGGACCACAACAGTGTCTCGCACTCGCACGAATGCTCCCAAATATAATTTCAGGTCACGCAGATTAAATTTTGGGAGCATATGCGACCAAAACGTTCACAATTTCGAGCCCTGCCTAATAAAGGTAGAACAAAATGTCTTTAGAACAGACCTATGGCAAAAAGTAAGTATGTGTGTGCGTATGTGCGTGAGTTTGAAAAAACAACAACCCAGACCACAGTGTCCCACATAAAAAAACAATTAGAACACTGACAGAATCTAGCTGCTTTCTGCTAAGAAAACCTGCATGACCATTTCAGGTTTCAAGCATGAACATTGGCATGTTCTTGCTCTCTGTTTAGGCGCGCTGTGTTGTGATCGGTTCAAATAGCATGCGGGAAAAGAATCAGTCGAGTGTGTGCAAAAAATCGTGCTGTAATGCGATTTAGAAATCGTGCATGTTTTCAATTCAATTCAATTCAAGTTTATTTGTATAGCGCTTTTTACAATACAAATTGTTGCAGAGCAGCTGTACAAAAGTTTTAGGCTACTACAATATATTTAGTAGCTTATTAGTGGTGAATACTGTATGTTGAGTCGATGTACATATGATATAAATATTAAAATCAGTAACTGTGTAATCAAACAGATGATGAACACTAATTGCAATGGTTATGTGCTGTAATCGACTTGTAGGAAAATTATGTAGTGCTGTATGTTCACATGTTCACATCGCGATTTTGATACGATTTCAATTAATTGCACAGCCCTAAGTGCCACGCCTACCTCCTGTATTCTTCACTTGGCTGGATGTTGTGAAATGTTTTATTACCATGGAGAGGATCATCCAATCATCCACCATACTGTCGTCTTTTGTGAACATCCAGGCCTTTTTATGTTGCTGAGCTCACCAGTGTGTTCTTTTTCTTCTCAGAAATCACCAAACTGTTGATTTGGCCACTCCTAATGTTCCTGCTATCTCTCTGATGCATTTCTTTTGTTTTTGAAGCCTAACAATTGTCTGTTTTACTTGCATGCAGAGCTCCTTTGAACGCATGATGGGTTCAGAGCAACAGCTTCCAAATACAAATGGCACACTTAGAATCAGCTCCAAACCTTTTACCTGGTTAATTGATGTAGAAAAAATGAAGGAATAGCCCACAACTGTCCATGAATAGCTTTTGAGTCAACTGTCTAATTACTTATGGTCCCTTGAAAAAGGGGGGAGGTACATATTAAAGAGCTGTAATTCCTTAACCTTTCTACCAATTTGATGAGACTGCCCTAAAAACTAAAGCTCAGAGTGTGCACTTTAAGCCCATATTCATTGTATAACTGTAACTTGAATATGTTTTGGTCAACAGCCAAAATAATAAAAATTGTGTCAGTGTCCAAATATATATGGACCTGACTGTATGTATTTGGCAACCGAAAAGCCACCCAAATAATTCTTGGCTTCTTTTTGCAAAACCACATTCTATTTTCAGCGCTTTCCAAAGCCAAATTGTACAAACTCAGAGCTATTCCACAGACCACTTCTTTTCTGTGTGATTATGCCAAATTTAATTAAGCATCCATTTAACAAACTTCCTCTCTAAATAAAAATAAAAGTAAACAAACAAAGAAATGACAAAATATAAAATAAGATATTGTGTAATGCCAAAGTATACCATAGAATGATGTTAAAGAAACTAGATGATTAAAAACTAATAAATAAACGAAAATATAAAAATACACACTACCAGTCAAAAGTTTTTGAACAGTAAGATTTTTAATGTTTTTTGAATAAGTATTTTCTGCTCACTAAGCCTGCATTTAATTGATTGAAAGTACAGCAAATCAAAAATATTTTTACTATTTAAAATAACTGCTTTCTATTTGAATATATTTTAAAATGTAATTTATTTCTGTGATTTCAAAGCTGATTTTTTAGAATCGTTACTCCAGTCTTCAGAAATCATTCTAAACATATATTATTATTATTATGTTGAAAACAGCTGAGTAGAGTTTTTTCAGGTTTCTTTGATGAATATAAAGTTTAGAAGAACAGCATTTTTCTGAAATAGAAATCTTTTGTGACATTATAAATGTCTTTATCATCACTTTTAATCAATTTAAAGCATCCTTGTGAAATAAAAGTATTATTTTCTATCATTTCTTTCCAAAAAATAAAAAATAAAAAATTTAATTATACTGACTCCAAGCTTTTGAATGGTGTATAATGTTACAAAAGCTTTTTATTTCAGATAAATGCTGATCTTTGGATCCTTCTGAATATTATTATAGTTATTTTAAATAGTAAAAATATTTTACAACATTACTGCTTTTGCTGTATTTTGAATCAAATAAATGCAGACTTGGTGAGCAGAAGAGATTTCTTACATTAAATACATTAAAAAATCTTACTGTCCAAAAACTTTTGACTGGTAGTGTATAAAAATGACAAATAAAGTATATAATTAATGTTAAAAAATGCATACATTTCATTAACTTTTCTTTAATGTACATAAACCGTCTGTACTTGCATTCATTTTCTGATTGATATTTGATGCATAAGAGCAAGAAGCCATTTCCCCTTTTCAAATTAATTAATAATTAATGTGTTGCAATGCATACTCACAGCCAGTCTAATTTGTGTAGATCTCTGAATACACCCGGTCCTAAATAGGTTATGTGATTTTGGCTGAGAAACCTGCACAAAGATGACATTAAATTATAGACACAGACTTGAAATTGATTAAAAAAAAAAAAAAAAAAAAAAAAAAGCTCTGTCCGCTGTCAAGGTTAAGCATTAAATTGTCCAGAGGATTGATTCACAGACATAAAAGAATAAATTGCCCCATTAGGAATCCAAATGAATACGAGCCCTGCGAAACTCAACTCTGACTCGCACACTTTGCTTTTTTTGAGATGCTTTTGAATTAAATAAAACAGATTGGAATGGAAAGGAAAAGGTAGGTTTAATCCAACAAAATTGTGGAGGTAGTCATTAATCATCTTGAGTTGACATTCTCTAATGATATAAGATGTAATAAATCATCATCTTCTCAGGATTTGGTTTGTCCTTTCTTGCTTCTGGGACCGAGGAGATCTCAAAGCTGCTGTGACAGAACAACAATTACTATTTGGTAGTCGCAAAGAGTTTGATAAAAAAAATTAAAAAAAAATGGTCTGTGCCTGCTCGGCCCCATGAGCAGAAATATCTACAGCTCAAAGACACCATTGTCCTCCACACCTAAAGCAATAACAGAAGAAGCATCATTGAACATACACCACACTCTTGGGTGGCACATTGTTCAATATTCAATCTGAGAATTTCATTTCTCATCTCCAGTTCCACTAGAGAGATCTGAACCACTCTCTCATAACCACATACTCTCTCACTGGCTTTTCATGAAGTTTAAGAAATTGCATTGAATAAAGTGCCTTGCGAAAGTATTCATACCCCTTAGTTTTTTTTTCCACATTTTATGTTATGTTATGTTAAACTACTTTAAATTACTTTTTTTTTTTTAACTCGATCTACACTTCACACCCCATAATGGCAAAGCAAAAAATAGCTTTTTAACATCTTCGCAAATTTATTACAAATAAAAAACTTGAATGATTCCATTGCATAAGTATTCATACCCTTATCTGGGACGGTTGCAATTTAGCTGAGGAGCATTCATATTGCTTGTAGATGTTACTACACTTTGAGTGAAGTTAACCTGTTGAAAATTCACATCTTAATATAAGGTCTAATAGCTAAGAATGCATATCAGAGCAAAAACCAAGCCCTGAGGTAAAAAAAAAAACTGCCTGTAGAGCTTAGAGACATGATTGCATCAAGCCACACATCTGGTGAAGAGTTCAGAAAAAATTCTGCTGCACTGAAGGTTCACAGAAGCATGTAGTCTCCGTTACCCTTAATGGAAGAAGTTTGAAACAACCACAACTCTTACTAGAGCTGGCCTCCTGGCCAAACTGAGCAATTGATGGAGAAAAACCTTGGTTATAAGGGTGACCAGGAATCTGATGGTCATAGGTAATCATAGGTGGAGATATGAGAGACCTACAGAAGGACAAACACTACTGCAACACTCCACCGATCTAGGCTTTATAGTGGTGTGGCAAGACTCAAGCCTCTCCTCAGTGAAGACACATGAAAACACACCCTCAGGGACCCTCAGACTGTAAGTAACAAGATTCTCTGGTCTGATGAACCTTAATTCCAAGCATCATATTAGAAGAAAACCAGACACTTCTCATCGCCTGTAGAGTACCCTGCCAAAAATCAAGTGTGCTGGTAGCAGCCTCATTCTGTGTGGCTGTTTTTCAGCTCAGTGCAGAAAACTATTGAGATAGCCTCAATGAAAACCCTGTACAGCAGGGGTTCCCAACCTTTTTTGCCCCCCTCCTTCTCCGGTCAGTTTTGCTGCTGTACAGAGCATTCAGAACAAGACACCTTCCAACAAGACAATGAGCCTAAGCACAGAGCAAGAGTGGTTTATAGACAACTCTGTGAATGTCCTTGAGTGGCCCAGTCACAGCCTGGGCTTAAATCCAATCAAATATTTCTGGAGAAACCTGAAAATGTGCATCTGCCCCCATCCAACCTGACAGAGGTGAAGAGGTGAGGAGATAACTGCCAAATGCAGATGTACAAAGCTTGTCACATCATACCAAAAAGGCTGAGGCTGTAAAGGTGCTTCAACTAAGTACTGAGTTAAGGGTATGAATACTTATGCAATGTACTTATTTCAGTTTATTTTTTATTTTTGAATAAATTACAAAGTTGTGACAATTCTGTTTTTGCTTTGTCATTATGATGTATGGAGTGTAGATTGAAGTGGGGAAAAAAGTAATTTAAAGCAGTTTAACAAGGCACATATAATATAATGATAAAGCAAAAAAGATTTGCAAATTAATTAAAAATAAAACACTGAAATAAGTACATTGCATAAGTATTCATACCCTTAACTCAGTACATAGTTGAAGCACCATTACAGCCTCAAGTCTTTTTGGGTATGATGTGAAAAGCTTTGCACATCTGCATTTGGCAACTATCTGCCATTCTTTGCCTCACCTTTTCTCCTCTCAAGCTCTGTCAACTTGGATGGGGGCTGGCAGACATTTTCTAGAGTCCAAGTTGTTCCAATCGTCTTCCATTATGGATAATGGAGGCTACATGCTTCTGTGAACCTTCAATGCAGCAGATTTTTTTCTGAACTCTTCTCTAGATCATTGCCTTAACACAAGTCTGTCACTGAGCTCTACAGGCAGTTATCTTGACCTCAGGACTTGGTTTTTGCTCTGATATGCATTTTCAGCTGTTAGACCTTTTCTTAGAGGTGTGTGCCTTTCTAAATCATACTCAACCTTTACAGCCTCACATCACACCAAAAAGGCTGAGGCTGTAAAGGTGCTTTAACTAAGTACTGAGTTAAGGGTATGAATACTTATGCAATGTACTTATTCCAGTTGTGACAATTCTGTTTTTGCTTTGTCATTATGATGTATGGAGTGTAGATTGAAGAGGGGAAAAAAGTAATTTAAAGCAGCAACAAAACAAAATGTAAAAACATTAAGGAGTGAACGAGTATGAACACTTATGCAAGACAATGTATAAGTAACACCAAAACAAAAGAAGTATTTTTAATCTTTTTAAAAAGATGCTCTGAAGCGAAAGATAAGTACTCACAGTTTTTCAAGATTAAATAGTCCACTGAATGCACGGCTTGAGACCATCTGAATTATGTTGTTCTGAAGAAACCTGTTCACAAAGAAAGTCAGAACAAATAAGTGCTGAAAATATTTACGGTTACTATTAATCAGTTGTGGTCTGGATGCTCTTTCTGAACATCTGACACCATAAATGGATAAAAAGTTGCTTCGTTCAAATTTCAACCAAAGCCAGCTGCTAAATAACCATCTAGAAACAGATTCAAAACCCAAAACTTTGAATTTGGAGAACTCATTATACTACTGTACACTTCTCATGCTGTTCACTTCAGCGTCCCAACTTTTTTTTTTACACCTAATAAATACATTTTATGTGAATTAATACCTCATTTTTATAGCCTAATTTACAATATTGTGACAGTGGGTGGACTGAGACTATTATACAGTTTACCTGTCATCACACAGACAGTGTTTTCCTTTCATCAGGCACGTAATGATTGAAATACAGTCACCTATTAGATTTTTTTGGAAATCAACAAGGCCATAAAACATTAGAACATTGAGTTATGTTACTAATAATAATAGAGTACATGTGCGAGACAGAAAGCAAGTAATGTTTACGTATATCTCTACTTAATTACTTCCAAGCATGGACCATACTGTGAGAGAAAAGCACTGGGATCATTCCCGCATTTTCTGTTGTTAATTTACTTACTTGCACTATTACAAAACAACATCTGAGGTAACCTGAGGGATCTTGTATAAAATGTTAATCTCTCAGAGGAGGATACCCCAAGACCTCCTACAATCCCCTGATGTTTTGGCCTTCATCCCAGATTTAGTCAAATCCTGGAAAATGCCCCTGGCATGCTCCTGTTCTCTGTTTTGTATTAGCAGTATGTTCAGCAATAGTAAGATTTAAACACTGGACTAGCGCCTGTGAGGATGGAGGGTAAATTATGTCAGCCTAGGGCTATGGAGTGAGCAAGAAATTTGCTGGTTTCTAAGTTCAATGCAATTCATTTAGTTGGGTCCTTGAGTCAGAAACATTACTGAAAACGCAACACTACTTTTTTAAAAGGGGAATTAGAATGCCAGACATAGCATTTGAACTGTGCCACTCCGTAATAATAAAATCCACCCACTTAATTTTTTTATATTCTCCATAAATCAAAAACAGCCATTCTGGAGGGCTTTCTTTTGTGAAATCACACATGGGATAAGCCTGGCCATGACTGGTGACAGAATAAGTGTTGCCATCTTAGCACTTTTGTTGCTATTTAGCAACTTTTCAGACTGCCCTAGCAACAAACTCAGCTATTTTTTACATTTATCTGCCAACTTTGACACAAAAGAGAAAACCATAGTGGCTATTGGCAATTATTCAGCAATAATTGTTAATTTATCATACACCTTGGTATTAGCTTGTACCTATAATTGATGATTAGTTAGATACACTGTGAGAAAAAAAGAAAAGGTACTGGCAAATTTCTGCCAAGATATTATCTCTTAAAGAGATAGCTTACCCAAAAATGAAAATTCTGTCATTAATTACTCTCATGTCGTTCCAATTCTGTAAGACCTTTGTTCATCTTTGGAACACATATTAAGATGTTTTTATTGAAATCTGAGAGTGAGAACATGTCACACACAGCAAAAAATGCTTACTTAGACTTGTCTTGTTTCCAGCTAAAATATCTAAAAAGTTTTAAATCAAGAAGGATTTTCTAGACAAGTGAAAATTATTTACTTTATTATAAGTCACAATTAAGTGAGTTTTTGCTTAGAACAAGCAAAATAATCTGCCAATGGGGTAAGCAAATAAATCTTATTTCAAACTGAAAACAAGATTATTTTTCTTACCCCACTGGCACTTAATTTTGACTTGTTTTTTTCTGAAAACAATAAAATAATTTTACTTGTCTAGAAAATTCTTGATTTAAGAATTTTTAGATATTTTGACTGGAAACAAGACAAAAAATGTAAGTAAGAAAAGCATTTTTTGCGGTGCATTGACTACTTTACTGACTACTTTTCTGGACTTTGAACGTGTCAGTTGCATTGCCATCTATGCAGGGTCAGAAAGCTCTCGGATTTCATCATAAATATTTTAATTTGTGTTTCGAAGATGAACAAAGCTCTTATGGGTTTGGAACAACATGAGCGTGAGTAATTAATGACACAGTTTTTATTTTTGGGTGAACTATCCCTTTAACTTCACAGTAATTTCCTATAATGATACAATACATTGTGCACCTTTTTATGGACTTTTCTTATCTATAATAATAATAATAATAATAATAATAATAATAATAAGGCAAACCAACATCATGGCTTTGGATTCAAAGGACAAGAGTACAGTTCAGAACAAACACAAAGACTCTGGCATGCATAGGCAGTTAGTAAATTATTAAATACATAATCGTGAAATTTAATGCCATTCCAGTTGCTGCCAGAGATTCACTTGTACCATTAAGATGTGCTTTAATTTCTCCGTACTGTCCTGTCCCAATAAAGGCAAAAAATTCAAAAATAAATCTTTATCATCATCATCATAAAAAAAAAAAAAACCTCTCAAAATGCAGTGACGCCAAGCGTTGCCATAAAATTCTCATGACATCTGGAGGAATTTAACTGAACTTATGCCAGTCTTGTCTGCACTGATTTTTTTTAGTGGAGAGGATTGAATTGCCGTTTTATTTTAAACAGAATGTATTATACATTAAATGCATATGAATAGGTTTAAATGGGCAGTAAATCCTCCAAGATTTTGAATATAAGTCTGTAAATGGCCTCTCTTCCAAAATGTATTACTTTAATTTGGAAGAAGGATGATCATTTCATCTGACACTTATTCTAGGGTGCAGAAGAGCTTAAAAATGAATGTGCAATTCAAGTAAAATGAGATGAAAAGCATCTCTATTCGATTCAGAAGTTCCTCCTGTCTGTGAGGGACACAGTGACCCAGTGAGAAAGGCAGAGCTCTGAAGCTCTTAGCTGCAAAACATTATCAGCCATCACTGCTCGCTCCCAACGAGGCGAAAGGGAATTTAGCGATGACACTGAAGCATTCGCAGGCATGCTAGGAAGAACTGTGCTCATAACTGAGAAAGAATGAGCTTTCTCTGTGCTCATGATATTAAAACTAAATTATTTGGACACTTTAGAGTTTTCAAAGGTTAGTGGAATGTTATGGGCTACAACTGGGGATATCTGCGAGAACCTGAAAATGACTTCATACATCCACTAAAAATGACCCTGAGATCACAAATTGTGAAAAGGAAGACTTGCTGCAAAAAAAGACTTAGGAAAGTAAAAAGAACTTTATGTGTTTGCGGATGATATTTAATGCAATAATATTTACACATTTTAAAGGAACAGTTCACCCAAAAATGAAAATGTGCTCACTCTCAGGTCCTCCAAGATGTGGATGAGTTTGTTTCTTTATTGGAACAGATTTGGAGAAATTTAGCATTACATCACTTGCTCAGCAATGAAAGATGTCAGAATGACAGTCCAAACAACTGAGCTCAAAACATATAATTCAGTCCATTTTTGTAAGTTTGTAAGAAACACATACATAATTAAGATGTATTAACTTTAAACATTTGCTTCATTTGCTCCAATGCTTTTGGACTGCTTTTGTTTGTAAACAGTGTTAAATCTGTGCAGATTTCTCTCCCGATTCAAACAAGATGACTTTTTCACTGGAGAAACAATGCGGTAATGATTAATTTGTTACATACAGGCAGATTTTCACTTTACAAGACATTCATCGATAGACTTGAGTCATTTACTGTCATGTTTTCACTTATTTACTGCAAGTGAAATGAAGCTAAATTTCTCTAAATCTGTTCTTATGAAGAAACTACATTACCTGTCAAAAGTTTTTGAACAGTAAGATTTTCATTATTTTTAAAGAAGTCTCTTCTGCTCAACAAGCCTGTTGTTTATTTGATCCAAAGTACAGCAAAAACAGTAAAATTTTGAAACATTTTTACTATTTAAAATAACTGTTCTCTATTTGAATATATTTTAAAATGCAATTTATTCATGTGATTTCAAAGCTGAATTTTTAGCATCATTACTCCAGTCACATAATCCTTCAGAAATCATTCTAATATTTGGATTTGCTGCTTAAAAAAAACATTTATTATTATTATTATCATTATTATGTTGAAAACAGCTGAGTAGAACCTTTTTAGGTTTCTTTGATGAATAAAAAGTTCTGAAGAACAGCATTTATCTGAAATAGAAATCTTTTGTAACATTATAAATGTCTTTATCATCACTCTGAATCAATTTAAAGCATTCTTGCTAAATAAAAGTATTAATTTCTATAATTTCTTTCCACAAAAAAAAAAAAAAAAAAAAAGAATTATACTGACTCCAAGCTTTTGAATGGTATAGTGTATAATGTTACAAAAGCTTTTTATTTCGGTTAAATGTTTGGATCTTTCTATTCATCAAAGAATCCAAAAAAATGTATTTAACTGTTTTAAATATTGATAATAATAATAATGTTTCTTAAACAGCAAATCAGCATATTAGAATGATTTCTGAAGGATAATGTGACGCTGAAGACTGTAATGATGCTGAAAATTCAGCTTTGATCACAGGAATAAACTACATTTTAAAATATATATTTAAACAGAAAGCAGTTATTTTAAATAGTAAAAATATTTTACAATATTACTACATTTGATGTGCTTTGGATCAAATAAATGCAGGCTTGGTCAGCAGTAAATAATTATTTTAAAAACTTTAAAAAAATCTTTAAAAACATTTGATCGGTAGTGTAACTTATTTATAGCTTGGATAGCCTGAGGGTGAAGAAAATTCTCAGCAAATTTTAATTTGGGTGAACTATTTCTGCTGCTGCTTATAACATTAATAGACAAAAAAGTGACAAAAATACTTTGAGACACTGTAAAGATTCCCTTTGCACAAAATTTAAACTTGCACATTTCTGACAACTTCATAATATTGTTAGAGTGATCGGGTCATAAAACCCTGAAAGAGATATTAATGTTACAAGTAACTGGGATTTATATATACCTATTCATTAATAGTGGAAAAATGAAAAAATTCAATAGACCTATCTGTAGAAAGCTAAACACAGAGGACATCTGTCATTTGCACTGGCTTAACATTCCACAGACATCCCAACATCCCTTTACTGTCACTTTTATAGTCTTCTAAAAAAATGTATTGGTCTGTGTCTTTAGGAGTATTTTATCCTCTTCAGCACGTCGCTGCAAGTTTTTCTCATCATCGTTCAAAAATATGATGTGTAAAATAAACTAAGCTTTATGACAGGGTATCAAGTATGAGTTGTACCCAGTACTGAATGTGCATTTGGAGAATTGATAGACTGAGCCAAAATTAACCGTCCCCTTCTTCCTGACAAAGATCAAAACTATTTATTTCTTTTTTTTTCCAGTCTGGCTGAGGCAGTACTCCATTCTCACTCAATTCATTTTCACTCTCAGATCTACAGGACACGGATCTGTGTGCCAATCCATGAAGACCTATTCTGTAGACACCCTATGCAGTCCCATTTCAGCTATTAGATAGGGTGGATATAAAGTATTTTCTCAGTTCTAGGTGTTGTCTAGTCAGTGTCTCATCTCTTTATTTATGATAGGGCACAATGAATCAGACGCCTAACCCACAATTATGGCATCTCACACAAACATCTCGTCATCATCTAATCATTCAAATTTAGAAAAAATGCAGTGAAAACATCCACATCTATTTCATACAGTGCTTATAATTCTCTTGATGTACTACATGTTAAATCAAAGACCTCAAATACAAGATTAAATAAACAGTGCACGTTCACTAAAGCCAATCAACAGCATGAAGCAGGATTAATTCACCATTGACATTCATTACAGAAGAAAGTATGCATGAGAATCAATTATGCAAACATGTTAGTGTGTTTACAAGTCAAGATATGGCTGTCCATGAATCAATTAAAATTTAAACTGGAAGCATAATGAAGGTATTCAACCTCTGACCTAAGGAATTTAATTTGAAAGTTTTTGGCCTTTTCAAAGTTTTTCTCATTAGGTTTATCTCAGATTGTTTTTTTTGTTTTTTTGAGGGAGCAAAAAATATCTAAACATCCTTGATATTTACAGTGCCATGAGCAAATATTCAAACCCATTCATTTTTTCACATTTTATGTTGCTGCCTAATGTTAAACTGTTTAAATTACTTTTTTTTTTCCAGTGACAAAGCAAAAACAGAAACTTCATAAAAAAAAATTAAATAAGTATAAGTGCAAAAGTATTCATACCCTTAATTCAGTACTGAGCTGAAGCACCTTTACAACCTCAAGTCTTTTTAGGTATGATGCGTCAAGATTTGCACTTCAATATTTGGCAATTATCTGCCATTCTTCGCCTCCCCTTTTCACCTTTCAAGCTCTGTCAGCTTGGATGGGGTCTGACAGGCATTTTCAGGTTTCTCCAGAAATGTTTAAATGAGTTCAATCCCAGACTCTGGGCACTCACAGAGTTGTCTATAAGCCACTTTTTCTGTGTGCTTAGGTTCAATGTCCTGTTGGAAGGTGAACTTTCTGCCCAGTCTGAGGTTCTGAATGCTCTGGACAAGGCTTTCATTAAGGCTATCTCAATATTTTGGTGCGTTGAGCTTTCCTTTTACTCTGACGAGTCCCTCAGTCCATTCCGCTGAACAACAGCCCCACAGCACAGTTTACTTTTAGGATGGTATTCTGCAGGTGATGAGCAGTGTCTAGTTTCCTTCAAACATGATGTTTGGAATTGAGGTTCATCAGATTAGAGAATCTTGTTTCTCACAGTCTGAGGTTCCTTTAGGTTGCTATATTGTGTTTTCATGTGTCTTCACTGAGGAGAGGACAGAGTCTTGCCACACAATCACAGCCCAGATCAGTGAAATGTTGCAGTCATTTTTGTTTTTCTGTAGGTTTCTCCTATCTCTTCATATGATCATGGAGCTCAACTAGAGTGACTATGAGCATCTTGGTCACCACTCTAACCAAAGCCCTTCTCCATCAGTCGCTCATTTTGGACAAGAGGCCAGCTCTAGAAAGAGTCATGGTTGTTTCAAACTTTTTCCATTAAGGTTATTGGAGAATACATGCTTTTGTGAACCTTCAAAGCAGCAGAATTTTTCTGAACTCTTCCTTAGATGTGTGACAATCCTGTTTCTGAGCTCTACAGGCAGTTGTTTTACCTCAGGGCTTGGTTTTTGCTGTGATATGCATTTTCAGCTGCTAGACCTTTTATTAAGACGTGTGTGCCTTTCCAAATCATACCCACTCAATTGAATTTGCCACAGGTTAACTTCACTCAAAGTGTAGTAACATCTACAAGCAATATGAATACTCCTGAGCTAAATTTCAACCGTCCTAGATATGAATACTTTTGCAATGGTATAATAAATAAAATTAAAAAACATTTTTTTGCTTTGCCATTATGGTGTATGGAGTGTAGTTTGATGTGGGAAAAAATAATTTATAGCAGTTTAACCTAAAGACAGCAACATAACAAAATGTGAAAAAAATGAAGGGGTATGAATACTTTCGCAAGGCACTGTACCTCAGAAGCACAACTGTGCAAAAAAACAAAACTGCTCTTCAGAGATCATAAACTTTGCCAGAATAAATTTATAGTTCATCTGCTCAAATCAGAAGCGCCTGAATTATGAAAGAAGATCTAGCAGGAGATTATGAAGACAGGAGGCTGCACTGGCCAGTGGCTTAAACGACTTATTAAGACAGTATTTTAAAGGGTTGTAAGGTGGCCAGCAGATGGGTGAGATATTGCACTTATCTCCCTCAGAGAACCAGGGTTTGAGGCGTGACCTAAAGTTCTCAGAGCTGAGATATTTTGGTTCATCAGATATTGGAAATTTCATAAATCAGGCGTCAGCAAGAACTGGCGACACACAGCAAGTGGAAAACCGTTGAATGACTCAGAGGACATTGGCTGAAGACTTCAAGAAAATACTATGGCCCAACAGTCTTAAATTTATAGTATAGATGACGTTAATTCGATAGGAATGTGTTTCTTTTCTTCTCCCTTCTTTCTACAGATACCGGTAAACATTAACGCATTTCTATATTTGTACTGCTCTTTTTCATCCATTGCTGATTTTCATTATTTATAATGGTGCACTTTTACACTTAATTAACTGATACTTACAGTCTCTGCAGTTGTGTGTATTTGGAGAAGATGTGATCATCCAAATTCCTAATCCTATTGTTCTTCAGAGACCTGTAAAATTATAAAGCATCAAATTACAAACAACACAGCATTACAGACATAGTTCATCTGAAAAGGGAAAATACTTTCATCTTTTGCTTGACTAATAATGTTCTTCGAAAAAATTCTTTTAATATTCCGCTCCATTAGCTAAAGCCATATGATACCTTTGTGTGAGGAATGGACCAATATGTAAGTCATTAGTTACTGAAAATCCTCCTCATCTCTTAGTCCTTTCAAAACTCATTCCAATCTCAGATTCATGGACTACATTTATTTTTTGAGCTTGTTTGAACGTACAATACTTTGGCTGTATAGAAAAGAAAAGCCTGGACATTTTCAATAACTCCTTTGGTGTTCCAGATAAAAAGAAAAATCACATAGATTTCGAAGAATATGAGGGTCATTCAAGAGTAAATGTTGAACAGAATTCTAATTTTTCAGATGAATTATCTCTTCAAGAAGTCTTTTCATTCCACAAGGATGAAACAATGTGGTTTTCTTGGATACCACTTTACTAACCACTGATATCAATTATCTGACTTTATTTTCTAAAAACATACCTAGAATCCAAAAGATAATTTCCAGAATCCTTATTCCGAAAATCTGCCCTGTATATCTCAAGATCTTCCAAGCTCAAGATCTACAAATCAAAACTATCATAAACACAGAACAATCTAAACAAAACCACCAAACAAACTACAACCCCACCTTTCAAGAAATCCACTAATTTTTCTTTCCTTTGGAAATTGTTCATTGCAAAGAAGCTCTTTATCTCGTTAAGCTTTATGGCTCAGTGATGAAGCTCTATGTCTCAGTGATGTCAAATTTGTACTCCTCTTTTTCAGCTACAGATTAATAACCTCTCGTGGGAGCAGAGGAGTAAAGCTCTGCAGATGGATCCCAGCTTGATGTACTTACAACCAAGTCACATTGGAGGAGAGGACGGGTATCACATGCAGGTTCACGTCTACACATTCCACCTCCGTCTTAATGCAATCACAGCTCTCTGGGTACTGCGGCAGAACTGCATGAGATCAATATAAACAAACACACACTAATTTAATTACTATAGTAATACATTATTGTTACATCTAGTACATAAAGCTAAAAAAAAGACTGCATTATTCGTGTTTCTGCCAGGAACATATAAAATGTCAACGCAGCACTTCTATTATTATACAGTTGAATCCACAGCTGTGTTTTTTTGTTTAGTGGTAGTTGTTCATGAGTCCCTTGTTTGTCCTTGTTGGTTTTTCAGCATTTTTGTGCATTTGAACCTTTTCCAACAATGACTGTATGATTTTGAGATACATCTTTTCACACTGAGGACAACTGAGAGACTCATATGCAACTATAATAGAAGGTTCAAACGCACACTGATGCTCCAAAAGGAAACATGACGCATTAAGAGCCTGGGATGAAAACTATTGAATTTAAAGATCAGGATAAATTGTACTTATTTTATCTTCTGGGAAACATGTATCTTCTGTAGCCTCTGAAGGGCAGTACTAAATGAAAAAAAAAATTGATATTTAGGCAAAAAAAAAAAAAAATATACACACATCTTTATTCTGTTTTTACTGTTTTAAAAGTTTACACCCCTGGGTCTTAAAGCATAGTGTTTTCTTCTGAAGCATCTGTGAGCATTTGAACCTTCTGTAATAGTTGCATATGAGTCCAAAGATGGATCTCAAAATCATACAGGCATTGTATGGTTCAAATACACAGAAATGCTGAAAAACCACAGAATTTATGAGACCTGAAGGATTTTTCTGAAGAACAGTGGGCAGGTTAACTGTTCAGGACAAACAAAGGACAAATGAACAACTATCACTAAACAAAAAAAAAAAAAAAAACACTGCTGTGGATCATTCCAATAACAACACAGTATTAAGAACCAAGTGTATGTAAACTTTTGAACAGAGTAATTTTTATCAATTTAACTAACATTTTCTCTTGTGGAAACATCATATGGAAACATCTTTTATGTGAAATATCTTATTCAGGTCAGTACCAAATAAAAAATAGCGTGCATTTTGTGTGATTCCTCTTATTTTGGTAAAATAATTAACATTTTGCAGATTCTGCAAGGTGTGTGTAAACTTTTGAATTCAACTGTATAAGATTAATAAGGTTGAACAAACAAACATAATAGATTACTTATTTAACGCATTTTGTTGTTGTTGTTGTTTAAATTAGGCCTGCGCTGAAGATTTACCCAAACTTTTTTTATCTAGTTCCAATCTTTTTTGATCTAGTTACACAATATGTGTGAGACTACTTATGTTCATATCATAAAAAAAAACTAATTTATTATTTAAGACTGTTTAATTTTATTTTTCTTCAAAAATCATAGTTTTAGGGGAAAAAAGGATAAAATGTCTGCTAACCAGTGCTGTCGGAAAACCAAGAAGCAGTAAGCAATAATTCTACTATGGTTCATGCCTGCTTTGCCTTTCAGCAAATCAGTTTACAAGATGATTCCTGGGTATGCGTCACCTATTTAAAGGTTGTATCAGCGATTTCTAGCCTAAAACATAAAGTGTCAATTTCAGCTGACCTTTCTTCACGATCCGCTCGCTGCCTGCCCCATAAATTGTCTGTGAAAAAAAAGCGTCTCTCTGGTCAGCCTAGGGTCCGAGATATGCCAAAAAAACAATCGGCACTACCAACCTTTCCACAGATAAACAAACAGTGTTCCAACCAATCAGCGTCAGGGGGTTGGTGTTGTGGACTTTCGCTCCGCCTCCCTCACATCCCTGCACCAGTAGGAAAGTCCACAACACCAAACCCCTGACGCTGATTGGTTGGAACACTGTTTGTTTATCTGTGGAAAGGTTGGTAGTGCCGATTGTTTTTTTGGCATATCTCGGACTCTAGGCTGACCAGAGAGACGCGTTTTTTTCACAGACAATTTATGGGGCAGGCAGTGAGCGGATCGTGATGAAAGGTCAGCTGAATTTGACACTTTATGTTTCAGGCTAGAAATCGCTGATACAACCTTTAATATTCATAATCCCCATGCATAAAAGTTCCCCAAATTTTTCCAGGTTGTTACTAAGCTCCCTGTAACTACAAAAATGTCAAGGCCAATAAATTTCCAACCAGGTGCTTCTACAACATCATAAAACTCATGCAGATTTATAGTACGATACAGTAAAATAAAGCCTATAGGGTTTCTAACTTCAAAAGCGTCCAGTAGACTACTGCCTAAGGCTGTAAATTTATCAAGACAAGCAAAAAAGAAAGAAAATCTAAGGCTGGCCCTCACACGGAAGTCATAGGACTACTTTTTTTGGATGAGCCCCAAGATAACATCACTTATGCTAATCTAGGTATTATCTTTTCCAAAGAAAATCGGATCAAGACTGGGACACATACAGCAGTCATTAGGATGGTCCTGTGGCTCTGCCTTCTTAAAGTTTCGATCAAAGATATCCGCCCATCCGCTGTTGTCCCCTGCAGAAAATGAAAGCAAGCCTTTGTATGAGAAAGTCACTGTAACCATTTAAAGAAGTCACTTTCAATACATAAATGGCCTTTGTGTTTTAAGAGAGATGTCAGAATTTATATCAAAGTTTTCTGCCAATTTTTAATGGATGAAATGCTTGAAGAGCTTGAAGTTTATCTGTTAAAGGATTAGTTCACTTCTGGAAGAAAAATCTCCTGATAAATTGTTCACCCTCATTTCATCCAAGATGTTCATGTCTTTCTTTCTTTTAGGTTTTTTGAGGACAACATTCCAGGATTTACCTCAATATAGTGGACTTCATTGTTGGTGAACGGGTTGAAGGTCCAAACTGGCAAGTAAATTATCATGACATTTTTATTCTGGAAGTGATCTTAACCTTTAAATTTCATGCAGCTATTGGCAAATTTAAAAAGACAAACGTGGTAGATGAATGTGGTCTCACCGCAGTGTTCCTCGTCCGCTCCGTTCTTGCAGTCCCTGTGGCCGTTACACTGAAGGACTTGGGGCAAACACACACTCATGTTTCCACAAGGGAACTGACCCAGAGGGCAACCTTCTATCACCGTCCTGCTAGCCATCATGGATGCTGCTGGCCGCAATGAGAAGGAGGAAGAGAAAGAAAAGTTATATCTCCCCAAGTACAAAAAGGACAATATTGGCGAAAAGCTCTTTAAATCACCACAGTACTTTGTGCTTCCGACAGGGCAAAGTAGTTGACTGGAGAAGCAGTGGAGAAGCCAACAAACGAATGTGGAACAAATACAGCAGAGTTTGATTGAGTTTGACCTTTGATGTGAATAAAAGATATGGAAAGTATTCTCCTGCCTTTTGAAAGTTGATAAGCATATTTATTTTATCGCCCCAGCCATGGATGTTTACGGCTCTAGATAGTTAATTTAGTAAATGCAATGACACAAAAAGTGCTCACACACAACGTGTGACAACAATGCTATTCTTTGTAATTGAAAAACATGACGTCTGTGAAGACAGGGCTCCCTACGGCAGGAAATTATTTCTCTTTCCAATTGACAAGACAAGGAGAGGCCAGGGTATACAAGGGAAACGTTATGCACAAAGGCGCTTTGGCAATAAAATAAAAAATAACTTTGTTACAGCTTCATTTTGCATAATAAATTCTCTTGTTTGTGTTTTTGTTCTTATCGGCTCTCACTAACACTCATCACAAAGTGGATGCGTGATAAATTGCGAGGGTGGGTGGCTCTCCCAACGCGTAGCTTTATCACAATGAAACATGGCCTTGTTTCTGACAGCCTTATATGCAAGAAATACGCTGTTCTGTCTAAGGGCTATTTGTCATATTGTCTATATGTTACATTGAGAGCGAGTAAATTACTGTCTCTCTGAGTATATGCAGCTGAGAACAAATATATAGTATAAGACTCTCGCATGCACTTTGATGGGGTATGAATAGTTTTGGACATGCCACTTTTTGTTCAAATGTAAATAAAGGATGAGTAATATTTTTTTTCCACAATGATGCCTCATGTACATCGTCTTATTCTCTTTTGGGTGAACCCTGTGTCATTTCCAGTCAAAAAAAAAACTTGCTGGTTGAATAAAAGTAACTATAAGTCAGAATTTGCCAGAGGTACTGTATACCTCTTGAACCATACGTTTACTGCTCCAGTCTGGCCACTGATGTTTTTTTTTAATCATTCGTAAATGTCAATCTGTCTAAAATGCTTAGAGCATAGGCTTTCAGACACAAAGTTATAACAGAAATAAGCTTTAAACACATAAACACCTTGAAGCCATCATAACGCAATACCAAGTCAGGAACTGGAGGATCGTGCCACAGGTACCAGAGTGCTGGTAATGAAAAACAAGTCCGAATGGAACAACATTTTTAGTAGCGGTTCAACAGCACCATTTCTGTCTGCCAGCCTGATGAGCTCTGATTTTCACTTGCCCAGCCAAAATGACCTACTGTGCCAAAATAACGCTGTTACACTTTCTTTACTAAAACATTATGAGTAACACTTTAGTTTAGGGACAGTTATCACTAGTTACTAGTTTCTTAGTAGCATGTGCATTAAAGGATTAGTTCACATTCAGAAGAAAAAAAATCCTGATAATTTACTCACCCCTATGTCATCCAAGATGTTCACGTCTTTTTTTCTTCAGTCGAAAAGAAATTAAAGTTTTTGAGGAAAACATTCCAAGATTTTTCTCTATATAGTGGACCTCAATGGTGGCCACAGAAGGTCCAAATTATCTAGCAAAACGATTAGTCATTTTCTAAAAAAGAATTTAAATTAATATACTTTTTACCCACAAATGCTTGTCTTGCTTGACCTCACGCATTATATAATCACACACGTGTGACGTAGGTGGAAGTAATGACCCAGGGTTTACAAAAGCAAGCGTGCAAAGAAAGTCAAACTCCCTTCACAAAAAAAAAGTAACTATTGGACTTAGGGCTGTCGCGATAACCGCAATATCGTAATACCGCGCTATTGACGTGCATAACCGCAGAGGAATGCAACAACCGCAGCAACCGCGATATTTGCCTGTTTTCTTTTTTCCTAAGGATTCGCCCTTCTCACTTAATGCCTATGTGCTGAATATTAAATTAGTAATAAGTTAGTAATGATAACATAATGTTTTATTATGAGGCTCAGTAGATATGCATTTAATAAGCCTAAGCGAATGAGAGAGAGATCGACTGAGCATGTGCGATTACCTGCGTCTGTCTTTCAGATCGAGTCAGGTATGTATGTGAAACTAGCTTGTCATGTCCAAGAAAAGTGAAATCTCTGTCTTAACATCGATGCTCTGCTGCTCAGCTGAGCCTTTAAAAGTGGCGATTAAAGTTAAAATGATTTCAACATCGTGTTTCATTACGTCTCTCTTTGATTAAATAAGCGTTTTTGAACGTATAGTTGAATGAACGGTTTAGAGACTTACTCAAAGATAG
>NC_133383.1:14833412-14961257 GCF_049309525.1 Garra rufa
ATGTGTGGCAAAGAGGGTTTCACCAATGAAAGGACATTAACATAACACATTTAGTAAGGTTTTTTTTTTCTGCAAAAAGTTCTACTGTTTTTAGCATAATAATAATAATAAATGTTTTTTGAGCATCAAATCAGAATATTAAAATGATTTCTGAAAGATCATGTGATGTGACTAGAATAATGATGCTTAAAAATTCAGCTTTGAAATCACAGGAATAAATACAATTTTGAAATATATCCAAAAAGAAAACAGTTATTTTAAATAGTAAAAATATTCAAAATTTTACAGTTTTTGCTGTGCTTGATCTCCCATCTAGAATCACAGTGGCAATGTCCTCTGCCTGGATTTTAGTAGCAATGGCAAATACCTTGCGTCTTGCTCAGATGACCGTACCATCCGGATCTGGAGCACTAAAGACTTCCTGGAGCGAGATCACAAGTGCTTGCGGGCCAACGTTGAGTTTGACCATGCCACACTCGTCCGCTTCAGCCCAGACTCTCGGTATGTTTGACTTCATTATAACACATGGATAAATCTAACAGTTTTCCTTGACTATTATTGCTGCTGACTGGTTTCCTTTGTCCCCAGAGCGTTTATCACTTGGCTGGCTAATGGAGAGGCCATTCGTATCTATAAGATGATTAAAAAGGATGATGGAACATTCACTTTCAAAGCCGCCTCCGAGGATTTCCCTCAGAAACACAAGGGGATTGTTATAAACATCGGAATTGCAGCGACAGGTCAGTGGAGTCCAGTAATTTAAATGTGTCTGTGCGGTACTAAATGTAATGAACATAGGCGTAAGTACTAATTATTTATTTGTTTTCAGGCAAATTCATAATGTCTGCCTCTGTTGACACAAACATTGTGATCTGGGATCTGAAGGGAGAGGTTTTAGCTACTATCAACACGAATCAAATGACCAACTCGCATGTTGCTGTGTCTCCGTGTGGAAGGTTAGTTCAAGAAAAGATACAAGCAGGCAGCTCCTCTGAGATTTTGAAACATCTGCTTTGTAAGGGCTCGTATTGTATATTTTTTATTTTCTACTGAATTACGCTTAGAATGTTAGAGAAATGTTTTTGCAGAAACAAAAACTTACTAAATGTGTTATGTTAATTGTCACAGTGTCTGTGTCATAATAAATGAAATGGATTGAAAACCTCTATTTTTTCCTTCTCATAAGGTTTGTTGCCTCCTGTGGCTTTACCCCTGATGTGAAGGTGTGGGAGGTTTGCTTTGCTAAATCAGGGGAGTTCAAAGAGGTTGCGCGTGCGTTTGACCTTAAGGGACACTCAGCTGGAGTTTACTCCTTGGATTTCTCCAATGACTCTCGGAGGCAAGATCATCTCATCTTTTACCAGTCAACAAATTATAGAAATAAAATGTATTGTTTTAATTATTCAGTGCTATTTTAATATTATATATACCTTTATATATATATATATATATATATATATATATATATATATATATATTATAGAATCTATTAATATTTTAAATTATGTTTTAAAATTTTGGTTTTATTTTAATTTAATAATTGTGTGTGCCATCAATTTTTATCATTTTTAATATTCTGAGAAATTAAGTTGCAATTCTGAGAAATAAAGTTAGAATTGCAAGATATAAACTCACAATTCTGACTTTTTTTCTCACAGTTGCAAGTTTGCATTTCACAATTCTGACTTTTTTTCTCAGAATTCTGAGAAATGAAATTCTGAGTCAATTCTGACTTTTTTTTCGCAGTTGTTACTTTTCTCTCATAGTTGCAAGTTTACATCTCACAATTCTGTTTTTTTTTCTCAGAATTCTCTCACAATTGCAAGATATAAACTCAAAATTCCTTTTTCTTGCAATTATAACGTTTTTCTCTCGCAGTTTGAGAGTTTGCATCTTACAATTCTGACCTTTTCTCAGAATTAAAAAAAAATAGTCGCAATTCTGAGAAATAGTCAAGACAAGTGAAATAAAGTCGCAATTTCAAAATCAAGTTGCAATTCTGAGAAATAAAGTCGCAATTGCAAGACAAAAGTCAGAATTCAAAATTATTTATCAGAATTGCAACTTTATTTTTAAATAAACTTCTTCTGCAAGTTCTGAGAAGTAAAGTCACAATCCTAAGAAGTAAAGTCTTTTTTCTCAAATTTGTGACTTTTTTTCCTCTCTAAATTTAAAGTTTATATCAAAAGTCAGAAAATTTAAAGTCAGATTAGCAAGATGCAAACTCGGAATTGTGAGAAAAAAGTTAGAATTGTGAAAAACAAGCTCACATTTGATAGTTTTTATCTCGCAATTATGACTTTATATTATTTCTCACAATTCTAAAAAAAAAAAATTTGGATTATACAATTCAAAGGAAAAAGTCAAGAGTTGCATGATGTAAACTCGCAATTGCGATGAAAAAGTCTCAATTTAAAAAAAATCTGTTGCAGAAATGAGCATCCATAGTTACTTGAGTCTGAGTCTGCAGAAACTTTAATGGGTAGTTTTCATTGAGTTTCAATAGCTATATTTAATAAACATTTCTATCACTCCCGTTTTACAGAATGGTGACGGTGTCCAAAGACGGCACATGGAAGCTGTGGGACACTGATGTGGAGTATAAGAAAAAGCAAGACCCGTATTTGCTCCGGACCGTGCCGTGTCAGGTGTCGGAGGGGACCCGCATTGCCCTGTCTCCCGACGGTCGTGTAGTAGCCATATCAAACAGTTGTGATATAGCCATGTACAATGCCAGCACTGGTGAACTAGAGGAGGAGTTTCACGGTGTTCACAGCGAAGAGATAACCGACCTTAAGTTTGACATCAACAACCGTTTCCTAGTGAGTAGTGGGGACCGTGCCATTCGCGTCTTTCACAATGTAACCGGTTACCGCGCTGCCATCCAGGACATGCAGACCATGCTGAAGAAAGCCTCAAATGATGGAATGAGACAAAGACTCCAGCAGCAGATAACAGATGCTCAGAATGCTCTGGACACAGTGCTGAATGCAGCAAAGAACTAAAAGCTGATTTGTTTTCAGTTGAAAACTAGTCTGTTTTTTCGGTTTCAGAATGAAGTTGCTTTAGCATGCTGATTTTATTGAATAAATTGGGTGTTTTTAAGTGTTTGTCAATTACTTTTGTTCCCTTTTCACTCATTTTTCTACTGCCATCTCTTTGTGGCTTTTAAAACAATATTTATGCTTTTCAGGGGAAAAGTAGTGTCCTACAAAAGCAAAATGCAGTCATACTGAGTTGGAAACAAATATTTGACTAAAATATTTTGATAACCCTGGTGAAAAAACCAGCTAAAACCAGCCTAGGCTGGTTGGCTGGTTTTAGCTGATCATAGCTGGTCGGCAGGCTGGTTTTAGAGGGGTTTTGGCCTTTTTAGCTGGTCAGGCTGGAAAACAACCAGCCTGACCAGCCTGGCCAGGCTGGGAGACCAGCTAAAACCAGCTACTTCCAGCTTAAACCAGCTAATACCAGCCAACCAGCCTAGGCTGGTTTTAGCTGGTTTTTTCAGCAGGGAATTGTTTTGCCTTTGCAAAATTGTATTATATTCTCCTTTTTTAAATTATGTCTACTTATGGTTGTCTCTGCATATTGAACTGGGAAAATTATATTATCAAAAAAAAAAAAAAAAAAACTTTAAGGAAGTGTTATCTGCTATTTGGTAAGAATTAAACGTATAAAAAGTCTATAATCTATTTAAAAATACAAATTATATTAACTTTTTTATCAAATATAAATGTGAAACAGAAAAGCTCATATTTGCATTAACTTGAATAATTACAACACCCATTTTAATATCTTAATCTAAAAATTAAATAAAAACAGACCCGTAAGACTTTTATTTTGAAATGAACTATAACCTTTATGAGTTATAATCAAGCGTTTAGGTTATAAATAACTACAGTTTTTACAAGATGGGTTTGGGCCACCGGTCGTTGAGTGATATATATGACTAGTGGCTTTTTTTATCTTATAATAAAGTTAACATGCATTTAACAAACAAAAGCCACAGCAGCCACCTGTGCCCTCAATAAGTAGGTGGGACCCGTCTGGAAAGTGGAGTCGTGCGTTCTCGCGATGCGAGATTTGCGAAGCCAGACAGCGAGACCGACACGATTCCAGTAAGAGTACCGATAAATTTCAGAAATGTCGGGTCGCTCGGTCCGCGCGGAGACCCGAAGCCGCGCTAAAGATGACATTAAGAAAGTGATGGCGGCTATCGAGAGAGTACGGAGATGGTGAGTATAACGGGCGGCGTCACGGTACTTTCAAAGAGAGAAATGTTTTTCAAAAGAGAAACTTCAGTCGGAAAGGAGGAGGAGTTTTATAAGAGGATGCCGTTTGATTGACACAAGAGACAGCCAATGGCAGCGCACTTGTGTTTGTTTGCTTAAACGACAAGTGGCAAAAAGGCGGGACTAGAGAGGACTTTTAAAAGGTTTCTTCATGAGCAGAAGAGGCATAGTGTTTAGGGCTGTCAGTTGCATAACTTTAAACAAATATTAATATTGTTCGTTTCTACTACTTCATACAATCTATTATACATTTACTGTGCAATAGAGTAATCCAAGCACATTCAATCAGGCTTTAGCCCAGGCACTTTTGTGATTGAAATAAATGGGTATATTGGATAGGATTCAACTCATCAACAAATGGACTTTGTAATCCCACATGTCCCAGAAAAGCAGCTCTTAGAGGCGCCTTTAAACTTTCTCATCTGGAAACTTGATAAGTGCTTTTTTTCTGCGTGGTTGCGATTTTAACATGGAAACTTGATAGAGCTTTCAAGTCATCTATATAGGAAACCTGTTACACAATTGCTCTATTTCAGGGAGAAGAAATGGGTCACAGTTGGAGATACATCATTAAGAATATTTAAATGGGTTCCTGTGGTGGACACAAAGGAGGTACGACACATCTGAGATGTTCATTTCTCTCAGTTTTAATTGTTCGAGAGTTTGTTTCATACATATAAGGGCTATTCTACAGAATTGGGGCAAACTGCTGTCTCACAACCAAAAAAACACATTTAAAAACCATTTAAGTCTTCAAATCTTCCATGTTTTTTTAAAGATCCTTCAATTATCTATTGAAACCCACAATAATATTTGAAATATAAGTCGGCCTTATATATATAAAATCATCATTTATTGGTATTTCAGTTGGGAGGTGGCTGTCCCGAACTCCTAAATTTCAATTTATGAAAATTATATGATTGAATGAATATGATTTTTCGTTGTTGTTTTTAAACGTATGTTTTTAAAAAGTAAAGTTAAAAATATATAAATATAAATATATATATATATATATTTATTTTAGATTTTCTTTGTAAATTATGAAAAATTATGTAAAAAAAATGTGTCCTGCTTTTTTCATGTCACTACCAAAAGAGTGTATTATAGTCTATTGGCCGAGACTGATTTGAACTAAATCCATAAATTCATAAATGTTACTCTCTCTCATCATTTTAAGGTATATGTGTTGAAAAGTCTGAAAAAGTATAATTATAAAATAATAAATGTAATTTAATAATGTAATAAATGTGTTACTTTAAGAAACGCCAATACTGATCACTTTTTTCTGCAATTCAGCACACTTTTTTGGGAGTTATTCCATAACATTTAGTTTTTATATGTATACCACTGTTCAGAACTGTGCTGGCTAACCATGTGCTGATCAGCATCTTTGAGCTAGGTTCAAAAGTACCTAGAGTTGTCACTACCAAAACAGTCATTGGGGGAAATAAACTCAATTTTACTATAGTTTAGCATTTTTTAATTTTAGTATGTTTTAGTATTGTTTTAGTATGTGGGTTAAAATTCTGTAACATGATGTGGTCACTACCAAAGCATTACTGTCAAAGCAAAATGTGCAGCCACTAGCGAAACATGATATGTTTTTGTCAAAAATAAGGTATACTGAATTATCAACTAAGATTATAATAGTTTTTGGTTCAATGTATATTCAAACTAATGAATCCTTATTTTTGACATCAGTGTGATCAACTTTGTGCCTTTTACAAAGAAAATTTGGATTCAAAATGCAGCAAATGTCATAAATTACATTAAAATCATTGTTAAAAATGTAATTGTTATGGATTTACCTCTGAAAAAAAGGTTAAAATAGAATTAATAAAATATATATTTACAATGTAGATGTAAGCAAAATCTTAATAGGTCAATATAACCCTTCTAATTAAATTATTATTACTGTGTTTCGGTAGTGACAAATATGGGGAAATTTTATTATTATACAATTTGCATACATACAGTTTTTTTTTTTTTGAAAAACACATTTTTTTTTAAACTTCTGCAACTCTGATTTTGGACCAATTCTGTTGAATAGCCCATAAATCAACATATCTGTAAAGTGAAGGATTTTCCAGACTCTATTACTGTATTTGCTTTATCTGTAATCTGATCTGTCTTTTAGAAGGACAAGAGCAAAGTGTCTGTGGGTGCAGAGACGCAACGGAAGAATTTTCCCACAGAAGAGACATCTGATAACTCCTGTTCTGTACTGTTAGATTTTCAAGGTAAACATTTGCATTGAGATTCAAGTTTTAAAGGCATAGTTGTTATTCCAAACCTATATTGTTTTTTTTCCTTCATGTCAAATTAAAATCTTCTCTTTTCTTTTCCCAGATGACAACAGCAACCAGAGTTCTCTGTCAGACTCGTACCAGCATAAAGTAGCTGCAGATAGCAGTAATAACTCTAGTCCACAGCCCAGTGAGCCGGTCAGCCCTGCACCTCAGAGTCTAGACTACCGTACAGATGACCCACAGCCGCCCACCCTCGGCCAAGAAATCATGGAAGGTGAGACTCATACCTTGCAGTTTTATATGAGTTTAATGTTATTGTAAAAAATGTAAAAAAAAAAAAAATCTGCCATTAATTACTCACCCTCATGTCGTTCCAAACACAAATTAAGATATTTTTGATGAAATTCGAGAGCTTTCTGACCCTGCACAGACAGAACTGACACATTTAAGGCCCAGAAATGTAGGAAGGACGGTTCAACCCTAATTTAATGAAGTTACCAGAATAATGCCTTTATATTTAATGACTTTATCCAACTATTTCTTCTTTTGGGACAACATGAGGGTGAGTAATTAATGACAGAATCTTCATACTAAACTATTCCTTTAACCTGAGATTTCACAGTTTGTTGTTTGCCCTCTTTGTGTCATTGTGATTATGATTTGAACAAATGCATTATGCTTTTATCTCAAAAACTACACATTTCACAGAAGTTCACTAAGATCGTTTAGTCAGTTGACCCACTTTTAAAAATGATAACTTTTTTTTTTCTAGAGCCACTACTGCAGTCAAGTGAGATTGCAGATGAGCCGCCAACACTGATCAAAGAAGATCTTTTACCCCTCACTGCTCAGGTACAAAACAGTACAAAACTAGTCAGGGGTTCTACATAATAAAGCATGGATGCTGGGACAGTTTCTCTGCCTTGGGTTGTGCACCTTGCTTTTATTATTATTATTTTTTTTGATAATAATGTATATCTGAAAAAAAAAAAACATAAATAGACTGGCAGTCAAAAGTTTTTGAACAGTATGATTTTTAATGTTTTTTTAAGAAGTCTCTTCTGCTCAACAAGCCTGCATTTATTTATTATACTGACTCCAAGCTTTTGAATGGTATAGTATTTAATGTTACAAAAGCTTTTTATTTCAGATTAATGCTGATCTTTGGATTTTTTTATTAATCAAAAAATCCTGAAAAAATGTACTCAACTGTTTTAAATATTGATAATAACAATAATGATTCTTAAACAGCAAATCAGCATATTAGAATGATTTCTGAAGGATCACGTGACACTGAAGACTGGAGTAGTGATGCTGAAATTTTTGCTTTGATCACAGGAATGAATTACATTTTAGAAAACAATTATTTTAAAAAGTAAAAATATTTCAGAATTGTACTGTTTATGGTGTACTTTGGTTTAAAAATAATAAAAGCAGGATTGGTGAGCAGAAGAGATTTCTTTAAAAACATTAAGAATCTTACTGTTCACAAACTTTTGACTGGTAGAGTATAGAACCTCCATAACCTTTTGTACTACTGAGGTTAATAACTAATTCATTGTTTCTTTTTCTCTGAGTACAGGAGGATGAGGACAGCTGTGGAGCCCCGCCACTAAAAAGAATCTGTACCGAGCAGGTCTCGGTCATCCAGGCGGCCCCTCTTAGCTAACACACATACAAACACACACACTGTACACTGGGCATTGATAATCAGCCAGACTGATCACTGACCTTCCTAGAACTGCTGCAAAAGACACAATATGGACCAGACATCAAAAAAGCACTATATTTATTATAGTATGGGATGGCTTTGTGACATTTTAGATTTACAAATCTTTGCTTTCCCTTTCTAACTCCCACAATATGCTTCCATTCAGGTCATGTCAGGATTATCATTCATTTTTGAAGAATCTCTGAATTATCAGCAATTCTGACATAACATGAACGAAGCATCAATTCAACGTTTATAGGCCAAAACCAAAAAAAGCCAGACTATTAACTCGACATTCCTGTTTACAGGGAGAATGAATGTACTATCACTATAAAGCCCTTCTTTGTTGAAATTGCTGTTACAGTTATTATAATGCTAATAGTTTTGTTTTATCGTCAGTGGAATGTGATGCTTGTTAAAAAAGAAAGCCATAAACTAATTTCATGTTGACTGAAAGCTTAGCCATTTCTGAAGAAAATGTCCTCCAAAACAAAGACAAATAGCGAGTTAAATGACAAGGGTACTTGAAATATAATTTAATACGTCATGCTTTATGCACAAATAATCTCATTAGACCACACAATTCCCTTTTAATCAAAACAATGACTCAGCATGCAGAACGTCTTCAATCAAATTCTGAAAGTTTACATGCAAAGTGAAATGATGAAGTCATGTTTCAAAAGATGTGAATAATGTCTTGATTTTCTGTTTGTAGATTCTGATCTCAGGGTCTCTAGTGCCTCCAACTGTCTATCAGCTCTCATTTGTTGCAGTCATTGAACATTTACTCTTTTGTCTCTGTAGGACACCCCTAAAAACGCCTTTTATGCCACCTGTTATTTTTTGCACACTGGTCTAGTGGGCACATTGAGGTTCATGAAGCAGTCATATTGTTATTTGATGCAAATATCATTAAAATTTTAGACATTTTAATATTTATTTTGGTCATTATTCTTTAATAATATTGTACACTACTGTTCAGATGTTTGGGGTTTTAGTAAGATTTTTTACATACTTTTATTGAGCAAGGGTGCATTAAATTGATGAAAAGAGACATTTATAATGTTACAAAAGATTTCTATTTTAAATAAATGCTGTTCTTTTGAACGTTCTATTAACCAAAGAATGCTAGAAAAAAATGTTCACAAAATCTCACAAAAAGAGATTTAATATCTGCGGTGTTACTTAGCGTTTGACCTGCATGTGGCGCTGAAACACCATTTTTCATTAAAAAATACTTATTATTTTCTTTTTTTTTCTATTAATATGTCCTTACATATCATTATTGTGTGTCTTAAATATATCTATGTTATCTACTAAATACATACCAACCCCCCCCCCCCCAACCTTTGTGTTTTAAATCTCACTGTATTTTGTTTTGGCATGTAGATTACACGGGACCTAGACGGCGTTTTGGCAATGCTCACTATGATGTAGTAGGTACTAGATAGTCAGCCAAATAGGTTATGAGACGCAGCCAGTGTTTTACTCCAGAAGAGGGGATTGTATTTTACTCTAGTCAGTGACATGTCTCTCCTCACCCGTCAGGTCTTTCAATAACTCACTCAGGCGTTCAACAACAGCTCGTCTGAGCGGGATAACATCAGATAAAGCACCGGGAATAAGGGAAGAGCTGTTAGACGTCGGACCATGCGTGAGGGATTTTGGAAACTTCTTTGTATTTTCATGTTTTCCTTTCGTGCTTTTAAAGCTTCAGCAGCTACTTATCAGGTTCCAGTGAGACTGCAGCGCACTGTGTCGGAACACAACACTGGCGCAAACACACTCAACAGGTAAACCTGTCACCACCTGGAATGTCTCTAGGTTATCGAATTGATTGATTTAAAGCCTTATTGTATTGCAGAAATATGGATAAAGGTCAATGAACTCGATAAACTTTGAATAGTAAAACAATTTTATTATTTTCTAAGCCAACAGAATTTTTTGTAGGTATTCACAACTGTTTCTGTGGCTTACAACGTTTCTAGAAACTGTATGAAATACGTTACTGAAACGTAATAGATTTTTGAAACTTGGTTTGACTTTTTCTCATTTCTCATTTTTCTCATTCCATTTATGTATTTGTCGGATTCTCTATTTATTTATTTATTTATCTATCTGTCTGTCTGACATGTATCTCTTTGTCTGTCTATCCTTCTGTCTGTCTGTCTGTCTGTCTGTCTGTCTGTCTGTCTGTCTGTCTGTCTGTCTGTCTGTCTATCTATCTGTCTATCTGTCTGTCTCTCTGTCTGTCTATTCCTCTGTCTGTCTGTCTCGCTCTTTATCTATCTATCTATCTATCTATCTATCTATCTATCTATCTTTCTGTTAGTCTGTATGTCTGTCTGTCTCCCTCTGTGTCTGTCTATCTGTGTCTATCTATCTATCTATCTATCTATCTATCTATCTATCTATCTATCTGTCTGTCTGTCTCCATCTATCTATCTATCTATCTATCTATCTATCTATCTATCTATCTATCTATCTATCTATCTATCTATCTATCTATCTATCTATCTATCTATCTATCTATCTATCATCTATCTATCTATCTATCTTTCTGTCAGTCTGTATGTCTCTGTCTGTCTCCCTCTGTGTCTGTCTATCTGTGTCTATCCTTCTATCCTTCTATCCTTCTATCTATCTGTCTGTCTGTCTGTCTGTCTGTCTGTCTGTCTGTCTGTCTGTCTGTCTGTCTGTCTGTCTGTCTGTCTGTCTGTCTGTCTGTCTGTCTGTCTGTCTGTCTAAAGCAAATCTGTGAAGGTCCCTGTGGGCCCTAATTACGTTCTCAGAAAAAGCACAAACCAAACCAAAGCCAAAAGTATTTATGTTAGAAATGAAACATTCTTTTCCCCAAAAAACAGTCAGGCAAAATATTTTATGGTTTTACGTGCAGTTGAGGTTGAGCTCTTTAGTCTAGACATGTGGAGCGTCTTGTGTGTCTGTGGTTCAGTAACAACTCATCACAGTCTGACCTGTGAAAAAATTAAGAAAAATTATTTGAATAATGAATCAATCAGTTCAGGGTCACAATCCTGGGATGTTTTGAATCATCAGAGATGTATCAGAAAGGAAGTTTCCCAGATTGAGTTTAGAAACAAAGCATGCACACATTGGCTTTTTGTTTTAGTTTTCTTCAAGAATGTCTGTCAGACTCTTCAGGGTTTTATATGAATGTTGGCAGAGAATAAATCATTCAGTGTCCCATGGTAAAGGAAAAAAGATATGCTTGTGCCACTGAGAGGGTCTCTCAAAGGACCCTCAGTCCACTGTGCTGTATTTTATCTTGCTTTTGAAGTGAAGAAACATTATGGCACTAAAACTGTTTGCTTTTCAGTGCCATCAATCTGAGTTTCGTTAAAAAAAGGAGATCTTAAGCTCTCTACCTAATCTCTTATTTTCCATGATTTAATTTGATTTGTCTGATAATGTAAACAAATTTTCACATTTATTTCTCCATAGATATTTTTTCTGTTTAATTCTTGATTTTGTTGTATTCTGATTTGTCTGGTCTTTGTCATTATTATTGTTTATTCAACATGAAACGAATAAGGAACTGGTGCCAGTACACAGTACAGAAGACCGTTTCATGCCAGACACAAAATGGGACAGAGACTGTTGTGCAGCGACTGTTTCAGAGTTGCCGGTGGCCTGGACCATGTTCAAACCTCATCAGGTACAGAGAAAAGCAATGATCTCATGGTGTAAGCTGGGTTATACTCTGCTATTCACTCTCACATGAACTTGGACGGCAACTAACAGAATCTGCCTCTCTGTATTTTCCCAGCTACAGAACTCTGGTGAGACCTGTGTACAGAGTGACCTACAGGAAAATCACTTCTCTGGAATGGCGATGCTGTCCAGGATTCCATGGAGAAGACTGCAGAGAGGGTGAGAGGGTCTCATTTTTTGCTGATCTCAAGTTCACTGAAGCATTACAGAATCATTTGAATGACTGTGAGACAAAGGAATTATTAGATGTTGTGAGTCAGTTACATAGATGTTTGTTAGAGGTGTTTGCTAAGACAAGCAAAACATACCACAATTATCATAGAGATTTTATGGTTGGCCTCTTTTGACTTGTGACAGTAACAACCGTATAGCAATGCCCTGCAACCAACCTGAAGACTCAGGCATAGGGACTTAGCAAGCAGCCACATAAAAACCACTTCGAAAACCCTAGTAACTGGATGGCAATGCCTTAGCAACCATCCGGAACACTCAAACAAATACTGCATCCAAAATCGAATAATTTCTTCTTACTAGGGGTGTAACGGTACACAAAAATGACGGTACAGTATATTCCTCAGATTTGAACATAGCCTAAACTATTCAATTCAGTTGCTGTTTATTCTGAGTGCTTTTTTGTGCATTGTTTTTCTCTTGTATGACCTTGGACTGTTTTGATCCATTGTTTTTCTGTCTTTGAAACTTTATTTTGTTCATCTGGAAATAATCTGCATTGTTTGCTGCCTGCCCTGAACATTCGCCTGTTTTGTGACTACATCTCTGCCTTGCCTTGGATATCTATGTTGCTGGTGATTGATCATTGCCTGCTTGTTCTACTAGTATTATTTGTAAATAAAAGCCGCACATGGACCCCAACTTCGCTGACTTTTCGTTACATCGTGGTTGACCTTATTTGACTTGTAAAAGCCAGCAATACCCTGGCAACTACCCAGAACATCCAGGCATTATGACCAACCATTATGTGGTTGATCTCTTTTTTTGACTTGTGTAACCAACCAAACAAAAAAAAACACCCAGAATACCCTAGTAACCGCTTAGCAATGCCCTAGCATCCACCCAGAACACCTTAGCAACTGCATAGCAATGCCCTGATAGCCGCCTAGAACAGCCAGGCATAGATACAGCATGGTTAACCTCTTTTTATTTGTGTTACAAGCCACCAATCATATAAAAACACCCAGAATATCATATCAATCACTCAGAACATCCTAGCAACCACATAGAAATGCCCTAGCAACCACCCAGAACACTCTAACAACTACATAGCAATACCCTGGCAAACACCCAGAAAATTGAGGCATTATGATTTTGTGGTTGACCTCTTTTATCACTTATGTAAGCCGGCAACCATATAAAACCCACCCAGAAAACCCTAGCAACCGCATAGCAGTGCCCTAGCAACCACCCAGAACACCCTAGCAACTGCATAGCAATGCCCTGGTACCTGCCCAGAACATCCAGGCATAGATATTTCGTGGTTGCCCTTATTTGATTTGTGTAAGCAAGCAACCATATAAAACCACCTAGCAACCACTTAGAAATGCCCTAGCAAACTCTCAGAATGCCCTAGCAAATACATAGCAATGCCCTGGCAGCCGCCCAGAACAGCCAGGCATAGAAATTTTGTGGTTGGCCTCTTTTTATTTGTGTTACAATCCAGCAATCTTATAAAACCACCCAGAATACCCTAGCAACCACTCAGAAGACCCTAGCAACCACATAGCAACGCCCTAGCAACCACCTAGAGCACCCTAACAACTACATAGCAATACCCTGGCAACCACCCAGAACATCCAGACATTTTGATTTTGTGGTTGGCCTCTTTTTTGACTTGTGTAAACCACCAACCATATAAAAAGCACACAGAATACCCTAGCAACCACTCATAACACCCCAACAACTGCATAGCAATACCCTGGCAACCACCCAAAACACCCAGGCATAGATATTTTGTGGTTGGCCTCTTTTGACTCTTTTGGACTCTTTTGTAAGGAAGCAACCACATCAATACCACTAAGAACACCCTAGCAACCACATAGCAACGCCCTAGCAAACAGCTCTGAACACTCTAACAACTACAAAGCAATACCCTGGCAATCACACAGAATATCCAGGCATTATGATTTTCTGGTTGGCCTCTATTTTGATTTGTGTAAGCCAGCAACCATATAAAAACCACCCTAAATACCCTAACAACCACACAGAACACCATAGAAATTGCTTAGCAATGCCCTAGCAACCACTCAGAACACTCTAGCATCTGCATAGCAATGCCCTGGAAGCCGCCCAGAACACATAGGCATAGATGCTTTGTGGTTGGCCTCTTTTGATTTGTGTAAGGAAGCAACAACATAGATACCACTCAGAACGCCCTAGCAGCCGCATAGCAACGCCCTAGCAACCACCCAGAACACCCTAGCAACTGCATAGCAATGCCCTGGCAGCCGCCCATAACACCCAGGCATACATATTTTGTGGTTGACCTCTTTTTTGACTTGTGCAAGCCAGCAGTCATATAAAAACCACCCAGAACATCTAAGCATCTGGCAAGAGATTTACATAGGCTAACACCACACACATTTACTTGGCATGGCTTGGTGGGTGGCTCTTTTTTATTTAAGTCTCTTAGCAACAGAGAAAGATCCCCTTACATTCATTGTGTGGGTGAGAATGTGAGTGACAACAGCTGGTCTGACTGTGGAAATCAAGCATCTGGGTGAATGTGTCATATTTATATGCCCGTCTGAATGTATTTCCTTTCACGCTGTGTGAACCCCAAACACTTTGGTGCAAAACATCCATAATTGTTTCTATATTAACCAGGAGAAATGCATTGTGACTATGTTACAAAGCATTCTCAGATTTGCCATGACAAAAATCTGCAGTTGAAAAGAGTTCTCAGTATGAATAGTATCACCATGTCGTATGAGCAGAGTTACACTCCAAACTGACTCACTTGACTGTTATCCTACAGAGTTAATCATAATCAAAACCAGCATCTTTGCATATATTGAGTCAATACATTTTAATTGACACTGAAATAAATAGCTGGAAGAAAATATTTTGAACTGAGGAAATGAGTCAGTGCTTTTGATTCATTGACATAGTACAGTTAGTTGTGGTAGAGGTCACGAGAGTCCAAATAATTTCTAACCCAATATGGATAATTTACTCATGACACACATTCCCATGTTTTTCTGGATGAGGATGGTTTAATGATTCCCCCCCCCCCCCCACATCAGACACACTGGCCCGTCCGCAATGTCTCTTTTCAGATCAATCCCCTGTGAGATGCAGATGATTTAGTTTGGGTCAAATCCAAGGGCGCCACGATCTCTGACATGGTAGATAAATCAGAAATCTTCATTCCCCATCCCTTTCTCCTTCCTCCCTCCCTTTTATCCCTCTCCATTGGGCTCATAGCTTTAGCCTGAGGCTGTCGATCCCCCGGGTCTCAGGCCCCTCTGTGTTTGAGAACATATTTTTGGAATTTGGATTGTGACTCACAGTCAAACAGCACAAGTTAGGTCAAAGTCAGTCTGTGTGAAATCCCAACATTTCTAGTTGTCATGTGTAATGAGGCCTAACCAAGTATGCTGTGTCTGATTTCACTCATTATGGACCCTTTTTATATTTCCGGGTTTGGAATGTGGAAGTAAACATTAGTAGGGTAAACTTCTATTTGTACTTAATAGATGGTAAATCATAGCAAATATTATTTTAGCATATCTAATTAGCTCAACGGCAGCTGTATTAGAAACCACAAATACTTCTGGTGCAAGGATGCAAGGGTAAAATAACACAAAGTATTATGGAAGCCTGTTTCCTTCACTGAATTAAAAACAAATGAAATTGCGACTTTTTATCTCACAATTCGGACTTTTTTTCTTACAGATGCAAGTTTATATCACACAAATCTGAGAGAAAAAAAGAACTGCAAGTTTATATCTTGCACATTTACATAGAAAACAACGCAAACGCTGATTTTTTTTCTCAGAATTGCATGGTACAATCTTGCAATTCTAACTTTTTTCTCAGAATTGTGAGATATAACCTTGTGATTACAAGCTAAAAAGTCAGAATTATGAGATATAAACTCACAGTTCTAAGAAATCAAGCCAGTTAATATCTCGCACTTCGGAGTAATATCTCGCACTTCGGATTCTGAGAAGATATCAGTCTTTTTTCTCTCAAAACTAGTCTTTAGAACTTGGAATTGCTCACAATTTTGAGTAAAAAAGTCAGAATTACATGAAAAATTTAAGAATTATGAGATATTAACTGGCAATTGCAAGGAAAAAAAGATGAATTGCGAGATACAAACTCGAATATGCAAGAAAAAAGTCCAAGTACGTTTTTATCTTGCAATTTTAACTTTATTTCTTGTAATTGTGTGAGCTTATAACAGCAATTCCGAGAAAAAAGATAGAATTATGAGACAAAAAGTCGCAATGACCTTTTTTATTTTTTAATCAGTGGAGGAAATGGGCTTTCATAAAGTATAGTGTTATAAAACCAAATTTTTTTAAGTTGACATTATTTTAGTTTATTATTTACACAAAGTATTATGGAACCCGTTTCCGTCTCTGAATAAGCTTTTTTTTTTTTAAATGTAATTGCGACTTTTTATCTCACAAGTCTCACAAACTTTTTTCCCCACAATTGCAAGTTTACATCTTGCAATTCTGCCTTTTTTCTCAGAACTGTGAGATATAAGCTCACAATTGCGAGTTATAAAGTCAGAATTATGAGATATAAAGATGTAGAGATATAAACTCTTTTAAACTTTTATAAACCTTTTTTCCACTGAACTGCGTGATATATACTCGCAGTTGTGATTTTTTTTTTCTCCAATTTTTTTTTTTCTCGGAATTGCAAGTGATTAAATTCTGAGAACATGTAAGTATTTTTCCCCTCAAAACTGGAATTTATAACTCGCAATTGTTCACAGAACTGCATGAAAAAAGTCAGAATTGCATTAAAAAAGTTAGAACTGCAAGATATTAATTCACAATTGCGAGTTTTTATCTTAATTTCTCACAATTGTGAGTTTATATCATGCAATTCTGAGAAAAAAAGTGAGTATTGTGAAATAAAAAGTGGAAAAAAGATGAAAAATATTTATATTTTTACTTCCTTGGTTGTTATCTGGCAGGGTTCAACAGCTTGGTTGTAAGAACAAGCCAACCATAAGAGTGATCAATATGTAAACAGAAACGCAATAAGAAACTTTTAAACTGATTCATGCTCCCCTGGAGTTGTGGCTCAAATGTTTATTCAGCTCAGTTTGACAGTTATTGAGAATTGTGTGACTAGTTGAGGTCATGTCCAACCACTTTAGTGATGTTTTGTCCTTCGGGAATGTACAGTTGTCATAAATTCATGTGCCTTATATTAAAAGTAACAAATGTGATGAAGTTGTTTGTTCATTAATGCAGCCGAGAAAAAGAAATCTGTTCCCATCCATCAGATTAGTCAGAGAAATTCTGGACGTTTTGTTGCTGTCCCTCCCTAGGTTAACTTTTTTGTTTTGTTCATTAGTGCATTCCTTGTATATTAAAGCCAGTTCCCATCTTTCCATATTAATATGGCAAGAACTTGGATATTCTGAACAATTGTGTTTGATGTGTTTGACCATGAGAAAAGAATAGCTTTATGTTTGACAAAGGAGTAGATGTCAAGGAATGCACTGGTGCAAACTGTTGAGGTGTGGGTGGGTGGTTGCAGCTGGGATCGACAGCTGTAAGAGATCCTTTGTCCCACAACTCCAGTTGTCACTAGAGAGCAACTCCCAAGGAGATAGCATGCAACAAATCAAAAACCTTCAACAATATATTATTTTTTTGGATTTGATGTAGAATTTTGCATGATATCTCATAAACCTGAGGTTGTCAAGGTTTTGTGGATAACATACTATCGTTCAAATATTTCTTGAGCTGCAAATCAGCATATTAGAATGATTTCTGAAGGATCATGTGACACTGAACACTGGAGGAATGATGCTGAAAATTCAGCTTTGCATCACAGAAAAATAAATTACATTTTAAAGTATATTAAAATTGAAAACATGTATTTAAAATGGTAATAATATTTCACAATATTACTGTTTTTACTGTGTTTTTTGATCAAATAACTGCAGCCTTGGTGTGCATAAGCAACTTCAGAAACATTATAGACTTCAAAAACATTAAAATCTTACCAATCCCAAAGCCGAAAGGTTGTGTAGAAACACCTGTTGTTTCTGAACACTGACTAACTGAACTACTAAAAAATAAATATTATTATTGGGAAAAGTTTTACTTTTTTGGCACAATACACCAAGACAGTTTATCTTTTTTCTACTGGAGTAATAAAGAAAAGTAAAGTGCAGTTTTCAATAAATATTATAAATCTGAATAAATATATGTGACCCTGGACCACAAAACCAGTCATAAGGTTAAATTTGTCAAAACTGAGATTTATACATCATATGAAAGCTCAATAAATAAGCTTTCTATTGATGTATGGTTTGTTAGGATAGGACAATATTTGACTGAGATACATCTATTTGAAATCAGAAATCTGAGGATGCAAAAAAATCAAAAAGACTGAGAAAATCACCTTTAAAGTTGTCCAAATTAGGTTCTTAACAATGCATATTACAAATCAAAAATTACATTTTGATATGTTTACAGTAGGAATTTTACAAAAAATCTTCATGGAACATGAACTTTACTTAATTTCTTAATGATTTTTGGCATAAAAGAAAAATCAAAAATTTTGACCCATGCAATATATTTTTGGCTATTGCTACAAATATACCCCAGCGACTTAAGACTGGTTTTGTGGTCCAGGGTCACATATTACAATTTTTGTTAAACATATTTCATCTTCAGTTTACATATTAACTTTAACAGCTCAAAAAATACATTTTGTAAAATGTATGTGTCTCCTTAAATCGTTTTACCATTTGGTGCAGCTTTTTTACTTAATTAGTCTGAGTTATATTCATGGTGCAAATAAGCGTGGTTTGAGGCATTCTGTCCTTAAAAGGAAATTTAAAGAAAAGGTTGTGGTTCTCAAAAAGTCCATACAAGCTAATTAATTTTACAGTAATACATAATATTATGACTCCCTTGGGGTCCCAATCACTAACCTTTACTGCTAGACTTAAGGCATTAGTCATTCATGGGAACAATTCCCATCAGCAGAATCACTTGGGTACTCGAACTTCCCATAATGCCCTGGTCAGAGTCTTATTTATATCTGCAATATATAGTCAGATCCAGCTGTCTTTCTTACTTCCCCCATATCGGGTTTCCAGAAGGCCTGGCAGAGGTTCAAATCTATCACCTGCTCTACAAATTCCTTTAAATTGAGATTGTGATCAGTACCCCTAGCCGTGAGAGTGGCTGTGGGAAAATGGGATGTCTGTCGGGTATCTCATGATTGATGAGGACGCGTGTGCTCCAGCCCCCTCAGCTGCCTGTAGCGGGTGAGATCATCTCATTTCTGTGGTGGAGCACATGTGGCCATGCCAATGAAGTCTACCTGTTCGTTAAGTTCGCTTGTACGGCAGTGAACCCAAAGTTGAGTTTAATCCATGATGAATATAAGCAGTTTGCTAATTATTTCAAGGTTTGTCCTCTTAAAGCTAATTCACACTGCACAGACAGACGCCAACAAACACGTTTGCTGGATTTTGTCAGATCAATGTGTTATCCCAGTCAGTGTCTATTGGCATCGGTCAGTGCTTGTTTTTGCTGACTGAACATGTTCATTCAGTTTTTGGCGGGATGTGCAGTGTCTGTAAATTGACATACTGTAATCTGGTGATTGTCTGCATCAGTCGACGTCTGTGGGTGTAGTAAGAATTAGCCTTTAAGCACCTCAAAATGTCTTTTGATGCCAAGAGTGTCTCTAGTTAACCAAGCGTTTTTTTTTTGTTTTTTTTTTTTACAAAATGCTGCTGTTTATTGTTGATAGGCTTTAAGTTAGTCTTTTAGAATACAATAAATTATGTACACTTATTCAGTTAAAGTTGAGGTCAAAAGTTTTCACACCTTGCAGAATCTGCAAAATGTTTATTGTTTTACCATAGTAAGAGAGATCATACAAAATGCATGTTATTTTTTTATTTAGAACTGACCTGAATAAGATATTTCACATAAAAGTTGTTTGTATACAGTCCACAAGAAAAAAATAACAGTTCAATTTATAAAAATGATGCATAAAGAGCCAGGGGTGTAAACTTTTTAACAGAATGAGGATGTGTACAGTACATTTCTGTTATTTTGCCTAAATAACATTTTTTTTATTTAGTACTGCCCTTTAGAAGCTACAGAAGATACTTACATGTTTCCCAGAAGACAAAATAAGTTAAATTGACCCTGATATTCAAATTCGAGATTAGATTTCAACCCCCTGCTCTTAATGCATTATTTTTCCTTCTGAAGCATCTAGTTGCATATGAGTCCCTCAGTTGTCCTCAGTGTGAAAAGATGGATCTCAATTGTCGTTGTTGGAAAGGGTTTAAATATACAAAAATGCTTAAAAACCAAAGATTTTCTGGGACCTGAAGTATTTTTCTAAAGTGCAACACAAGGAACTCATGAACAACTTGCACTTAACAACTAAAATTATTTAGGTAACAACACAGTTAGGAATCAAGTGCTTGTAAACATTTTCGAACAGGGTCATCATTTTTATAATTTGTGAACTATATGTAAATGTCTTTTATGCGAAATATTGTAATCAGGTCAGTACTAAATAAAAATAACATGCATTTTGTATGATCCCACTTATTTTGGTAAAATAATGAACATTTTACAGATTGTGCAAGGTGCATGTAAACTTTTGACTTCAACTGTATAATATAAATTAATATGAATTATCGTAGATGTGATGAAATGTATTACTTATTTGGGTTGGGTTTTGACACAAATTTCATAATTTGATTGGATTGTGATTTACAATCTTGTGATTCCATTCGATTTCCGATTTGATTAAATTTGATTAAAGGATAACTATTGCCAAAATGTAACCTGGGCTGTTTTTTTTTTTTTTTTTACTGTAAACGAGAAAAACTTATATCTAAAAGCGTAATTACGACAAACGAGCCATTTTGATTGACCGTTATTTCATTTGTGGTCAATGGCCGCTGAATGGGAAAATATTGATTATTTTGGATATATATCAGGTAAAGTAAGGTACATGCCAAATTTTCTCAAGGAAAAAAACATCTCTCAACTAATGATGTAAAATATACATGAGAGTCAGTTGAAAATCTACTACTAAAATATATGAAAGTTGAAACGAACTGATTTGTATACATATACACATATCCAACATTTATGAATACTGTAGTAAAATGGACAAAATTTGAAATCTGAGACTTTGTTTTATATAAAAAGTAACAAAGCACAAAGCTTAATGTGATTTATTGGACATTAACTGGACTCAGTTCACTAACTGAAAAAATTCTAGACTAATCAATTCTCGGGATTCATAACTTGTTTCATAAAAATGAAATTAGATGTACTAAGTTAATAAACCTTTCTGGGATTAAGTTTTAAATGGGGGTAGGAACACTCCAAAAAATATATAAACAAAAGACTAAACAATACAAAAAGGGGTTGAACCAAAATGACTTAACTTTTTTTAATTCAAAAGCAACTTTTTTATAAATCTAAAATAAAATAAAAAATTTATTACGCTTTTGTGTTTATTTCATACCCTGAGCAAAGTTCTTTGCTCTTTGCTTAAAGGTATAAATAAGTTTAAAATACCTGAACAGCAGTATACTGTTACTGAACATTGCCACTTTGTCTTTGAATGGGGTTTACTAGTTGGACTGACATTTTCAGGAAAGTTTTCTTTTGGCAAACTACCGAAACAAACTTTGTTTTGGCATGATTTTGTTTGAAATGACGTCAAATTAGTTCCTTCTTCGATTTGACTCCTAGATCATGCCCTTTATGATTTGTCAAATTTTCAGACCAAGAAACACATCTGATCCAGTCGGACTGTGCAACTACCAACTAGTCACCAGTTTACTTGTTTGATTCCCACACTGCAAATATAAGAGCAAACACTTTTAGGGGAAAAAAAGGTACAAAAGCTGTCACAAGGACAGTACCCTTTCAAAAGTTACATCTGCGTATATTATTTATCACTAAAGGGTGCGTTTTAGCACCTTAAAGTACATATGTACACTTAAAGTAAATGACAAACTAGTATCTAAATAGCAGTAAATTTTAAAAAGGTCTGAGAGTTGTAGGCTATTCATAATAGTCTAAAAACAGTATCACAAATGTAAATAGATCAGAAACATAAACATCACAATTTAAACAAATTTAAGACAGCAAAGCTGTAAGGTGTGGTAGTATATTTGCAGCTGGGATCAACAGCTGTATCAATGCTATTCCAAATGTCAATAGAGAGCATCTCCCAGTGATATTATGCATCAAATGAAATGTCCACAACAATCCAATTTTAATTATTTAGTTTTTTTTAAATAGCAGCTGGGGGCTTTATTAGAGGTTAGGTCTTTCACAAACCAAATGAGCGAATAGAGACTTTTGGAATTATGTAAAAGTGCATTGAATTTAGATTTGTTTAGTCTGCTTATATATTATACGCTTTAGGGGGATAAACTTACCAGCCAATGATCCTCAAATGGAAAAAACTTGCAGTTACCAGTCTTCCTGCAATGCATCTGCACAAAATATTTGAGGGCAGATACATGAATTCAGCATAGAAGCAATGGTTGATGACATGGATCTTTAGATCTGAGAATACAGCTAATTCCAATTCTATCTGACACTATTTCATTGCTTCACAGACAGTTTACCAATAAACCCCTTTTATAAACTGTATTCACCCAGGAGAATATGTAAAAGTATCTTGTGTCTTCATAATCTCTGAAAGCCCCATCAGTCTCTGCCAAAATGCTGTTAATGGGTGTGGAGTCTTAATGTGGTCAGCTTGCATGTATGATTTGTGTATTTGTACTTTTCCGAAGACACAAGTCACACTCTGGTTTGGTACATCAATACATCAGCGATGTCTGCGCTGGCACGTGTTTGCCTAACTTTATTAACCATGTCAGTTTTAATAAAACCAATGTGCTAGTTCCAAAAATGGCCAGTTTAAGACCTCCCTCACATCTGTGAAAAGCATAGAGGTTGAGTATCTGCAGATCCCATTGTGCTTTCTTTACAGCTCATCCGTTGGGTGTTTTTCCAGAATACCCCAACGTTCAGCTGTCCGCTGATCTGAGAGCGGTCCGGTATCCAGCAGAGCTGTGCGTTATGGCCAAGGCACGAGGAGAACAGGCATGTCAGACAGCTGAACATTTCATTCTGCGTTTGCGTAGTCAGCCAAACTTAACGGTGGTTCTAACTTGCACACGGCCTTCTATGATACATCACTCAGTGCCGTGGAGTCCCTACAAAGTAAATATTACCGAACTGGTGTTTTTCTGAGCAATACAGATATAGAGTGAATGGCATCCTTTGGGTATTTCCTCCAAGAGTAGACAACGTGCAGTTAGCATTACCTTTTAATGTGGTCCTTATGTCTTTCCGCTCTGAAAATCAGAGACATGTCAGCTTTTCTGCTTTGTTGGATGTGTATATTGTGGTAAAGAGTGACAAATTTGTTCCTTTGCACTTGATGGAATGAGCTAATGTACTTTCATGAGGTCTGGCATCCAGACTGTCCTTTGATGACACTGTGACATGCAAGTGGCCTTGAGTCTTGCATTGCAGTCAATTGAGAGCAGATGATGAAGTTCATAGTTATAAATGTCTCATTGAAAGAAACCGGTGCTGGTGAATAGCTAACTAAAAGCAGTGACACCACTAACTTTGGTCCATTTACTACCCACACTGTGCAGTAGTTAAGCTGTTTTCAAAATAGCGAAAAGCAGATTTATTTTAATCAATAGGTTCAATTGAATATACATGAACAAATAAAAAAACAGTGCTGTGCTTCAGGTCATTTATGTCTTTCAAAATGTAATATTCTGTGCCTGTGTTTTCAACCCACTCCTATTTTAGCACATTTAAAAAAATGTTTTGGGTTGTTATAAGTTTTGCTCATCAAGGCTGCCTTTATTTGATAATACAGTTAATAAAACTGATAAAACTGATGGGCAGACTAAATCATAAGTCGTAGAGACTTGAAACTTGGAGAGAGGATAGTACTCACTTTGTCTAAAATGTAACCAAGCCTTGCCCCAATCGGTCTAACGTGGGCGCTACAGTGGTCAAAAAGTGAAAATCGTTCGTCTCAGACTCAAGTGTCTTATGCCGCCAAATTCCTTGGCTCACGGTGGACATTTCCAGTATTCCGCATTTTTTCGAAAAAACAAAACAAAACAATCAGAACCAAACAAGTGCAGGAAGGTTGTCTGAGTGAATATTAATAATTATCAAAAAAAGTTGAACTTTCAACTCCGGGCCGGTTTAACTAAAATGGCTATTACTTTTGAAAGATGAGATATTGTCAAACTCACAACACAAATGTAAGAGCTGAATCTGAGGTCACATGAAAAAAGTCATGGAGCTTGGCCATTTGGTGGCGCTGTAAGAGGGGAAAAAAACATAAAACCGGCCATAACTATGCAACCATTTGTCCTATCGGTCTGTGAGAAATTTGACAGAAATCGACCACTAGGGGGCTATATCTCATTTTTGAAGAGCATAAACAATTGTATATTTGCCCGATTGGAACCAAACCAGTGCAGGAAGATTCTCCAGAGTGAATATCAATAATTATCAAAAGAAGTTTAATTTTCGACTCTCCGTCGCAAAGGGACACCAAAACGTTTGAAAGGGGCAGTGCCGCCTTTACTAAATCGACTATAAATTTTGATCGGAATGAGATGTCTTGTGTATGTAAGAGCTGAATGTGAGATCACATAAAAAACGTTGTGGAGCTTGGCCACTTGGTGGTGCTATAAGAGGGAAAAAAACATAAACACAGCCATAACTACGCAACCGTTTGTCCTATTGACATGAAAATTGGTCCAAAGTAGAGACCTGCAATCCCGCGGGAGTACCGCGGGACCCGCGGGACCCAACGCAACAGAGTGCGGCGCGGGACAAAACTTGATGGGCGAGTGCGGGTGCGGGCGGGTATTGCTCCTGTGTGTGCGGGACGCGGGAAAATAAAATGATTCGCGGGACTCCCGCAAAATAGAAATATCTAAACATAAAATATCTAAAAACAAAAAATTGTTATTCATCTATTGCACAAAAGCAGCAAGAACAACATAAATATGATCAGTAAGCGCAAGAATAGGCAGTTTCGGTTTAAAACTTGTTTGAAGTGTGAGCAATGTTGCCATCTGCTGATTTCTGGAGCGCATCGCCAATCAGTGGTGTTTAAGTTAAAATCCACTCACTGCTCAAAAGTATTGAACAGTTCTGAATATTGGGTGCTTACAAATTACAACACTCAAAGTGTAGACATGTATGAAAGATTAATTGTGCATAATATCCATTGTGTTATAAGAGCTTTATGAGATCGCGTATATACTGAGATGTCAGCTTTAAAGGAGCCTTGTTTGTTTGCATTCTGCCGTAGATGCACGCATAGCTCATGTTTGCTTTTTTGTTAAGAATAACAGTGGTTTGTGAATGTTGATGCTTAGTCTAAATAACACATATTTTATCCAGAGCGTTTATGCTGGGGTCTAGTGGAATTTACAAGATGTTACAGAACTGTTTCATGTAAATTCAATCGATGTACAGAAAAAATCAATATAGATTAATTTTATGCGGGCTTTTGCGGGCGGGAGCGGGACAAATCATGAATGTCGCGGGCGGGAGCGGGACGAGATAACGTATATTTCTGCGGGAGCGGGCGGGCGCGGGACACAATCTTGCGGGAGCGGGCGGGAGCGGGACTGAAAAATCCGTCCCGCGCAGGTCTCTAGTCCAAAGCGCCACAAGTGTTTAAAAAGACATTTGCATATCTCAAAAAACATGGTCGCCATAGGCAGATGAACTTTGCGCACCTATTATACAAGGTTAACGGAGGTCAGTCGGAATGAAACTTAGTGGGTCTGTTTGACTCATAGCTCTAAAGGACTGTACAAAAAATTTGAAAGAAATCGGCCACTGGGAGGCGATTTTTCAAGGGTGAAAATGATTGTATATTGCGCGGTTTTTTTTTTCACATTTTCACATGATTTTTGTGTAATACGATAGGCTTCCTTATTCTGAACAACTTTGCCTCTAAAACCACTGCTGTCAATTAAACCGTTAGTTAGCTGATTGAGAAGATTAAAAAAACCTACTTTTGCAAACTAGTCCTAGGATTTTCGCTCAATCTGAAAAAAAAAAAACCCCACCTGCAGTACAATTCTCTGGACTCTCTAGGTCAATAATTATCAAAAAAATGATGAAACTCACCCTTTGGAAGCTATAACGGGGTTGTTTAGAAAAAGGGCCTTTCCAAATATACCCAAAAGCCCATAAAGCCTAAACGAAACTCAAAACTTCACAAAACCTGGTGAGCACATGCGACGGGGGATTCTAAACAAGCATGCAAAGTTTTAGGGAGATCTGACCAAAGCTAGCACTATAACATTCATAAACATTAAAAGCATAATATTTCAATAGTAAATGACCAAAAATGATTTTTTTTAATCACTGATTCTACGTTACAGGCTTGATAATTAATATGTAATGTCTTTTTCTGCATATGTGCCTAAATTGAACCCCACTTGCAGCTATATTTTATTTCTGTGATGAAAGCTACATTTTCAGCAGTAATTACTCCAGGTTTCAGTGTCACAAGATCCTTCAGAAATCATTCTAATATGCTTTTGTGCTCAAGAAGCATTTCTTATTATCATCGATCAAACAGTTGTGCTGCTTAATATTTTTGTGGAAAACGTGAAAGATTCTTTAATCATACAGAATCTAAACTTTTGAATGGTTGCATACATTAAATTATGTGTAAAATAGGAATGGAGATTGATTTTACATTTAACGTAGATCAGTTTTAGTCATTGCATCTCAAACATATTTTATTTTGTGAATTTTTTCCTCTTTCATTCATCATCTGGCAATCTTTAATTTCTAAGCTCATCATTAGTTAAAAAATAGCTGTATTGCATTTTACATAAAAAAATACCACCACTGAGAGAGATCACCTGCCATTCATCATCATCCCATTTCATGCCAAATAATTCCCAAATCTCTGCTGTCTTGGAAGATCGGTCTTCTTCCATATAGAGAGCCAGCACCTTGTGGTTGTCTTCACACTGATCAGCCCTGTGCTGAGAAAGGTGAATGTTGGGGAAACCCAGAGTGAGATATTTCCCTTCACTAGGATTCCATACAAATGGAAATTCATGGCTTGCCAGCGTCTGGTTTTCCTGTTCCTTATTCTACCCCAGGGAGGGATGTTAACCAAAGATGTAATTGAACTCATTTAGTGTCTCTCTAACAAATTCTCGTAGTTCACAAAGCAGCACTGATCATACCACGGTTATTTTGGTTGCACACTGAGGGTTTGGGATTGATTTCATTTTTGGACTACAAGCCTGTGACCCTGGAAGGATCCGTGGAATTTTAAGTACAGTATGAATGAATGTGTCTTTGTTAAATTAAATCGTGAGGACATCACACAAACTTCATGCAGATCAGTACGGTGTACCACTTTGACTGGTAAACAATTATAGCATTGCAAAAATGGAGCAAAAAGTAGAATTTTTTAGATTGAACGATCATAGATTTGATTTATGACACAACAGATGGCTGAGAGATTTATAGCATTTGCTTAATTCATTCATTCTGTGCTGTATCACATTTTATGGTTAGAAATTCCCCTTTCTCTGCTGTCATACTTCATGTGACCTTGACATCTCTTTTTGCATTCATCCATTTAGAGTGCATGAACTGTACTGGCTATGCTGACATCAAAGAGCGTTTGAGTGTCATTGAAGATCAGGTAAGATAGAAATGTCGGTAACCTCTTGTATTAACCAGACATGTATATAGTAAGTTAAGATGAAAAGCGTGTGGTTTTGCTTTTTTTTTTAACAGATAATGTTAATGAGAGATGCTGAGGCACCTCCTCTCCCTCAATCCAGCCAATCACCTGAGAGAACAGCTGATAATGAGGTGGACAGGACACAACCCTCACCAATAACACCCAATGCCATTGGCCGACCAGGTGAGAAAGAAGTCTCACCTGCCTACCAAGCCTGCATTTCTTTGATTCAAAATACAGTAAAATTAGTAATTTTGTGAAATATTTATGCAATCTATTTAAAATAACTGCTTTCTATTTTGAATATATTTTAAAATACAATTTAGCCCTGAAATCAATGCTAAATTTTCAGCATCATTAGTCCAGTCTTCAGTGTCACATGATCCTTCAGAAATCATTCTAATATGCTAATTTACTGTTCAAGAAAAATGTATTATTATTATTATCAATGTTTGAAACAGTTGAGTACATTTTTTTCAGGATTCTTTGATGATCCAAAGATCCAACGATCAGCATTTACCTGAAATAAAAAGCTTTTGTAACATTATACACTCTACCATTTAAAAGCTTCAGGAGTCAGTTTTTTTTTTTTTTGGGGGGGGGGGGGGGGTTATAGAAATTAATACTTTTATTTAGTAAAGATGCTCTAAATTGATGAAAGGGGATGATAACAACATTTATAGTGTTACAAAAGATTTCTACTTTTGATAAATGCTGTTCTTCTGAACTTTCTATTCATCAAAGAAACCTGAAATTCTACTCTGTTTTCAAAATAGTATTAATAAAAAAGCAGCAAATCAGAATATTACAATATTCTTAAAATATTCTAAAAATTCAGCTTTGAAATCACAGGAATAAATGACATTTTAAAATTGAAATATTAAAATAGAAAACAGCTATTTTAAATAGTAAAAATATTTCAAAATTGTACTGTTTTTGCTGTACTTTGGATCAAATAAATGCAGGTTTAATGAGCAGAAGAGACTTCCATAAAATACATTAAAAATCTTGATGTTCAAAAGCTTTTGATGGGTAGTGTATTTATAATTCATATTTATTTGTCATAATTAAACTGGTATAAATTAACTTCCAGGACTAAGAGGACAACCAGGACCTGTTGGGGCGCCAGGTCCCCCTGGTCCTCCAGGACCTCCTGGACCTTTAGGAGAGATAGGGTTTTCTGGGAAACCTGGTCCTGTAGGACCTAGAGGTAAGAACTATCTCTTTAAAGGAGAAACAAAAATTTCCAGATAATTTACTCACCCCCTTGTCATCCAAGATTTTCATTTCTTTCTTTCTTCAGTCATAAAGAAATTATGTTTTTTGAGGCAAACATTTCAGGATTTTTCTCCATATAGAAAATGAGATGGGAGTTTTTCGACATACCCTGTCTTGAACCAGAATACATGAATTACACGCAGAGTTAGACAAGATGAGCATTTGAGGTTAAAAAGTATATAAATTGTAAAGATTTTTTAGGAAATAAACAATCGTTTCGCTAGGTAAGACCCTTCTTCCTCAGCTGGGATCGTTTAGAGACCTTTGAAGCTGCATTTAAACTGCATTTTGGAAGTTCAAAATCGCAGGCACATAATTTCTTTACGCCTGAAGAAAGAAAGACATGAACATCTTGGATGACAAGGGGGTGAGTAAATTATCTGTAAATTTTTGTTCTGGAAGTGAACTTCTCCTTTAACTTGACTGGGAATATTAACACAAATATTTTCACCCATTGAGCCCCCCTGCTTACTCTACAGGACCTCAAGGACTGCAAGGCCCACCAGGTGAAATAGGGCTTCCTGGGCCACCTGGGCCCCCAGGGCCTTTCTCCATCAGGGGAGATGTTTTCACTCTAACGGCTAAACAACATCCCCAGTGTGAGTGCAACAGTCCACATTAAGCATCCACATTAATAATGGCATTAAAACAATGCAGAACTGAATGAATGAAAATATCAATTAAACTTGAGTTCATTGTTATATCCAGTTTTTGCACAAACTGCAGCAACCTTTTAAATGTTGTTCTCAACATGACCATAAGATGGCAGCATTCGCACAGGATCGCCTCAAATAAACCTCTCAGAGGTCTGGCTCAGTTTAGGAGTCTGGTAGGCTTCTGTCTGTCAGCAGTTAATCAGAGTCATTTGTTAGCTGTCTGTGGAGCAGCATGAATCTGGATAACCCAAAGCAGAACCTGAGCTCCAAATCCTGCTGAAAAGAGCAGCAGTACAGCTGCAAGTGAAGTTACATTTTTGATAGTACATCTGATTTGTTTTCACTTCAGAATGATTATATCTCACACGTTTCAGATGAAGATAGTGACTTTGCTACCTATCGTGACACGCAGACTTTTCTTGGTCCTCCTGGGCCCTCCGGCCCTCCTGGTCCACCAGGTACACTAGAATATCAGAGCATACATAACAATATCATCTTGTTCCGCCCAGCCATTTTTTTACACATTTAATCTTCTATCTGTCCATGTTGAACAGGGCCTGCCGGACCACCTGGACACCCAGGTGCTCCAGGAAAAAATGTAAGACATTTATGCTTTATGATAGTATGCATTTACAGTATGTATGTATGAAATAAATAATTGGACAGTACGTATGTGTACAGTGGAGATCAAAATTAGAAATCAACCTGCAATTTACTACATTTCAAGGTCACTATTTAGTCCTGTTTTAAGTAGTTTTTACTTAAAGTAAGGTAGTTTTAGTAGGGTAGTTTTTAAGCATATTTAATCATTTAATTGTATTCTGAAGCACAGTATAAAACTTAAATGAGATATTTGAGAAAGAACTCAAAATTAGAGAAAGTTGTTGGTGTTAATCTGGCACCTGGTGCTAATTTCTTTAATTATATGAAAAGCCCCGTTTAACTGACAGCATTCCTCCAATTTGCACTGAGATTGCAAGATGGCGGGCCACTCTAAGGTGACTGAAACCCTGCAACAGGTGGTTGTCCAGATGAAGGACAAAGAGATGACCTTTTCAGCCATTGCAAGAGAAGTTGGTCATTCCAAATGTCTGATTTCTCAGGTTTACAATGACACCAATTCATTCAAGTCCCCCCAAAAGGCGACCATGTAAGACAAATGCACATTATCCAGAGACTCTTAATGGGGAATGGGTTCATCACTGCAGCTGGAATTGCTTTCCAGTTCAGTGCTAAACAGGGTAAGGATCTGTCTCTGCGTATTTAAGAGAAGTCGGACTAAAAGCTCAAGCAAAAAAAAAAGCTCTGATGTCTTGCGGCCGCACTGCTCTTCACTTCCAAATAATTTCTGACAGCTGTAATCCTCAAATTTTTGTTGTAATCTTCTTTCGTGGTACAGTGGTTACTGTTCTCTAATTTTGATCCACAAAATAAAGGTTTTTGTTAAAATGCCTTGGATATTTTGTCAAACACGTTAGTAGAACAGTGGTATAGCTACCTATATATGTATACTTTGAGTGATGAAGATTAGCAGTATTTCAGAAAAAATCAAGATTGTTTTCTAATTTTGATCTCCACTGTACAAGGTATAGTATACTAATTAATTCACATTTCTCATAGGCTGCCTTAAGCCCTGCAGGCACACCAGGTGACAGGGGACCCAAAGGAGATCCAGGAGAAAGAGTGAGTCATCAAAGACCTACAATTGTTACATGTCTGCCTCGGTTTTCACCCACGGACTTTATGTTATTGGTTACTCCCTAGGTTTGGTTTCTTCCTGCTCGTTAATTTAATCTGGTACACCTGTCTTTGTAATTACCCTCACAGTATTTAAGTCTTGAGTTCTTCCCTGTTTCTTGGTCTGCTATTATTTACGTTACGTGTGTGTGGAATTACCTTGCTCCTGTTTATCGTGTGTTTGATTATCGTGGATTATATTAAAAGACTGTTCTTGGAATATCTAGCCTTGTGCTCGTCCATTCAACCCCCAACGCACGTTACAACAGTTAGATATAAATTACATTTTAATTTTATACATTTTGCATTTTTGGATAATTTTTTTTTTTTAAGCTAATTAGATTGCATTACTCTATTTTCAAAGGGTCCACCAGGAATAACAGGACAGCAAGGACAGCCTGTGAGTACACATGAATTACATTTATGTTTTCACCATCCATTAAGGTTATATACAGTTGAGGTCAAAAGTTTACATCCCCTTTCAGAATCTGCAAAATGTTAATTATTTTAACAAAATAAGAGAGATTATACAAAATGCATGTTATTGTTTTTTTGTTTAGTGATAGTTGTTCATGAGTCCCTTGTTTGTCCTGAACAGTTAAACTGCCTGCTGTTCTTTAGAAAAATCATTCAGGTTCGACAATTTTTTTGGTTTTCCAGCATTTTTGTGTATTTGAACCCTTTCCAACAAAGACTGTATGATTTTGAGATCCATCTTTTCACACTAAGGACAACTGAGGGACTCATATGCAACCATGCATTAAGAGCTGGGGGTTGAAAACTTTTTGAATTTAAAGATCAGTGTAATGCATGATTTTTCCTTCTGGAACAACAGTGAGTGTTTGAACCTTCTGTAATAGTTGCATATGTTATTTTGCATAGTTGCATAGTTATTGTTGGAAAGGGTTCAAATACACAAAAATGCTGGAAAACCAAAGAATTTGTGGGACCTGAAGGTTTTTTTCTGAAGAACAGCAGGCAGTTTAACTGTTCAGGACAAACAAGGGACTCATGAACAACTATCACTAAACAAAAAATACTGCTGTGGATCATTCAGGTAACAACACAGTATTAAGAATCAAGTGTATGTAAACTTTTGAACTTGGTCATTTTATAAATTTAACAATTTTTTTTCTCTTGTGGACTATATTTAAACATCTTTTATGTGAGATGTCTTATTCAGGTCAGTATTAAATAAACAATTACATGCATTTTGCATGATCCCTCTTATTTTGGTAAAATAATTAACGTTTTGCAGATTCTGACAGGGGAATGTAAACTTTTGACCTCAACTGTATTTATATGTAAATGTATTATTATAAAATTTACTATATTTTTATTTACTTATGTTGTGAATAGGGTGTTCCAGGTCCGAAAGGTGAGCCAGGAGAGACTCCATCGGAGGTAAGGCTGGTTTTGGAGTTTTTGATAGTGCAGTTATGATGATTTATAGTCACATGCTAAAACCCTTCCTTCTTGCAGGTGCAGCAGTTGAGGGAAGCGCTGAAGATTCTGGCCGAGAGGGTTCTCATTCTAGAACACATGATCGGCATTCATGGTGAGAATTATGGATTAGTATTAATCTAGATTTCCAGATACGAGTTCTAACTAGAGAGCGGGTTGGATTCCAGAGCACCATTATGATCTCATGGCATAAGCTGTCGCTGCCAGGGAGGTTAGTGTGTGCAGCAATTATTTAGTAATGACTTTGAGGTTTCATGGGGATTGATTGCTTTTAAGAATACAAAATTACATCAGAGGACTAGCAATATACAGCCAACTGCTTGCATTTAAACACACACATGGTTATGCAACACAATTTTCCTTTATTTTCGTTTCTTTCCCTTCATCGCTCTGCCCAGATACTCTGTTGGACTCTGGTTCTGGAATAGATCTCCTGGCGGACTTCATGCTAACAGGCAACACTAAAAATGTTGGCCCTGCCAGACCTCCCTCTCCTCTTACCACAGACAGAGAGTAGCCGGACTCTGTTGGGTATGAAGAGTAAATAACAAACACTTGTGACCACAAGGCCTTTATCTCCTGTCTGCTGATTTGAAGGACAGATTCCTCAATGTATTTGTCTATGAGTATGATAACAGTGGCACTGATCTTTTCTATTTTATTTACTTTTTGTATTTTGTTATATTCTCTTTTTTACATTTTGAAATCACTGTATTTACCTGTTGAAAATTTGTTTTCATTGCCATTCACAACTCGTTTTACTTCTATAATGTGATTTGTTTTATGGGCAGACCTTTATTTTAGTCATTAGGAAATGATTGGATGGCAAAAAGTAGGTGCTACATACCAGAATGTAGTCGGAATGAATGTGAGTTTCCTAAAAACGGTGGCTAACTAGCAATTTTGCTATTGGTTAGAAGTATCCAAAAGTCTGTGCAGCATACAGTTGAGGTCAAAAGTTTACACCCCCCTTTCAGAATCTGCAAAATGTTAATTATTTTACCAAAATAAGAGGGATCATACAAAATGCATGTTATTGTTTATTTAGTACTGACCTGAATAAGATATTTCAAGATATTTACATATAGTCCACGAAAGAAAAAAATAGTTGAATTTATAAAAATGACCCCGTTCAAAAGTTTACATCCCCTTGATTCTTAATACTGTGTTGTTACCTGAATGATCCACAGCTGTGTTTTGTTGGGTTTTTTTTGCATTGTGTTTCCTTCTGGAGCATCAGTGAGCATTTGAACCTTCTGTAATAGTTGCACATGAGTCCCTCAGTTGTCCTCACTGTAAAAAGATGGATCTCAAAATCATACAGTCATTGTTGGAAAGGGTTCAAATAATACACAAAAATGCTGGAAAACCAAAGAATTTGTGGGACCTGAAGGATGTTTCTGAAGAACAGCAGGCAGTTTAACTGTTCAGGACAAACAAGAGACTCTTGAACAACTGTGGATCATTTATGTAACAACACAGTATTAAGGATCAAGTGTATGTAAACTTTTGAACAGGGTCATTTTTATAAATCCAACTATTTTCTCTTGTGGACTGTATGTAAACATATTTGTGACCCTGGACCACAAAACCAGTCATAAGGTTAAATTTCACAAAACTGAGACGTATACATCATATGAAAGCTCAATAAATAAGCTTTCTATTGATGTATGGTTTGTTAGGATCGGACAATATTTGGCCGAGATTCATCTATTTGAAAATCTGGAATCTGAAGGTGCAAAAAAATCAAAATACTGAGAAAATCACCTTTAAAGTTGTCCAAATTAAGTTCTTAACAATGCATATTACTAATCAAAATTTACATTTTGATATATTTATAGTAGGAATTTTACAAAAAAATCTTCATGGAACATGATCTTTACTTAATTTCCTAATGATTTTTGGCATAAAAGAAAAATCAATAATTTTGACCCATACTATGTATTTTTGACTATTGCTACAAATATACCCCAGCGACTTAAGACTGGTTTTGTGGTCCAGGGTCACATTTTATATAAAATATCTTATTCAGGTCAGTACAAAATGAACAATAACATGCATTTTGTATGATCTCTTATTTTGGTAAAATAATTAACATTTTGCAGATCCTGCAAGGTTTATATAAACTTTTGACCCCAACTGTAAGTAAGAGCAAGTTACTGTAGTTTTATTATCGTAAAAGTGAGGATTTTGGACGGGCAGGTTGTCTGGGTTAATTAATCAACAAATATGATACTTGGATTATACAAAAAAAGCACATTCTTGACACTATTCACTTCTCAATGGTTTTTAAGCAGCATGAATAATGATTTAATACTGCAGTCATCAAGCTGAAAATAAATGTTTTGTCATAAAGGCTTTCTAGAAAACAAAAAAGGCTACATTATTCTTGTCATTCCCTTTTTGTTTTCTGATTGATGACCTATAATGACCTCATGCACATAATTACATGTAGCAGTCTCAGCAGTGGCTTTGTGTAAAAACAATTCCCGTCTCAAAACTCACAAATAGGCTAGAAGTTTAAAACCAAATTCAAGCCTTTGTTTGCATAGAAAGTGCAACGTCCACCACAATAAATTGTGTTTACACCTCTGCTCACCTGTTCTTATTCATAAAGCCTATCATTGACTCGCTCAAAACCCAAAATGGCAGAACGCACCAAGGGCTGCTATTAATAGGGGAGCAGTGAATAGCCGGAGGGACACAAAAGGCCCCGTTGACCTTGTACACAGAGCACCGTTCAACACGCCAGTGTGGCTTTAAGCTTATTGTTGCGCTTGAGCTTTTGTAATCCCCTCGGGAGGGAACGAAATCTTTCCGAATCTTGGGCTGTTGTGCTAAGAAAAAAAAAAGTATCTGAAGTGTTTGTCAAAAGGTTTCCCACGGTAATGTTTTACGTTAAACCTGATTGCTTGTATTTTGCTTTGACTTTTTATTTGTTTCTTTTTAAAATAAAATTTACATAAAAACATTGCATTGTTGGCAACATCTGAGCACTGTATTGCAATAACAACAGAAACTACACTTGATTTTTTTTATCTCTTTATTGACAAAAGGTGGGTACAGAGCTTAAGGAGAAGACAACACACAAACTGACATGAACAAACATGGAGAAACATGGGAAATGTAGTTTTTACTCCTGTTCCTTATCCTCTCCGTGGGTGATGACGTAGCACAGGTTTTTGTAGTCCAGGTTGCCAGCCACATCCAAGGGAAAGTTTGTGAACATCTGGTTTACCTAGGTAAATTTAGAAAAATCATAATTAATATCCATTCAACATTTTTTTGACAGTTTGTGCTTTTACCTTTCAGAAGAAAAGTGTATTACCTCAGCCTCGGTAAATTTGTCTGCCTGGGACATAAGGTGATATTTGATCCTGTGAGGAGAAACAAAAGAAATACATTAAATGCTGTGCTGATGTGTACATTTTTTGCATAAATCTGCATAAATCTACTTACTCTTCTCCTTTAAGGATTCCCGTGCCCTCTGGGTCGAAGATCTTAAAGGCGTTGAGAATAGTCTCCTCAGGGTCTGTACCTGTCAGTCAGAAAGTCAGAAAGGTAACAGTTTTTAATTAATCTGTAATGATATTCTCCTAAACCATTTCAAAAACCTTAATTATCAAAGATACAAGTCATTTCTGGAGGAAGTTGCATTCGAAATCCAATCTTCCGATGCTAAACTGCACGATTCATATATCAGTATGCAGTGTGTCTGATATCTGCTGGCTTCTGCAGCTATTTGCACCTCATTAGCATGATTATCATTTCAATTCTGATAAATTTGATCCTTGCCTTTGAGCTTCTCTCCAAACATGGTGAGGAAGACGGTGAAGTTAATAGGGCCCGAGGCTTCCTTTAGCATCTCATCAAGCTCATCGTTGCCAACGTTGAGACGTCCTGCCAAACATGCACATACAGAGATATACATTAATACAGAATGCCACTTCCTCTGATAGTTCAAATGCAGGGAGAGTTAACTGGACTGTTTGTAGATGTTCAGTGCAATAAAATAGTTATGAGTTTAGATTACAAGGCCAGGGAGGAAAATACATTTGGTATATTTTGTTTTGCTTCTGAAGTGAAAATTACATTCAAGTCTGAGGCCATACTAAAAGTCGTTTATTTTATTTATCATTTTTGGGAAACCTAAAAAGGTTTTAGAGATTCGAATTGCATAGGATAGTATATTTATAAATTGCATTTAAACTAGTAGTTACTAGTGGTCTTTGATATTTGGATCCTACTATATATTGCATTTATCAATAGTTTAATGAATTGATGACTTTTGAATCTACATCTGTGACAAACATAGGTCTATAATCACATTTAGGCTTCACAGCATTCAGTAGGAGCCGTTGTAATCCTAAAACAATGCTCTTGTTGGTTTACTAGGATAAACACCTTTAAGTATCTGAGATCTTCAGTGTATACAGTCATTCAGAGAGGCTTCACTCACCCAAAGCAGCAAATGTGTCCCTCAGGTCATTTTTGTCAATAAAGCCATCTCTGTTCTGGTCCATGATGGTGAAAGCCTGGAGAAGCATTCAGATTCACAGAGGTTAGTACCACACAATATGCTAGAATAAAATGTTTAGGTGTTTTAGTGAGTCGTAGAAATGACCCACCTCTTTAAACTCCTGGATCTGCGACTGCTCAAACATGCTAAACACGTTGGAGCTGGCAGCTTCCTTCTTCTTGGCTTTCTTTGGTGCCTGGAAATCAAGCAAAAGCAGTTTAGATGATTTTTTTTCCCAGGCTTTTTGCTTTTTAAATGCAATTTCGAAGCACATAAAACTCTCAAACTCAAGGTGAAAATACAAGAGCCGCAAAGACGTTTGTGCCGTAGTACATTTTAACCACTCTGTGGCACAAAATGAAGGTTGAACTCACGTAAGCTAGCCACTTTTTAAAATTGAACTGTCGAAAAGCAGCCTAGTTGTGTTTAGTCAGAAATGCTACAAATTAAACAATCTGGAACAGGCAATGATATGCACTGACTGAAAACCTTTCTAAAATGATGAAAAAAGTTGCTCTCCTGACAAAGACAAAGCAAAACGAAAAATGAAAATGGTCTACTTTTAAAGGTACAAATAGAAATACATACAAATATCCATACAAGATGTACTTTCTAAGATAAAAGCAAAACATTCTCTTAGTCTGAAGAGCAATGCTGTTGAGTTTCACTAGCTTTTCCATGTTAAAGAGTCCAAAAGCAAAGAAACGCAGGCCTACCATTGTGATGAGCTTCTTGTTACTCTGTTCTTGGTCTCAAAAGGCTGAGGGACACTCAGACATCGGTGGTTTCTGGCTATATATTGGCACAATTGGCTTTGACGGCCCACCTGTTCTATGTTTAGACAAAGGAGGAGGAACAATACAAGAATACTTGCCATATAGAGAATCACCCAGCCCTAGCACCCCCCCAGTTATTGTTTCGGACAGATGCTAGGTGATGTGATCAGAGTGTGCGGGCTTTGCTATCTTGGGATCATTTGGAGTGGCCTAACCCCCTTAAGACTCATCTGCACTTCTAACGCGTCGTTTAAAAACAGTGTGAAGCCGGCTAGCTTCTCACATCAGTGCGTTTGGTCAGATGTTGACGCTTTGTCTTCGCTACATGGATTACTTTAATGATTTGTAGCCCTTGTTACATTTGTGATACAGTAGAAGACTGATTTTTACAGCCGAGAGGCTCAGAGCTTAGGACCACAGTCTAACAAGGGTTCATCCAGTGCATAAAGTTTCAGACATTCTTGAAAAATTAATTTGAGGAGGTAGATGCCACTCCACTGTATGAAGTTTAACATTGATTTAGACATGGAAATATAAGCGTAGATGACAGAAATATATTTTATGTGACATATATTGCCCTGTATCAAGAGTGATGTTGCCATATATGTTATCTTTAAGGTGATATATAATTTTCACATACGTACATTCTTTGGACAGTCAAAGATAGCTCATGCCAAAAGTTAAAAGTGTATGTATTTATAATATCTATGTGATGTTTGTACATGGTATTATATGTACCAACCATTAATGTCAACAATATAGGTTTTATTTATATGCAACTTTATTAAAACAAAATATATACAAAAAATCTGTGTTTATACACATTTTTGTATTATATACATATACATACATAAATACATACATACATAAACATACATATTTGTATGAGATAGATGTTAATATATGAAATAGTTAAAAAAAATGATGTAGGATTTTACGCATTGAATTAAACATGAAAAACTGAACTAGTATTTCTTGTGAAACATGCTCCAATAATATTAATTTAAAACTACATTAATATTAATTTAAGACTATGGAATACATTCTTTTACAGTGTATTTATTCCACTCACTACACTTTTTTCATTTTTGTATTGCATTTTGTACAGTTTTTGCATGGGTGAGAATGGCGCTAGTTGTGACATTGAGTATTTCTTAGCTTTATTTTAAAAAATAAATCAAAATGATTCTATATAGGCATATATATTTTAATTTGTCAACCATTATTGGCCAGGAATAAAGATACAGTCCATTAAACACATGCTGACCTTTTGTGACAACATGCCCCAGTGGTGAAGTACTGTATTGTCTGTACTGTTTGAACTAAACCAGAACTAAATTCAGTGGGGGGCAAATAATTGAATTGAACTGAATTGAATTTATTTAATTTAACTTAATTTTATTTTAATTTGTTATTTTACTTTATTTTTGCAGTAAACTTTTGTATAATATTATTAATATAATAATAATAATAATAATAATAAATAAAAATACATACATATTATAAGTGTATACATTTAAACTAAAGCAGAACTAAATTTAGTGGGGTGAAAATTATTATTATTTATTTTATTTGCAGTAAACTTTTGTATAATAATAAGTGATAATAATATAATAAAAAATAAAAATACATACATAATATATTTGTATGATTTTAAACTAAAGCAGAACTAAATTCAGTGGGGTGAAAATTATTTTATTTTATTTGCAGTAAGCCTTTGTATAATAAGTAATAATATAATATGAAAAAAAATACATACATAATATACATGTATAATTTTAAATTAAACCAGAACTAAATTCTGAGGTAAAAATTAGTTAATTTCATTTTATTTTATTTTATTTTATTTGCAGTAAACTTTTGTATAATAATAATAATAAGTAATAATATAATGACATAAAAATACATACATAATATACATGTATAATTTACAATTTAAACTGAACCAGAACTAAATATATTTTAATTTAATTTTAATTTTAGTAAACTATTCTATAAAAGTAAAAAATAATATATTATGAAATAAAAATTAATACATAATACACATGTATAATTTTAAACTAAACCAGAACTAAATTCAGTGGGGTGAAAATTATTTTATTATTTATTTTATTTTATTTTATTTTTTCATTTTATTTGCAGTAAACCTTTGTATAATAATGTAATAATATAATATGAAATAAAAATACATACATTATATACGTGTATATTAAGTAAACTTTTGTATTTATTTTATTTTATTTTATTTGCAGTAAACCTTTGTATAATAAGTAATAATAAAATATGAAATAAAAATACATACATAATGCATACTTTTAAACTTAACATTTTTTATTTTATTTGCAGTAAACTTTTCTATAAAAGTAAAAAAATAATATATTTTGAAATAAAAATACATACATAATATACATGTATAATTTTAAACTTAACCAGGACTAAATATTTTTTTATTTATTTAATTTTATTTTATTTTATTTGCAGTAACTTTTCTATAAAATAAAAATAATATAATAAGAAATAAAAAATGATTACATAATATATGTGTATAATTTTTAAACTAAACCAGAACTAAATTCAGTGGGGTGAAAATTATTTTATTTTACTTTATTTTATTTATTTATTTTTTATTTTATTTTAATGAGAAACTGCTTTTGAATGGTCACTGAGTTGATAATTAATTATTGCATTATTGCAATTATATAATTGCAATAAAAATGAGTATATAGACACCCAAACATGTGTGTAGTTGGACTTTCTCTCCAAACCTTAATTTCTAAAGAACTTTTGTGAATTCTGATTGTGATTGATCTGTATGCATAGGTCAAAACGATTGCATGGAGCTCATCCATTTGAATCCAGTCATCTTAACATGTGAGCGCAGTCAAGCCCTCGGCTTTAATTCGGCATGCAACTCTCATGAGCAAATTGTTTCTGCTTTGTCTCCCATTATCTGTAGCGAACAATCGGACTGAACAAAAGCCATTCTCAGGACTACAAATATAGCCAGTCATCCCATGCTTGCCAGATTTAAATGTGCTCTTACAAACAGCCAAGTAATGTGCCGTCAGACTGCCGTAAATAATCTGTCCAGCTATCCGGCACGGCAGCAGGCTGTGTAAAGCTTGTTTTAGCAGTGTCCTCACAGACAACTGAACGAACGCTGGCCAAAAGAGCGGTGGAGAAGAACTGCACCATGGGATGTAAGGAATGTTGCTGTGATCTCCTGCTTGGCATTGTGCGTAAGTGTGTGTGTGTGTGTGTGTGTGTGTGTGCGTGTGTGTGTGTGCGTGTGTGTGTGTGTGTGGTCACGACAGAGAGCGTGCCCATGTTAGGTGTGTGACTGGCAGGTGGGGGGCGACAAGGAGTCAAGGTCTGCTCATGTGTGCTAGCAATAACACAACTGATCGGGAGCCTGGCGGGGAAGTGTCAGCTTCCTACAGCTGCTTCTTACTGTCAATCACATTAGCCGTATGGTTCCATCACACCTCGACAGGCCTGTAAATACACGCTGCTTTATATGACAAGACAACACAGTGATGATGATACACTGCCTTCAGTCTCTTTATTTTTAGTCATATGTGACCCTGGACCACAAAACCAGTCATAAGATTAAATTTTACAAAACTGAGATTTATACATCATATGAAAGCTCAATAAATAAGCTTTCTATTGATGTATGGTATGTTAGGATCGGACAATATTTGGCCGAGATTCATCTATTTGAAAATCTGGAATCTGAGGGTGCAAAAAAATCAAAATACTGAGAAAATCACCTTTAAAGTTGTCCAAATTAAGTTCTTAACAATGCATATTACTAATCAAAAATTACATTTTGATATATTTACAGTAGGAATTTTACAAAAAATCTTCATGGAACATGATCTTTACTTAATTTCCTAATGATTTTTGGCATAAAAGAAAAATCAAAAATTTTGACCCATGTAATGTATTTTTGGCTATTGCTACAAATATACCCCAGCGACTTAAGACTGGTTTTGTGGTCCAGGGTCACATATTTGAATTTCCTCTCATTATTCTTTATGGGAAGGTGAGCTAATTGGGCCACGTTTTGATCTCTTTGGTAAAAGGATATGGTATTACAATGCATATGTTTGAGTGTGTTTTAGTGATACTGATATTGTATCATTATAGTTTTTATTATTTTGAATTTAGATTTTTTTTTCTGATTTTATTTTAATTTTAAAGTTTGTTTTGTGTTTTTATTTTTTTCTTATTTTATTAATATGTCTATATTTTTTTAGTTCTAATTAATTTAGTTTAATTTTTGTACTTTAACTTAAACTAAGCAACAACTAGCTGAAATTAAATGTATTTAAAAAATATATATTTTATTTAATTTTAGTTGATGTTTATATATTGGTAAATAAATATTTTATGCTTTTAATTTTAGTTAATAGCAATAATATATTATGTTAATTTTAAGGTATTATTCTTTTTCTCTTAAATTTGTAGTATATACACTAAACCAGAACTAAAATTAGTGGGGTGAAAATTATTTATTTTATTTTTATTTTATTTTTTTTAATTAGATTTTATTTGATGTTATTTGATTTAATTTATTTTCAATAAACTTTTGTATAATAAGTAATAATATAATATGAAAAAAATACATGCATAATATATGTGTATAATTTAAACTAAACCAGTGCAGTGGGGTGAAAATTATTTTATTTTATTATTATTATTATTTTTTGTATAATTGTAAACTAAACCAGAACTAAATTCAGTGGGGTAAATTTTTTTATTTTATTTTATTTTATTTTATTTTATTTTATTTTTGGTGTTATTGTAAGCTAAACCAGACCTAAATTCAGTGGGATGAAAATTAATTTATTTTATTTTTTTTCAGTAAACTTTTGTATAATAATAAGTAATATAATATAAAATAAAAATACATACATAATATACATGTATAATTTTTTATATTTGTAATATATAAATTAAACCAGAACTAAATTCAGTGGGGTGAACATTTGTTTTATTTGCAGTAAACTTTTGTATAATAATAATTACTAATATAATGTAAAATAAAAATACATACATAATATGTGTAAAAATTTTAACTAAACCAGAACTAAATTCAGTGGGGTAAAAATTATTTTTATTTTATTTATAATATAGTTAATTTTTAATATTTGTAATACATAAATTAAACCAGAACTAAATCCAGAGGGTGAACATTTTTATTTTATTTGCAGTAAACTTTTGTATAATAAGTAATAACATAATATGAAATAAAAATGCATACATAATATATGTGTATAATTTTAAATTAAACCAGAACTTAATTCAGTGGGGTGAAAATTATTATTATTATTATTTTTGTATAATTTAAAACTAAACCAGAACTAAATACAGTGGAGTGAAAATTATTTTTATTTTTTTATTTTCAGTAAACGTTTGTTTAATAAGTAATGATATAATATGAAATAAAAATACATACACAATATACGTGTATAATTTTATGGAATTAGATTCAGTGGGGTGAAAATGATTTTATTTTATTTTATTTTCAGTAAACTCTTGTATAATAACTAATAATATAATACGAAATAAAATGCATACATAATATATGTGTATAATTTCGAACAAAACCTGAATTCGATTCAGTAGGGTGAAAATGATAACAGAATATGAAAACAGTATCCAGTTGTAGTTTGTTTGCCTGCAGATGGAGCAGTTTACCCAGGTGTACGAGGACTCTGTAAGTTTCTATATTCCCTACTACAAAATATTTAACCTGCACAACTATAGTCAGATCTTCATGGACCTTTTATGCATATAATTTACAAGCACATACAATATACATTTCAGATGTTACAAGTAATTTATGAATACTTATGGTAAAGATTCATTTTTTAAGACTAAATATCAGTTGCATGTCCACTGCTCATCACATACATGCGTGCGTCCACACACACATCCCCAGAACAATGCCCTCCTCACATCTCTGCTTGTCTCTTCATTATGTTCATTTGCCATGTCTTTGCATCTCCATAATTAAAATCTAATCCTGCATGCCGACTTTTTAAACGAGGACTAGCCTCAAGAGGAGGCTTATTTGATTAAAAAAGGGGAAGGGTAGAGGAGGGAGTCCTCCACAGCTCGGCAGGCAGGAGAGACAGCTCTTAATTGTGCTCCCATGAGGTGTGCGCACGCCTGGGCGGAGAGAGAAGGGGGGCTGGGTGCTCAGAGGCTCCAGTGGGCCTGAAAAAACAAACCGCCAGTGGGACCGGCTCTCCTGCGCAGCTCCCCTGGTGTCCCAGTGAGGGGAACCGAGGGGAGGAGCACTTATGAAGAGCCACGGGACTCACCCAGCTTCCAATTCTCACTCCACCCTGCGGGGTCTCAACTCGAACCCCCCATCCTCTCTCTTTAAGTGTCTGTGTGCGGTGGTGAGGGTGAGAATCAGGGCTGCTCTACAAATGAACGTAAGTAACGGAACTGAAGGTGACTCTGGGATCCGACGATATAAATTAAGGTTAAAATCCTCATTGTTGACTTTCTTTCATATCTCCTGGTTTATTTATTGTGTAACATGTTTACAAGTCATAAGTTTACGTCCACCTTTCTGAATCTGCAAAATGTTAATTATTTTAAATAAGAGGTATCATACAAAATGCATGTAAATTTTATTTAGTACTGACCTGAATAAGATATTTCACATAAAAGATATTTACATATAGTCCACTTGTGAAAATAATAGTTGAATTTATAAAAATGACCCTGTTCAAAAGTTTACATACACTTGATTCTTAATATTATGTTGTTACCTAAATGATCCACAGATGTGTGTGTTTGTTTTTGTGACATATCAGGACACAAATTGGTGTAATAACATGGGTATGACATAGGTATTACAAGGAGAGGGTGACTTATGAGGACATTGCCCATGTCCCCACTTTTCAAAAGGCTTATAAATCATACAGAATACGTTTTTTTGAGAATGTAAAGATATGCACAGTCTCCTGTGAGGGCTAGGTTTAGGTGTAGGGAAGGTGTAGGGTGATAGCAAATATCGTTTGTACAGTATAAAAACCATTACGTCTATGGAATGTCCCCACAATTCACAAAAACAAACGTGTGTGTGTGTGTGTGTGTGTGTGTGTGTGTGTGTGTACCTGGTATTCATCACGTTGTGAGGACCAAATGTCCCCACAAGGATAGTAATACCAGTAGATTTTGACCTTGTGGGGACATTTCTTAGGTCCCCATGAGGAAACAGGCTTATAAATCATGCACAATGAGTTTTTTTGAGGAAGTAAAAGTGTGCACAATCTCCTGTGAGGGCTAGGTTTAGGTATAGGGTAGGTGTAGGGTGATAGAAAATATGGTTTGTACAGTATGAAAACCATTACGCCTATGGAATGTCCCCATAAAACATGTAAACCCAACATGTGTGTGTGTGTGTGTGTGTGTGTGTGTGTGTGTGTGTGTGTGTGTGTGTGTGTGTGTGTGTGTTTTAGTGATAGTTGTTCATGAGTCCCTTGTTTGTCCTAAACAGTTAAACTGCCTGCTGTTCTTCAGAAAAATCCTTCAGGTCCCACAAATTCTTTGTTTTTGTTTTTTTGGCATTTTTGTGTATTTGAACCCTTTTCCACAATGACGGTATGATTTTGGGATCCATCTTTTCACACTGAGGACAACTGAGGGACTCATGTGCAACTATTACAGAAGGTTCAAACGCTCACTGATGTTTCAGAAGGAAAAATTATGCATTAAAAGCCAGAGGTGTAAACTTTTGAATGGAATGAGAATGATGCTTCAGTAGAAAACACGATGCATTAAGAGCTTTTTGAATTTGAAGACTGGGTAAATTTAACTAATTTACAATCTTCTGTAACTTCTGAAGGGCAGTACTAAATGGAAAAAAAAAAGATATTTAGGGAAAAAAAAGAAAAATGTACACATTCTCATTCCATTCAAAAGTTTACACCCCTGGCTCTTAATGCATAATTTTTCCTTCTGAAACATAAGTGAGCGTTTCAACCTTTTGTAATAGTTGCATATGAGTCCCTCAGTTGTCCTCAGAGTGAAAAGATGGATGTCAAAATCATACAGTCATTGTTGGAAATTTCAAAGTGGTCAAAGTGACAACCTGTACTGAAATTGAATTGAAAGCTTATAAAAGTAAGTAGAAATTACCAAAATGATGGGAATGGATGGGAAAATGGATGTCACTATGCATTGAGTAAATGATTCACCACAGAATATTTCATGTTTCATTTATATATTTTACATCATTTTATATATGTGTGTGCCGAAACAGTATGTTTTGGTCCATTGGCTGAGACTGATTTTAAAATGTTTAACTACACCCCTACATTTTTGATGAGGAAATATTTATGTCACTCTCTCTCATAGCTACATGGTGAGTAGACAGGCCCCCTCAGTTTGAGGTAAATGTTCAAACGTATGAAAAATCTGTGTAACTACCGGACATCATTTTTATATAATTAAACACACTTGTTGGAAGTTATTCCATAACATTTCGCTTTTATATGTGTATCAGAACAGTGCTAGCTAACCATGTGCTGATTAGCATTGAGCTTGATTCAAAAGTATCTAAAATTGTCAGCACTGAAACTAAAATTTGGTGGTTTCGGTAGTGACATATTTGTTTTTTTGGGTGTTATTCCATAAAATTGTCACCGTTTTTGTACAGTAACAGTTAAAAACATGTCATCATTGTTTCAGTAGTGACAAAAGGCGACACATATCCTTTATTTGGGGGGAGATAAACAAACTTTTACTACAGTTATGCAATTTTTTGTAGTATTTTCGTATGTTTTATTAGTGTTTTAGTATGTGGGTTAAAATTCTGTAATGTGTTGTGGCCGCTACCGAAAATGTCCAGTCACGACCAAAACATAAGAAGTTTTGTCAAAAATAAAGTACACTGAATGAACAACTAAGATGTTATGATAGTGTTTGGTTCAATGTATAATCAAACGAATGAATCCTTTAGATTGAGTTTGAGTTTGAAGTCAAAACAATAGCTGAGTTTAATAAAACTACTCAGAAGGTTGGTTTAAACATTTAACTCAACGGCTGGATCAAAACAACCCAGTCGCTGGGTTTGTCCATTTGTCCAACCCAGCATTTTTAGAGTGTATCAACTGGTAGCTAAGTCACTGGCTAAACAGTAACGAATTTTTACCACTAATTGTATAAAATAATAATAATTCATAATACCAGTAATCATTATCATAATCACACTTTTAGTTAATAAATGATGTACTTATGTAATCAGCGTAATCACTGTCCAGTAATTAACACTGCTGGTTAAGCAGTTATTGGTTATCATCACTAATTGTGACAGTTAATACAATTACTAGTTTAGATCATCACTACCGTGAACAATGAGGTGAGACGATACTGCACTTATCCAATAGAGGACGCTGCTCTCCAAGTTCAAGTTCAAAAGCAGTATTTACAATTCATCAGGAATCGACCGGACAAGGGTTTATGCTATAACATCAAATCATCTAATGCCACCATCTTAAACACAGTCCACAAGCATTTAAAATGCACATTCCTTAATGCAGTAGGCATTTATAGGGAGAACAGTTAGATTGTGTTTGGTTTTATTTCAGCAGCTATCGATCGCCGTATCCACAATCTCCACGCAAGAATGGCCATAAAATCAATATAATAGATGTATTGGTTTTTAAATACAAACCGAGGGTACCTGGACATGTAGATATAGCAATATAAACGTAGCAAATAACAATATAAGACGATAGTACACACAAGAACATATGATTTTAAATAGGGTTAAAGATAAGAACAAATCAAAAATCAATATATCAGGTGTAGGAATACAACAACAGGCCACTGAGGCCAGAAGGTTCTTCGTGTGACCATGAGAAACGACAGCAAGCTGCGCGTTGCGCTCGCGTTGCTCGCATCGCGTCAGATCTGATCAGCGTCTCTCTCGTAATATCTATCTATAGCGATAATAAAAAATCAATAACCGTGTAAACTCTCTTCTTTTAACGGATGAAAACGTATCCAGCATCCCCTCCCGCTCCTGCGCCACGGGGAGCGCGAATGAACGCGGAAACTCCATCCCGCGTTTTCTGCCTTTTATTTCGGACGCTCTCAATAATTGTTTTCAGTAGCCCTATTCAATATCGCAGGTTGGCGTTCGTTCGATAACTCCATTCCGCGCGCGCCCGCGCCGTTCGATCTGCTCCGCTCCGTGTTTTGCGCGCGCTCCCCCGCCTCTCTCTCTCTCTCTCTCTCTCTCGCGCTGAACTCCAGCCCCTCTCGCGCTCTCTCTATCAGCCTTTCATTCCGTCTCAATATGTCTCAAGATGGCGGCCAATGCGGGATCGATGTTTCAATATTGGAAAGGCTTTGATTTGCAGCAGCTCCAGGTCAGCTCCCTTTCGCTTTGTACTCGCTGTGTGTGCCGGTAAGCTGGTCCCGGGGAGCGTCGCCGTGAGAGGCTGGCGCGTCGCTCTCGCGTCGGCGCTTTCGCCGGGTTCGGTGCCCATTGATTAAAGCGGCTCTCTCTCGCTGATCGGAAATTGATCCTCTTTGTTCAATTCCCATCGATCAACCATCACGGTCAAGGTGGATGCGGCCACTTTGGCAACGGGAGCCCGAAGGTTTCACTATTCTTTCCCGCTCCTCTCCATCTCCGGACTGTTTTGGGAATAGTTTGTGCTGAAGAGATTTAGATAGTATGTTTGTTGAAATAATTTTGTGTTTAGAAGTGTGTCGCGCTACACGGGTGGCGCTGTGCTGGACCGAGACGTTATTGCTTAGTAACGAGAGAGGTGTTAGACTGCCTTGCGTTTTAGATTTAACCCCGTTTATTGTTTACTAGCACTTTTTGTGTGACTTTAGAAGTTTATGAAGTTAGCAAACGCAAACTTCGGCTTGGTAGGTAAGTTTAAACTGAAGACGGAATTGGCTTTCAAACCTGCGCCAGACAGGAACAATTAAACACAAAACAATAAACAAACACGAACAGATGAACGTTTTTCTTAACTAACGTTATAGATTTAATTCGGTTTATTTCGTTATTCAGTTACAGAGCCCGACGCAATAGCTCATTTAAACAAATGAATACAATTTCATCAAAGCACTCTGTTTTTTTCCCTCTTCACATGTAACTTGTGTTCAAGTCGTTTTACAGAAATGTAAGGGTTTGAAACGTAGGTGGTAACGATAAGTTTCTTTTTTTCCTCTGCAGTTTGTGCTATTTGTTTGTTAAATTGATTAGTTGTCAAAGTCACAACTCTTATTTGTAGTGTTCGTGCTGTTGGAGTATGAAGTGCATTTGTCGCCTTTGGTTAGGCATAAACAATAGACTCATGATTATATCAATTATTGATTAAGAGTTTATGTATTTATGAACTGAGGTCGCAAAGCTCAGCTAACGTTAGAAAAAAATCGCTGACCTATTTTCTGATCGAACCTTAAATTCCCTCTTACCACTAACCATTTATAAATCTTCATAAGCATCACGAGTCATTTAAAAATCGATGTCGTATTATTTAAAAATCGATAGCATTCGATAGTAACATGTAAACGAGCTTTTTGGATCGATTGGGTTTTCTGCGTTTGGAGTGTATACGCTCTAGCGTATTTGTAATAAATAACGTGCATGTTCAAATATATCTATTTTAATGAAAAGATGCTAATATAAGAGTAAATCAATGCAGAATGTGGAATACTATATATGTGCATGGGTTGCATTATGTTTTCAGCTTTGAATGTTTTGTCTAACATTAATCTGTAATAGTCAAACATTGCCTGGCTCGGTGCGTGTCAGATGTTTTGCTGTTTGATTATGTTGTGTTCTAGGAAAATCATTTATTCAATTAGGCTTCAGACATATAGTGTTGAGCATAAAAGGACCACACACACAGCTGGGCATATTCTGATGTGGTGACTCTAAATTTTCAATGCTCTCCCTCCCTCCCTCTCTCTTTCCCTCTCCCTCTCTCTCTTTCTATCTGTCTCCCAGGCTGATAAGAACTGGCATCAGCGAGTTCAGGCTTTGATGATGTCATGGACGCTATTTATCATCTTGTTTTCTCTCTTGCTACTTTTGTGTCCTTACTATTCAAATCTGATTTTTCAGAATGAGTTTATTTCTTGATTAACTTCACTGATTTACGCTTAATTGATGCCTCGATGTGAATCAGATGTCTCATATTACCCTGCAAAAACCGCACCAGACAGTGGAATAAAGTCGTCTGAATTATAATTTCCCTGTGGCTCCAAACAGAGCTTTTTGTCTCACGTATCCAGGACTTTTTGTTTGGCGGTGTCACCTGCCTCCTCCTGTCACCACGTGGCTCTGAGGTCTGCGAATGCAGGTGAGGTGTAAGTGTACCTCACTTGGTGTGTGGTCCTGAGTTTTCGTGCGTCAACGCGAAGAGATTAGCGATTGACGCAGGCAGTTCTGCCACCATCAAGATGTGAGCCGAGTCTCTTGTCTGGACCTGCGTTGGGCCCCTGTGATGACTTTAAAATGTGTTTGATATCTTTAATGAGGGGCACATGGGCCGGCTGTGGTACACTGTGTACCTAAACACCATACGAGTGTAATCTGTTGCGTTTTCGGTTCCTCTGTGTGGTGCTGTATCTTTGAGATCTTCTACAATACGTCTGTGAAGAGTTTCAGCAGATTAGGCTGCCAGACGTTATAGTCATAGCTGAATGTGCTGTCATCCACTTTTCTTACTGTAACAGATAATTAACTGGTAATCTTGGCTAATAATTTATTAGACAAGTACACGGATGATGCATGATATTTGCATTTGAATATTTTGGAGGAGATTCATCACTTGCAGATTTCGTTAAACATCACTTAATGAATCGAGCACCTGTATTTCAGTAATAACTGTCTGCCTGACACCTGACTGGAGTCGAAAGAATGGGGAAAGTCCCTGAAAAGTGAACAGGAATGCCGCCACGTGTCTGTGAAAATGCGGGTAAACTACTTTTAGGCATGGTTTTAATGCTGACATGAAAGATGAATAGAACAACAGCGTCTCTGTGGAGCCCACCCCACACATTCACACAGACTCGGATCCTGACCACTTCAAAACCAAGCCAACTATATGAGGCCCGAAACAACACACATATTTGCATGTGGCCTCTCCAAATTTAGCCTCAAAGTAAAGCACTTCAATTGACTCTTGTGTTTGTCTAATTTCACAATTTACTCTGATAATAAATTCTGCGAGGCACTTTGAATTATGTACTTTTGAGGAAAGCAAAAAACATTTGAAGATATATTGTTTGGTTTAAATTTGACCCAAATTGTACAAGAAAAAAAGCAACGGTTTTGTGAAAATTAGTAGCATTTTCTTGTGCTTAAACCACTTAAATTGACTCTTAGACTGATAATAAATTCTGAAATCCGTTTTGAGTGTATTTAAGACTTCTGAGAAAACAAAAAACATTTTCAGATATATTATTTGGTCTAAATCGGACCAAAATTGTACGGGAAAGAAAAGAAGACAGTTTATGAAAATTAATAGCTTTTTTTATGTTCGTAAAGCACTTACAGTAAATTGACTCTTATATTTTTATATTTACACAGCTTAGACTGATAATAAATTCTGAAATCCGTTTTGAGAGTATTTATGACTTTTGAGAAAACAAAAAACATTTTCAGATATATTATTTGGTCTAAATCGGACCAAAATTGTATGGGAAAGAAAAGAAAATGTTTTATGAAAATTAATAGCTCGTCGGTAAATTGACTCTTGTATTTTTATAATTATACAGTTTAGACTGATAATAAATTCTGCAAACCTTTTAGAGTGTATTGATATGACTTTTTAGAAAACAAAAAACTTTTTCAGATATATTATTTGGTCTAAATTTGACCGAAATTATATAGGAAAACAAAACAAAATAGTTTTATGAAAATTTGTAGCCTTTTCATGTTTGTAAACCACTTAAATTGACTCTTGTATTTTTAAAATTACACATTTATGGACTAATAAAACAATCTGCAATCACTTTTGAGTGTATTGATATGCACTTTTGAGAAAACAAAAAAACATTTCCAGATATATTATTTGGTCTAAATTTGACTGAACTTGTACAAGAAAACAAAACAAAATAGTTTTGTGAAAATTAGTAGTCTTTTCATGTTCGTCAAGACATAAAAATGTAGTAAAGCACTTAATTTTACTCATTTATTTTTATGATTACACAGTTTAGACTGATAATAAGTTCTGCAGTCCCTTTTGAGTGTATTGATATGCACTTTTGAGAAAACAAAAACATTATTTGGTCTAAATTTGACTGAAATCATACAGGAAAACAAAACAAAATAGTTTTGTGAAATTAGCAGCATTTTATGTTTATAAAGACGTATAAAGAATATAGTAAAGCACTTAAAATGACTTTTGTATTTTTATATTTACACAGCTTAGACTAAATTCTGCAATCCCTTTTGAGTGTATTGACATGACTTTTAAGAAAACAAAAAACATTTTCAGATATATTATTTGGTCTAAATTAGACCAAAATTATACAGGAAAGAAAAATAAATGTTTTGTGAAAATGAATAGCCTTTTCATGTTCATAAAGCACCTTAAATTGACTCTTGTATTTTTATAATTACACTTACACAGCTTAGACTGATAATAAATTCTGCAATTCTTTTTGAGTGTATTGATATGCACTTTTGAGAAAACAAATTTTTTTTTAGATACATTATTCGGTCTGAGTTTGACCGAAATGCACAGGAAAACAAAACAAAATAGTTTTGTGAAAATTAGCAGCCTTTATGTTCATTTACTCTTGTATTTTTTTTAATTACACAGTTTAGACTGGTAATAAATTCTGCAATCCTTTTTATTTCATAAAGTGTATTGAAATGCACTTTTGAGTAAAAACAAAAACATTTTCAGATATATTATTTGCTCTAAGTTAGACCAAAATTGTTCAGAAAAAAAAAAAAAAAAGTTTTGTGAAAATTAATAGCCTTTTCATGTTCGCAAAGCACTTAAATTGACTATTGTATTTTTATAATTACACAGCTTAGACTGATAATACATTCTGCAATCCCGTTTGAAAGTGTATTGATATGCACTTTTGAGAAAACACAAAAACATTTTCAGATATATTATTTGGAAAAAAAAGTATTTAAATTCTGCAATCCCTTTTGAATGTATTGATATGCACTTTTGAGAAAACACAAACATTTTCAGATATATTATTTGGTCTGAATTTGACTGAAATTGTACAGAAAAACAAAAAATAGTTTTGTGAAAATTAGCATCCTTTATGTTAATAAAGAATACAGCAAAGCACTTAAATTGTCTCCTGTATTTTTATAATTACACAGTTTAGACTGATAATAAATTCTTAGTTTATAAGGTGATATGGACTTGAGAAAACTAAAAACATTTTAATTTGGGTAACACTTTATTTTAAGCACTAATTCTCACTATTAACTAGCATGCATATTACTAGTTAATTTGCTGTTTATTAGTACTTATAAAGCACTTATTAATGCCTTATTCACTATGACTACATTTGAGATACTTTAATAAGCAGCAATTTTGGAATTTGAGGCCAAAGTCGTAGTTAATAGTGAGAATTTGACCTTAAAACGAAGTGTGACCATTATGTGATGAAACTGGGCAGATAGCTTTTCATATTTGTAAAGACGAGAAAAATGTCCATCTGTTGTGGTTTTACTTTACCGTTTCCTTTGCTGCTTGTGACAGGAAATTAAATTTGTCTGAATTATACAGAATTTCATAGTGAAATGTAAACATTAATAGCCTTTTCATCTTTGTAAAGACATTTTATCACTACAATAAAGCAGTTCAATTGACTTAATTTAGACTGAGAATAAATTCTGAGGGACTTTGAGTCTTTTGAGAAAACAAAAAAACATTTTTTTAGATATATTATTTGGTCTAAATTTGTAGAGAATTTTCTAACTGTGTGCATTCAGAGTCGTTTCATATGCAGAATAAGATCCATCTGTAGTGGTTTCACAGTACAGTTTATTGTGTGTGACAGGAGATTCAGTCTGTTGCCTTGCTTTGGTTATTAAAAACAGTAGCGGTGCTTGTCACTGAAAAGAATAGGTTAGCAATTTCAGATCTGGTACTTGAGCACCTTTGTTCTACTAGCAGATCAGGCCAGACGCCGATAATCCCACAGTATTTGAATTACCTGCTTTAGGAGGTGCTGCGATCTAAAATAAGAAGTGTTTTTTTCCCTCTGTGTAGTTGTCTGCCATCTCATGTGATCAACGTAGGCCAGCGATGGTGGCCTTAGTATAGCTACTTTAAAGGGGGACTCGGTTCTTGTGTGATAAATACTTGATGACGATGTATTTTTATTCAGTCTAAAGAGGGAATCGAACCATTCCTAAAGCAGTTCACTGGCCTCCGGTGGATGAAGCTGTGTGTGCTTAAAAATATATATTCATAGATAAACACATTCTTAAATAAATGTTTTTTACTGATATATGGAATACGAAGTGGCTAAATAGTTAATGAAAGTGTTTTAAGCGAGTGCTTTTTATAGGCCGCTCGTTTGTGTGTGTGTTGACCCCTCTTTCCTTTGCTGATCGGTCTGCACTCGGTTGCTGGAGATAAAGATGGCAGGAAGAATTCAGTGGCCATGGGAATCGGGGGGGAGGCCATGTGCCAGCACACTCTTTCTCTTTCTCTCTCTCTCCCTCTCTTTCTCTCTCGATCACCCTCGCTCAGACGCTCATACACACGGTTATTACCTCACTGACTGCCCCCTTTTGCTGTGTCTGAGGGCTGGGGTTTCACAGGGGGGCCGCTCCCCTCCCGCCCCACACAGGGAAGCCAGAACTCTGACGCCACCAGCATAATTAGCCGTCCATTTCAAATAGAGCCCGAGTTGGAGGAGGGGATGAGAGCGCTCGCCCCTCCCACCCCTTCTCTTCCTCTCTTTTTCTCTCTTTCTCGCTTCCTTTCGTTCGTACTTTATGGCGTGTTTGGTCTGCGTGCCCATGCACTCTGGAAATTCTTCCAGTTTGAAGGAATTTAACGCCTCTGATTTGTTTCACAGCAACTGAATTGAGAAAAAGAGCAAATTGCATAAGCAAACTAAAGTTTAATGGCAGTACAATGGTTTTTATGTAATCAGCTTTTAAGTTAAAAATCATTTTTGGGTCTTGCAAATCTAAAAGACATTTTGTACGTTCTTGACGCAGGTTTCAGTTTTTATTGTGGCTGATTTATCTGTGCATGTTTTAAATGGAAAAAGTTTGTTTTAGTAAACTTTTGATAAATTTGCTCTTTGAAACGACTTTCCTTTGTTGCTGACATGACCAAGGCCACACTCGCTATTTGATAATGTAACTAGAATGAATGACAATCACTGTAGCTTTTGATATTTCAAGGCGTTTGATTCCATCAATTCCTCATGCATAAAAAGTTCTAACCTACAGTGTTTTCTTGTTGAGTATTGTTTCGATTAGAAATGTCATATTACAGAATGGCTTGAAATGGCAGTTAATTCTGACTTGTACAGTTGTACGATCACAAATTGTAACATGATTGAAATGTTTAGATTTGTTAGAAAACTTCAGTTCCTTTTTTTTTAAAGAATAAAGGTCTGGAACATTGTTTCCTGGTGGTCGTTCAAAAACTACTTAAAGCCCTGAACGGGAGAAAATGGACTGCTGAATAATATTTATGTAAAATAGTGTTAAAACAATGCGTCAGGTTATTACTGTGATAGACTGTGGAAAAAGGTTAGAACAGCGTTTTATTTGCTTCTGTTCAGAAACATCTGGAAAGAGTTTGAGGGAAGTAGTTCTGAATTAAGAGCCATGGGAAAGAGATCTGCTCCGATTGCCCTCTTTCCTGAGCGAAGGAGAGAGAGAGAGAGAGAGAGAGAGAGAGATAAAGGGAAGTTTAGTCCAAATGGTCTTTTTGTATATTGTCAGTTAAAACAGATTTTATACTTAAGAATCATTACGACTGTCATCTGGTTCCATGTTATCTGTTCCATGTCACTTGGATTTATTGGTTTTAATGGCTACATTAAACAAAAATTACAGTGCTTTTATGCAGGTTGTACGTTTAGGTTCTGTCATAAACAACCATTTTAAACCGAGCTGGCTCGCGCTTGCATTTGTTATGATTGCCCTGTCGTTGAACGTTGCGCACTGCAACCCGATCCATTGTTTTCAGACAAGATTCACCAACTCTGTGATGAGAAGAGCATGTTTTTATTTCCAGTCTTCGCTGCCATTTCGAGGCTCCGCCGCGCCACCCTAATTCGCCGCAGATATGTTTAAAAAATCACAACCGCGGAGATCAAAGGCCTTGACAAAGCCTGTGACTTTACTGCGCATAAAACTAATGAGGTGCATCTTCCTGCGTCTGGATGCTTTTTCATCTCGTCGTTGTCGCCGGTGGTCAATATGCGGTTTACACCAACCCTCGGTTTACGCTAATTTGGATTTATCTGCAAATTTCTGTAAAAAACAGTAAACAATTGGGAGACTTTGCCAGCCATGATACTCTTCTAAAGTTAACATGAAATCAAAATTTTGAAACTTAAGACGTTCATGATTTTAATTTGAATTATTCATGTGTGCATATTAAAATGTGTGTCTTCATAATATTTATAATACAATCATTTTATAAAGATTATCTGAGTGTGAAATGACTTTAACTGATGTCTTGTCTACAACTTTGCTTTTTCAGTCAAAATTTATTAGATAAAACCCGTTTCTGAATAATTAGAAAAATCTGCTTCTCTCTGAGGTATGTCACTTTACAGACATACAAAGGTTTGCAAATACTTATTAATGTTGAACAAAACCACAAATTAATAAAACCAATAATTATTGGCAACTTTGCCTCTTGAAATCAACATAAAATTGAAATTGACTGTATTTACTTTCTAAATACATGTTCTACGTCTTATTGTGAGTGTTATGCACCACTAAACTCAAATTTTCCCTTAAATTGTGGCATGGCATACGTAACTAAAATAGTTTTTGAAAACTTTTTCTTGTTGACTTCAACCACAAATTCCTGGTGGAACTAGCTAGTGCTAATGCTAAACTGGTAGATATCGGTGACTCTACTTAAAATGAAATGAAAATTGACTTTATACTTTCCAAATACAAGTTCTGGGTCTTAAAAATGTCTTTGTAAGTGTTTTTTAGTCATAACAACTTGCTTGCCTGTGAACTGATGACACAAAACTCTTGGTTTTTACTACACTACATCACATTTTTTTGTCTTTAGAGTTATGTTTCATTACAGAACTAAATTTTATTTGGAAACGCCGTTTTATGTTGACTTCAACTGTGAGTGATTGAAACTATTGAAGCCAAAGCACTATTTATCTTAACACAAAATGACTCGTCATGATCTCGTATTTGGTTAAAACAGCAGGCAAACGTGAAATCAACATAAAATCAAAATTGACTGTGTTTAGTCTCTGAATACATGTTCCAGGTCTTATTGTAAGTGTTATGTGCCACTAAAATCATTTTTCTCATCCTACATTTTGTTATCCTCAAATTGTGCCATATGTAACTAAAATTGTTTGTCAAAACTGTTTCTTGTTGACTTCAACCACAAATTATTGGTGAAAGTAGCTAGAGCTAATGCTAAACTGCTAGTTAAAAAGAAAAATGAAAATGTCCTGTATTTACTTTCCAAAAACAAGTTCATATTAATGTTTGTTTTGAACTTGCTTTGCCTCTCAACTGATGCCTAAACTAAATTTTCTTTACAAACATCATTTTACGTTGACTTAAACTTGGAGTGATTGAAACTAGCTAGCAGTGTGCTATTTATCTTAACACAAAATGACTCAATATGATCTCGAACAAACTGCAGGCAGACATGAAATCAAAATCAAAAATCAAAATGGAGTGTATTTACTTTCTTAGTACATGTTCCAGGTCTTATTGTAAGTGTTTAGTGCCACTAAACTCATTTTTCTCATCCTACATCGTTTAACATTTTATCACTAAATTGTGCCATATGTAACTAAAATAGTATGCAAAAACTATTTCTTGTTGACTTCAACCACAAATTATTGGTAAAACTAGCTAGCGCTACTGTTAAACCGCTAGTTATTGGTGACTCTGCTTAAAAATAAAATGAAATGAAAGTGTTAAATTATTCGTAAATAACTTAACTGATGCCACTAAACTGTCGGTTTTCCTGTCCTACGTCGTGTTTTTTGTATCCTTAGAATTTCTCTCATTACAGAACTAAATTTTATTTACAAACACCGTTTTACAATGACTTGAAACATGACTATTTACTTTCTTAGTACATGTTCCAGGTCTTATTGTAAGTGTTAAGTGCCACTAAACTCATTTTTCTCATCCTACATCGTTGAATTTGTTATCACTAAATTGTTCCATGTGTAACTAAAATAGTATGCAAAAACTATTTCTTGTTGACTTCAACCACAAATTATTGGTAGAACTAGCTAGTGCTACTGTAAAACTGCTAGTTATTGGTGACTCTGCCTAAAAATCAAATGAAAATTGAAAATTATTCATAAAGTAATAACTGATGCCACTAAACTGTCAGTTTTAAGTCGTGTTTTTTGTATCCTTAGAATTTCTCTCATTACAGAACTAAATTTTATTTACAAACGCCGTTTTACGATGACTTGAAACATGACTATTTACTTTCTTAACACATGTTTCAGGTTTTATTGTAAGTGTTATGTGCCAACAAATTTTTTTTTCTCAATGAACATATACATTGTTAAACATTTTATTCTTAAATTTTGCCATGTGTGACTAAAATAGTTTGCGAAAACAGTTTTTTTGTTGACTTCAACCACAAATTATTGGTCAAACTAGCTAGCGCTAATGTTAAACTGCGTAAACTGCTTAAAAATGAAATAAAAATGGCTTTACTTCCCCCAGAAAAAGTTCATATTGTTTGTGCAAGTGTTTTTTATTCGTAAAGTAATAACTTCGTCTTTCCTGCCCTACATCGCAATTTTTGTATCCTTAAAATATCTCTCATTACAAAACAAAATTTTATTCGGCATTTTACATTGACCTCAACTGCGAGTGACTGAAACTAGCTAGCAGTGAAGCCAAACGCTAGTTACGAATGTAACTGTGGTTCTATGACTAAGTGGAAGACCGCCAGAGGCAGTGCTAAAGCACTAGTGGAATACTCCTCGCGCTCGCGCTTGACCGAGAACCGAATAATAAAGTTGTCACCTCGTGACCAGTGACGTGCCTTGAACTATAATAACCCCTTAGCACGTCACCTCGATCTCTTAGATCATTCTCGCAATACCGAGTGACCAGAGACTCTGGCGGTCTTCCACTTAGTCATAGAACCACAGTTACATTCGTAACTAGCGTTCTATTTCCTTTCGCTCCAGACCGCCAGAGGCAGTGCTAAAGCACTAGTGGAAGACGAATACCTACGCAGTCACGAGGGATCCCCCTGCGAAGCATCTGGGCAGGCAGAAAGCACTGCAGCACACACTCCCGGCAAGGGAGTCACATTCAATCTGTAAAAACGTGAAAATGTACATGATGAAGCCCAGGTTGCTGCCGCACAAATTTCAGAGAGCGACACCCCTTTAAACGCTGCCCAAGATGTTGCCAAGGCACGTGTAGAGTGACAATGAATAGATGAGGGAGCAGACTTTCCTGCAGACTCGTACGCATGAAAAATAACCTGAGTCACCCAGTGTGCCAGTCTCTGTTTAGACAGTGCAGCGCCTTTGCGCATATCACTTAAGCAAACAAACAATTGGTCTGTCTTACGCCAGGCTGCTGTCCTATCAATATAAGCCCTCAAGGACCTAACGGGACATAGTTCCAACCGTACGTCATCTTGATCTGATGGTAGTGCAGCCAACATGATAGGTGTGTTCCTAAAATGTGGAGACAAAACCTTGGGCAAAAACGCCGGATTAGGCCACAATGAGACACTACTAAATTCAGCATTCCAGCGCAAACAGTGAACACTCACAGACAATGCATGGAGTTCACTTACACGCTTTGCAGTTGTAATTGCCAAAAGAAATGCAGTCTTGAATGACAGCCACTTAATATCAGATTCCAAAATCGGCTCAAATGGGGGCTGGCACAAGGAACCAAGCACCATACTTAAATCCCATGTCGGACTCCGGACTGCCCGTGGAGGACAAAGACGGTTAGCTCCTTTCAAGAAAGCAACAATCAGCTGATCAGATCCAAGTGAAGAAACACCGTACTCAGAGCGATGAGCTGATAAGGCCGCCACATACACCTTAAGTGTAGATGCAGAACGTCCAAGCTCCAAAAGATGTTGCAAGAAATCCAAAATGCATCCCACTGAACACTGTAATGGATCAATATTACGGTTAGAACACCAATCACCGAATACCTTCCATTTACATGAATACAGCTTGCGTGTAGACGCAGCACGCGCATTCAAAACAGTGTCCCTGGCCCTCTGTGAACACTCCAAGAAAGGCCTGGTGGGCCCAGAGGCCACACCCACAGTTTCAGCCGATCCGGATGTGGGTGCCAAACTCTCCCTTCCAACTGACTCAATAGATCCGGTCTGTTCGGCAGACGACAAGGAGGCCCTATTAACACTGAAAGAAGGGTCTGAAACCACGGCCTCGCAGGCCAATGAGGAGCCACTAACAGCAGATGGTGCCTGCATTCGCGCACCCGACACAGAGTCTTCCAAATCAGTGGTAATGGGGGAAAAGCATATAGAATCACGTCCGGCCAGTCGTGGGCCAATGCATCCAGGCCCAGAGAGCCTGGTTCGTCCCTCAGGGAAAACCAACGGGGACAGTGGGACGTGCGACTGTCTGCAAACACATCCACCGCAGCGGTCCCATATGTTCTCCATATCATCTGCACAACGTCTGAATGTAGACTCCAATCTCCCTGTGACACCCTGCCACGAGAGAGAGCATCTGCAGCATGATTGAGTCGTCCTGGTAGATATGCTGCCCGGATGGAAAACAGATTGATCTGCGCCCAAACAAGTAGATTGTGAGCTACACGAAGCACACTCCGTGACCTCGTTCCTCCCTGATGATTGATATAAAAAACGGCCACTCTGTTGTCCGTGCGGACCAAGACATGCTTTCCCCTGAGAACAGTCTGAAAATGCAAAAGGGTAAGGAATACCGCTGTCAGTTCCAAAACATTTATGTGCGCTGTGCGCAGAGCCCCTGTCCAGGTGCCGTTCACTCCCCTCTTGTGCCAGACACCTCCCCAGCCGAGAAGACTGGCATCTGTCCTTACAACTTCCCAGCGTGCAGGTGGAGGTCCCAATGGAACCCCTTTGAGGAGAAACTGCTGCTGTGACCAAGGTGTTAGGGCTTGCATGCAGCGACGTGTGACTCTGATCTTTGTGTGTTTGTCTCGTATCGGACACAAGCGTTTTTTGATGAGCCAGCACTGGAATGGCCTGAGCCACAACAACCCGAGTGGCACTACTGTTGTTGCTGCTGTGAGCTTCCCCAAGAGTCTTAAGAGAGTCACATAGCGCTGAGTGTGACCCACCCGAAGCCTTCTTATAGCTCTTAGAATTGACCCTATTCTCTCTGAAGTCGGGCAAGCCAACATTGTGACAGAGTTTAGGGCAAGGCCTATGTAACTGGTTGACTGCGTCGGAACAAGCTTGCATTTGTCCCAGTTCACAGTGATCCCCAAGGCTGTGATGTGTTCCAGCAGGTGACGAGCTTGATCCATTACTTGCTGGGGTGATGCCGCACAAACAAGCCAGTCGTCCAGGTACGGTAACACCCTCATGCCAGTCCTCTGGAGTGGCTCCAATGCTGCCTGGACAAACTTCGAAAAAACTCTTGGTGCCAAAGCCAGGCCAAACGGAAGAACCCTGAACTGAAATATTTGACCCCCTATGGCAAATCGAAGGAACCGCCTGTGCTCTGGTGCAATCGGAATATGAAAATAGGCGTCCTTTAAGTCTATTGTCACGAACCAATCTTGTGGCATGATGGCCTGTAGCACATCTGTTGTGCGTAACATTCTGAATGGTAGAAACTTGAGAAAACGATTTAAGTTTCTTAAATCCAAGATAGGGCGAAACCCGCCGTCTTTCTTTGTGACCAGAAAGTAAATGGAAAAAAATCCCCCGGGATGAACTTGGGGATTGACTTGTTCTATGGCACCTTTGCGCAACAACACCTGAACTTCGTGTGCAAGTGCCTGTGCCTGACGTGGATCGTGAACTATTGTCGGTCTCACGCCGGTATGAACAGGGGGTCGACAGCGAAACTGTATACGGTACCCTCTTGAAAGGGTAGCCAAGAGCCACTGATTTGCTGTTATTGATCTCCAATGATTCAATTGACTTTCCGTGAAACAGCCCGCTGTCGACCTGTGTGCGTCAACGCTCACGCAAATGCTTTTCTGTAGAGGTGGGGGGACGACGTTGGGGACCTGGGGGTCGAACGTGAGACTGACGTCCACGTGGTTGAAACCCACCACGTCTGGGAGGTGGAGGAGGTGGTGGAGTAGTCTGAGAGTTCCGATGATGGAAATGTTGAGAAGATCTATAACTCTGTCTTACACCAGCACTGTGAAAACGGGCACCAGAGGCAGCTAGAGGAGGCCTGGGGCCTGAGGCGGTCCCCACATGACGGGAGCGAGTTTCAGACACTGACACACGCCGGTCCAAGGCTTCCTGTGCAGCTGGTCCAAAAATACGACCAGGTACCAATGGTAATCTCCGTAAATTGTTCCTACACACCTCTGGCAATGAGGACTGGGCCAACCAAACTTGTCGTCGAGCTTGTACAAGAGTACCCAAGGCTGTTCCACAGTGATTGGCAATAACACCCATAGTCTGCAATGTGAGCTCAGTTAAGTCTGTCACCAATGGGTCAGATGAAGTTTCTCTCAGAGAGGTGTGTAGAGCCACAAGCATGTGTGCCAAAGAATTAGAAACACGGCCAAGGCTCGCTGTGGCATTGTATGCACGAGACAGTAATTCATCAGTGCGCCTACACTCTACATTGGGGCAACGGACATTCTCACGAAGCGCCTCATCAGGAGATACAATAAGCGCTGCCACACTAGATTCTATAGGTGGCATGCTACTAAGCCCTACTGTCTCTGGGTCTTGCATTACAGCCAGTATGCGGGCTAACTGATCGGGACGTGTAGCCTTCGTTGAATTTTGTAATGCAGACACCAATACAGTTGTAAAATCATTGCACTGAGGCATCGTAAATGACGTTCTCTGTGCACGACGCAGAAACATATTATCTGAACCCACTGCTGGTTGAGGGGGGTCTAGATTGATGCGGGCAAGCATAGCTTTTAATGTTCCTTCCAGGGATGCAACAACTGAAGATGACCCACCTGACTTCTCAGATATGGTCTCACTGTCAGAATGCTGCAATGGATCTGCAGGCAGATTCTCCTCAGCACCTGCAGTAACATCTGGAATGTTTTCAAAAAGTGAGTCAGTGGCAGCCACGGACATCACTTCCAAATCCTGTCCTGTATGCATTGTTGGTGGCGATGTCATACATAACTCAGTCTGAACCTCCTCTCGTGCGTCCGTTTTAGGCTGAGTTTTAGCCAGAAGCGGCAATAACAACTCAACTGCAGAAGACAGCTGATCAACTTTGCGTGCTAAATCAGAAGATCTGGTTTTCTTAGCCTTCTTTTCAATTTGAGATGTTTGCTTACGCTTACGATCAGCGGTGGTGATATTGGATAAAAGAAACAAATTATCCGATGCCGATTCTAGACCCGCCAGACGAGCGTGACGCACGGCGAGCGGCATAATGGAGCATTCCGGGCACGGGTCAGTCAGTGCCTCTCTAAGATGATCCATACCGAGACAAACAGGACATTGGCGATGTCCATCCATAATATCCATTACATTTGGGCACGTAGAACATTGAAGTGTATCCATGTTAAATCAATACTCACCCTAAAGTCGATAAATACGGTACACGTTAGTGATTAACGTCGCGATCAGGTGCGTATACGCTCTCAGCCAAGGCAGCCAGGGCTTCCGAGTGTATATCGTCACAGAGGCATTCAAACTTGCCGGCAACCAGCAGATTGAAGCCTCTTGCGTGATGTAATCCGTCTCTCACGATCGCTGTGCGCCGCGAGATGCGTGTAAGTCCAACAATTGTATATTGAAGTGATGTAATCAAGACGAAACAGCTCGCGATATATCCTGAAGATCTCTTCAGCAGCAAGCTGCACAAATTATCGTCACGTTCGATTCAACAAGCGAGAATGAGAAAGAGATCGAGGTGACGTGCTAAGGGGTTATTATAGTTCAAGGCACGTCACTGGTCACGAGGTGACAACTTTATTATTCGGTTCTCGGTCAAGCGCGAGCGCGAGGAGTATTCCACTAGTGCTTTAGCACTGCCTCTGGCGGTCTGGAGCGAAAGGAAATAGAACCGCCATTTATCTTAACACAAAATGACTCGTCATCCAAACAGCAGGCAAACATCGTCCCTCGCTCGATAATTTACTGGGCGAGATTTTGTTTGAAAAATAGAGATTGTATTTGCTCTTTAAATATCAGAGTATCGATCGCGCACGGCGGCGGCAGCGGGCGAAGACTCGCAGTCGGAACTGTTAATGTGTGGGAGACTCGAGAGGCTGGAATCTCACTCACATGCCATGTTTGATAAAAGCCCAGCTCTTAGGGGGCTATGAACAGTCCATTTCAGCTGAGGCGAGGAGGAGGCACGCACCTCTCTTTCTCCCTTTATCTCTCTCGCTCTCCTTCCCTCTCTCGCTTTCTTACCGCTCGCTGTGAGAGATGATTGAAAAGCCGGAGTTTCCATCAGCGGCCGTCAGCTGTAAATGTACTCAGACTGCTGAAACAGCCCTGCGTTGTTGCTGACCGTGGCATGGGCCAGAGGATGTAGCGCCATATTGCATTGTGTGTAGTGTGCCAGCATAATCAGGTGTGAATAAGTAGGTCAGCTGTGGCCTGTGTTTCGCGTTGCCGGTTGGTATTTCTGACAGCAGCCGAGAGGTTTTTTTGTGCAGTCGGTGGTTTGCGGATTGTTGACGTTGAAGACTGTTTGCGGGAAGAGAGGGACATTCGCAGCTTGTGTGTTCAGACGAAGGATGAATCACATTTGTGTTGGGTTACATAAGATGCCAACCCTTTGGGGGGTGACCCAAGCTCTTTTTTTTTGCACTCAATGTTTCTCCTTCACTTTCATTCTGTCGTTTCACATTCAGACTCTCTCTGGTTGGCACCGAGCCTCGGTTTGATTGCCAACTGAGAAAGTGCCACGGCCGTATCAGGATACCTGTCGTAAGGTGACACACTCTTTTGTCTGACGGTCTCGCGCGGCGACTTCCTTTGAGCGTGTTCTGTCGAGAGACATCTGGACTGCTGTTTAACTTAGCTGTCTCGAGCATAAACAGGTGTTTTTGTGACTAAATGAATGGATTAACCAGCAGACCCAGACACAGTTCCACTCCAGACTCCAATGCCAAATTTTTTTTTAACCTTGTGCCGTGTGCGTAATCCTAGAGATATAAATAGCCTTCCTCAATAAGAACTGGAAGGAAGGGCACACGCACAGCAACCTTCATACGTTTCATTGTGGTGCGTTTACCTAATTTATGTTTAAAGTCAGATTTGTAAGCGTAAAAATATAGTATAGAGTTGATTTGAGGCCTTTTGGCTTCTGTGGTTTAGGCATGTGCATTAAAAACTATTATTGTTCATAAAGGGAGAGTTCTGTCATCATTTACACACCCTTATTTTGTTCCATGTTTTTGTCTATACGATAAAAGTCAACGGGATCCAGTGTTTGTTGTTTCAGGATATCATCTTTTGTGCTCTGCAGAAGAAAAAAGTTATACAGGTTTGGAATGACATGAGGGTGTGATGAACAACATGTCGACAGAATTTACTTTTTTGGTCAACTGTCTCTTTAAGGAAAAAGTAAAGTGTTAAACTATTTGTTAGGGAGCCTTTTAACCTGCTCTCATAAGAAGCTGATGGAGAAATCGAAAGAAATTACATGTTTGAATATGACTATAAACCTAGTGGTAATACGAAAAAAGAAACTATGGAAGTTGTTCATTTTCGTAATAATGTACAAAATCTTACAATAGCTGTCATAAGAGTGTGTTGCAGTCTTTATTTAAAAATATGCGTTCAAGACAGCTGGCCTAACCATAACCTGAGATTTGAAATATTTTCAACTATTTTCAACTCGACCCATTTATTTGATCAAAAATGCAGTAAAATGGTAATATTTAGGGATGTCAAACAATTAATCACGATTAATCGTGATTAACTGCATCCAAAATAAAAGTTTGTTTACATACTATATGTGTGTGTAATGTGTATATTTATTATGTGTATATATATAAATACATACACTTGTTTTTATTTTAATAATCTATCTTTATTTTAAATAGGAATCTTTTAACATTATTTGTCTTTACTGTCACTTTTGATCAATTTAATGCCTACTTGCTTAAAAAACAAATCTTACTGATCCCAAAGTGTATAAAGTGAGTTGGACCAAATCAAAGTGTTTTTTTCACAAGCACGATCAAGCAAACTGACTTAAACTCTATAATCTAATGAGCATAGTGTGTCTGTAAAAACAGGAGTTTTGGTTGGAAACTGTTTGAGGAGTTTTTATTCTTGAGGAGCCCCAGATGCTCAGTACATTATGTGATATGATGGTGGCTCCTAATTTAGCCGCGGTCTTATCCTGTACGGATGAGTAATTGTGTCCATAAAGAAGGTTAATCTTCATAACAGGGGAACATAAACCAGATCTCTCTGGATCCTCTTCTGTTTCAGCACAGAACAGGGTAAGAATGTATTTCTGAAGCTCAGAGCAGGGAACTTTTTTGGGTTGGAAGAATTTAGTGCCGTTTCTGAGAAAATAAACATTACGCTTCAATTTGCACCTCACAGTTATTGTCTGGTCTCAAGAAGGACCGGTCAAAGTTAGGTGAGGTTTTGGAAGCACTTATTTTAGACAGGCTCTCCGCAGTTCCCCAGCGGGAAGGTCTGGACCGTTGAGGGGGGGGAGGAAAGACAGCGTTTCAGAACGTCTCAAAGTTTCCGGAACACTTCACCTCAAAACTTTTGAGTGTCGCCTCGCTCCATTACTATTCTCAGAGAGTCTCAGGTAGCCATGGCGAAGAGTTTGCACCCAGCTGTGGTTTAAGTGCTCTGTGAGAATGGGAAATAATCAGGAGACCCTTTAACCTCCTGTCCGCACTTTTTCCCTTCTGTCTTACTCTCACTCTCTCTCACACACACATACACACACTTTTGGGTTTTACTCCAGACGTCCCTTGCCAGCCTGGGCTCAGCACTTTAAAAACCCAAACAAAACAAATCCTCTGCGGGGGCCCGCGGTGCCTAGGGAACCGGGCAGCTCCACCTCACACTCAGCGGCAGCAGGGCTCCCTGATCTGGCTTGGAGCTAGACTTTGGCTGAACTTTCACTTTTGCCTGAAACAGTTATTATTAGTGACCTGAAAACCTCCAGGAGGAGTGGAAATGGAAGCCAGATGCCGTTAGTGGCTGGAAAACGATATTAAGCTTTCAAATGGTGCCCATGGGGAGGGAGACTGACATGGATTTCCATGTTGGGGGGGTGGAGAAACAGTGACCCCGGCGCTGCTTTGCTGATTTGTTCTGCCGATGACTCGCGTTTTACATATCGTTACAGACGAGGGGGTCTGGGGAAGAGTCGGACCGCCAAATTCGGTTGTTTGTGGGGGTGCTACTGTTATCTCTGATCGTACATATGACAAAACATTGATGTTTTTTCTGATGTAGGTCATGATAATTTAGCTAAATGATTATTTTTTCCCCAGACATTTAACCCAATGCTTGTTTTAAAAAAGGCTTTTCCATTATTTTTAATATTTAATATCTCATTGTTTATTTTTACTGCTGTCAAATGATTAATCACGATTAATCTCATCCAAAATAAAACTTTTTTGTTTATATTAGAGCTGACTAAACGATTAGTCGTGATTAATCGATTCAAAATAAGATTTTAGTATTCTTACATACTATATGTGTACTGTGTATATTTATTATCTATATATGAATATACACATATATTTATATATTTAAAAAATATTTGTACATATTTATATGTAAACACTTATATTTAAATATATAAAAGAGTAATGTTTCATATATAAATCTGACATATTTTTTCTTAATATATACATGTATGTGAGTGTATTTATATATACATAATAAATATAAACAATACACACACATAGTAAACATAAACTTTTATTTTGAATCGATTAATCGCGACTAATCGTTTTGCAGCTCTAGTTTATATATTAAAACTATTGATATATAATATAAATGATATCAATATCTACATGTAAATATTTGAAAAATATAAACTGTATGTGTGTGCGTATTTTATATATATATATATATATATATAGAAAGTATACTGCATATATTATGTAAACAAAAAAAAAAATAGTGCTGGCAAACGATTAATCGCATCCAAAATAAATTTTTATTTTAATGAAATGGTTGAAAAAGGTGTTTTTCAGCCAGTAGTACTTGCTTTCAACCCAACAATTAATGTTGCCAGCTTAAAGTAAAATAAAATAAAAATTATAAAATATAGTAAAAATCTATTTAAAAAAATATTTCTGTATATTTCCAAAGTATATTTCTGATTTGTTTGTTTGTTTGTTTGTTTTTTATTTATTTTTGTGCTGGGCAACGATTAATCACATCGAAACTAAAAGTTTTTGTGTACGTAATGTGTGTGTACTGTGCATATTTATTACGCATATATTGCACATTTATTATTTATTACACATGCATGTATATATTTAAGAAAAAATTTATGTTTACATGTAAATGTACATGTAAATATTTTCTAAATATATGTAAACAGTTTAAAGTTTTGACTGAGGACAACAAGCCTAGTGTTTTGAGCCAATTCACTCCAATGAAATATTAACAAAATATCTGTATTAACTTTTCTCATTTTTCGTTCACCCAAAAATGAAAATTCTGTCATCAATTACTCACCCTCATGTCGTTCCAAACCCATAAGACCTTTATTTCCAGAACACAAATTAAGATATTTTTGATGAACCCTGAGAGCTTTCTAACCCTGCAAAGACAGCAATGTCTATGTTTAGGGCCCAGAAAGGTAGTAAGGACAAAATAGTCCAATTTTATGAAGCTATGAGAATACTTTACTTTTGTGGGCAAAGAACACAAAAATAATGACTTCATTCATCAATTTCTTCTCTTTTGTGTCAGTCTTTGCTCCACGTTCACTACCATACTACCTTTCTGGGCCTTGAATGTTGCGTTGCTGTCTATTTGGGGTCAAAAATCTCTTGGATTTCATCAAAAATTTCCTTATTTGTGTTCCGAAGATGAACGAAGGTCTTAACGGGTACCTTAGGGAAATATAAACCCTTACTCTGCTTTTCAGGCACTAGGGGAACGACGACAGTCTGACAATGATGTCCCTGGATCGTTGCGTCTCCAGTCTAAGCAGACGATGCAACACACACTGCCCCTTTAATTCCAGCACTTCCTCATCCCCTTGTTCTCTCTCTTTATACAAAATGTCTGTGCAGCCTCCAGCGAGGTTCTGTCTCCAGGAGGGTAATTATTTTTAGCAGGAAGTGTCTGAAAATGGACTGTACTTGGTCAGATGTGTGTGTATGTACTTGTGTGTGTGTGATGGCCCCTGGCTGGCTGGCCTAGCTTGCAGTGAGGAGAGATTGGCGGGATGTTGGTGTTGTTATTAGTCCTAACAGCAGCCGGGCAGAGGATGTGCTCTCCTTGGTCCCGCGGGATATCAGAGACAGATCCGCGGAGATCAGAGGGCCGAATATATCAGGTGAATTTCAGCGAAAGGGAATGAAAATAGCAGGCTAGCCGAAGAGGCTTTTTGCTTATTTATGAGAACGTCACACCTGGCCTATATCGACGCGATCACATTTTACCGTGTTATTGTGCTTCTCCCAGCATTTTCATCCTTCGGTGGTCAAAGGGGATTTTGCAAGACTCTTTGTTGTTGTTCTTCTCGCCCAGAATTTGGCAAATCGCACTTGCGTTTGTGCAATTTTTCCTAAATTTACCCAGTGACTGTGCAAGTTAAAAAAAGACGGGAGGAAAACAGATGATGGTCAATGTTATAGTCATCAGTCTGTGCGGGATTGTTTGAGGTGTTTGCCTTCAGTTCTGCTAGGCTATTTCTCTTGGCAGGCCGATATGTACATCTGACACTGATGGCTTCCCTGGCCATCAGCCAGAGAATATTTCAAACAACTTGCTTTTAAAAAGACCGCTGTGCGTCCTGGGAGTTACAGCATAATTAAACAGACTTGAACCTCTCCGCACAGAAACAAATCACTATAAATATCGACATACTGAAAAGGCCTCTGTGCCTGCGGTCTTCCATAATTTTTGCGTTTTTTTTGTTTTAAAGTTATTAAATAAGTTTAATCACATGTTTTTCTTGTTCTTTGATTAACAGGTTTATAGAACAATAAAACATTGCAAAAATATGGCAAAAATAAGACAAAACAATGTGCTTTAAATAAAATTATTGTTTGTGTATATATGTGTGTGTGTATGTGTGTATATATATATATATATATATATATATATATATATATATATATATATATAATATTTTTTTTTATAAATATTTTTATTTATTTTATTTGTATGTAAACACTCATTTATATTATATATAAATATTGTTAATATAAATCTAACATTTTTCATTAATAAATACATGTGTATTGAGATATCTATATCTATCTCTCTCTCTCTCTCTCTCTCTCTCTCTCTCTCTCTCTCTCTCTCTCTCTCTCTCTCTCTCTCTCTCTCTATATATATGTATATATATATATATATATATATATATATATATATATATATGCGTGTACTGTGTATATTTATTTTTTATATATAAATACACATATAAAAATATTTGTATTTATTGTCTATTTGTATGTAAACGCTTACTAATTCACACTAATTTATATTATATAGAAATATAAATAAATTCTATATAAATCTAACATGTGTGTGTGTGTGTGTGTGTGTGTGTGTGTGTGTGTATACACACACACACACACACACACACACACACACACACACACACACACGTACACAAATATATGACAATTGAAAGGAAAATGGAAAAAAATCTGATTTTTAACGAAACAGAACATCCAGTGCTGATGGTACGATTTGAGATCTCGGTCTACCTAAAACATCTCAATCCCTCATTTAGAGGTCTGATTTATCTTTGCGAGCAATCAGGTGGCTTATATTTGCTTTTAATCCAGGACTTTCACTTACACTGAGGTATTATCTGAGTTAAACACACGTCCGCACACAGATACTCGCTCCAAATGCATCCAAGACCTCCATTATGGAGAGATGCATTATCTGTCACGCTGGAATGTGCGTATTGTTATGGATTTACACGACCTGCATCCGAGGCCAGAGATAGAGAGGGGGGAAAACAAATGAGAGTCGGTGACTCGTGTTTTGCCTCACGTTTCTTCTGTCTGTAACTTCCGTTGGGTTTGAGTCATTGGCTCAAGTCTCTGGGAAATATGTTCTGCACTATTTGCGCTGTTGGTAGCTCCAAGATTTAAACAACTGATCTCATGCTAATACCAAATTAGAGGATCCATCCAGAAATGTCTGATAGTGATCTGTCATATCCAGGAAGTTCAAACGAGTTCAGAATCGCTGGAATGTTGCTTGTATTGAGGACGACACAGTCACATGACTAAGGTTCAAAAATCACACTCTCCAAGCCAAATACGGGTAAAAAGTTGTTTTTGACCATTAAACCACCATAGTACGTGATTAAAAATGATAATCTGAGATAAGTGATGTGAATGATTCAAATCAAAGACTTTCAAAAGCACTACTAACAAAATAACTCTGAGACTTTAGATGCTTGTCTAGCAACTTTTACCTCAGTGTAAAATTTACCAGCATAAGTGTGTCTAGGAGGTTATTTGGTGACATATGTAATAATCTTTGAATTTAGCTGTGAAAATAAAAAAGTGTGTTCACATTTTGTGTTAGGTACAGTTTGAAATGTGTAAATATATCTATAAAATATATGAAATATGAAATATAAATATAAAATGAATACAAAATCGATAAAAAGAAAATGTATATGTATTAAAAGTTATGAAAAAATTTTTGATTAGTAATCTCCATTGCTAAGAACTTTATTTAGACAACTTTCTTAATATTTAGATTTTTTTGCACCCTCAGATTCCAGATGTTCAAATAGTTGTATCTCGGCCAAATATTGTCCTATCCTAACAAACCATACATCAATGGAAAGCTTATTTATTCATAAAATTTACCCTTATATACACACACACACACACACACACACACACACACACACTATCAGTCAAAAGTTTTTGAACAGTATGATTTATAATGTTTTTTTAAAGTCTCTTCTGCTGACTAAGCCTGCATTTATTTGATTCAAAGTACAGCAAAAATAGTAAAATTTTGAAATATTTTCACTATTCCTGTGATCAAAGTTACATTTTCAGCATCTATCAAGAAATGATAGAAATTAATACTTTTATTGAGCAAGGATGCCTTAAATTGATCATAAGTGATGATAAAGACATTTATAATGTTACAAAAGATTTCTATTTCAGATAAATGCTGTTCTTCTGAACTTTCTATTCATCAAAGAAATCCTCAATATTCTGCTCAGCTGTTTTCAACATAATAATAAATGTTTTTTTATGTTTTAAAAGCAAATCAGGACATTAGAATTATTTCTGAAGAATCACGTGACACTGAAGACTGGAGTAATGATGCTAAAAATTCAGCTTTGAAATAACTGGAATAAATTCGATTTTAAAATATATTAAAGTAGAAAACAGTTATTTAAAATAGTAAAAATATTTCTAACTTTTACTGTTTTTGCTGTACTTTGGATAAAAAAAATGAGCAGAAGAGACTTCTTTAAAAAATATTAAAACTCTTACTGTTCAAAAACTTTTGACTGGTAGTGTATATAGTAAAAAAAAAAAAAAAAAGTGAAAAGTAAATTTTTGGACCCTGCATGTGACTTCTGTTTTAGTTGCGATTTAGCCTTCATCGTCTTCATTCCTCTGGCGACGTCACGTACAGCCACCCATCATGCACTGCTCTGCTGACTAATCCAACTGACGTTTTTGGCAAAGTTAGGCCAAAGAAAAAGTAGGGGGTAGTACTTGTGTATGCACTTGTATGCGTTTGCATCTGCCATTGTGTGTGTGTATGTGTGCGCGCGTGTGGTCGTGCTTTGGCAGCGTGAGTTTGTTGTTCCCGGAGGCATGCTAGTGAAAGCGGACCCGTAGAAGGAGTGGAGCGCTCATGACGGTACTCGCTGGGAAAACCGCAGGCCAGACGAGCTGATTGGACTGCGCTGCGACACCATGTTTCCCATGTTCTGAACAGCTTTCACTGGAAGCTGGCCAACACAGAGGGGGACCCCTCTCTTCTGCTCTCTGCCTCTTTATTTCTCTCCTTTCTCGCTCTCTTGCGCTCCCTGTATCCTATTCAGACCGATGTTATTGAGACGAGGGTTGCTGAAATTGCAAACCGGCCTTTGAAATGGAAAACAAATTTAGGAAAACAAGCATAGATGGATTTCCACAGCGCTTTCCTCATCTGCATCACCTCCCCTCCTCTTTCGTTTGAGCTGGAAAGGAAAGCGTTGAGAGGTTTGACCCTTGAGAATTCAACCTCATGTCTTTCTAAACCTGAATGAACACAAATGAAGATATTTTGGACCCCATTGACTTTCATTGTAAGGCAGTCTTCCATATTTTTAATTTTGGCTTCATTGTGAAGGCACCATTATTTCAGCTAATTTGGTTCGACCTCTTCACTCGAAAATCCTCTCCATCTTGGAAAAGGTTGCTTGTTTTGTGCTAGTCACAGTGGTAATAACCCTCCATAGGTCACAGAGATTATCAGCCATTCACCGATGTGCTCAGATTAATTTAGCATCGATGGGCTTAATTGTTCTTGCTGCTCCGTCGCTAGGACACACAACCAGGCAGGTGCACAGCAGGTTCTCGTCTGCGTTTCAACAAAAAACAGCTACGTCGAGGTGGTCAGTCGTCCTCTCAAACATAATCGAAAAAGAGCTGGCAGGGAAGGCCCATTTAGAAACGGCTCTGATAGCGTTCTGTTCGCGATAAATACTTAAAGCGTTCGGAGAGCTCAGTCTGCAAGCTGCAGCGCATTTCATGCATTATTGAGGTAATGAGGGCTGAGGTGTTCTTCTGTGTCTCGCAGACAAAGACCAAAAAAGACGAGAGGCTTTTTGTATCAATGCCTCCAGAGCATCCGGTGAGTTATAGTATGCATCGATAAACGCGTATTTGCCGCAATTCGACAAAGGCGGTAATGTGATTTTGTAAAAATATGAAGTGTTAAGGGGGTTGTCATAAATCAAAAGATTTTTAGTAGTCGATATCAGAAGTCAAAACCAATATCAATTTTTGATGCCAGTTTCACTGCAAATATTGAGGTTTTGAGAAATTGAAGGTATTTTTGGTTCCTATTTTTCATTTTATAGGTTTCCTATTTTTCCTAATAGGTTTCCTATTTTTCATTTTAAAATATTTTTCATAATTAAATTAAATTAGCTTATTAAAATAAAGAAATAGAATATAATGTTCAGATAATTTTAATTAATTAAACAAGTTATTCAACAACACTAGTTATTTAAGCATTAAGTTATTTAAGTAAATATTTAGTAATAAAAAAAGAGTGAAATAATAATTAAAATATAATAACTTTTTTTAATTTAATTTAATTTTATTTTATTTTAAGCTGCAGAGCCTCTAATAGTGTAATAGAAAAAAAATAAGATTGGAGGAAAATGTATATTTTAAAGCTTTTTTGTTTGCATGAAAAATGTTTGCAGTCCTTCAGGAAATTTGCATTCACTCTCAAAACTTTTGTGTTTTCTCTCAAAAGTTTAGCCTTCTTTGAGAAACTTGTGTTCGCTCGCAAATGCATTGAAATATTCTTTTCCCTTCCGTCTCATAGTTTTGAAAGCTATGTTTCATACGTTTTTAAGATATTGTTGATGCTTTTTTAAATACAAGTCAATTAATATTTTTCACATTTTAATTTAAGCTAATTAAGTTAATTACATTAAATTAGCTAATTAAAATGAAGCAATCAAATAATTGAAGTTACAATTATTTTATTTTATTTTATTTTATGCTGCAGAGTGCTGTTGCGCTCCGGGCGTCCCGTGTTTGAATCCCGACTCGAGGACCTTTCCCGATCCCGCCCCCTTTCTCTCTCCCACTTCGCTTCCTGTCAATACTGATCTGTCCTATCAAAATAAAGGCAAAAATGCCAAAAAATAAATCATTAAAAAAATTGAAAATATATATTTTAAAGCTTTTTGTTTGCATGAAAAATGTAGCATTCACTCTCAAAAACAAAAAGTTTTTCCTTCTCTGAGAAACTTTGTGTTTGCTTGCATAAGTATTGAAATATTCTTTTCCCTTCCATCTCATATGAAGTTTTGTGAGTGAATGTTTCATAAGGTTTTAAGATATTGAACATGCTTTTTAAAATGTTTGTTTATATTTTTCACATTTTAATTTAAGCTGATTGAATTAAATTAGCTAAGTAAAATAAAGCAATAAATGATAATAATTAAATACAAATTATTCAACACTAATTATTTAAGTAAATATTTAGTAATAAAAAAGAGTAAAATAATAAAATACTAAAGTAAAGAGCTTTTAATTTAATTTAATTTAATTTAACTTAATTTAATTTTATTTAATTTTATTTAATTTTATTTTATTTTAAGCTGCACAGCCTCTAATGGTGTAATAGAAAAAATATATAACCCAATAAAGATTGGAGGAATTTTTTTTTATGTCCGCTCCAAGCTAATTAAACTAATTAAATTAAATTAGCTAATTAAATAAAGCAATAGAATGTAATCTTCAGATAATTTTAATTAAACTCACGTTATTTAACAACAGTAGTTATTCATGAAACACGTTATTCAACAACACTAGTTAAGTAAATATTTAATAAAAAAGAGTAATAATATAAATATAATAAAATACTATAAAAACTAAATTGAGGCAATATTGCTAAAAGGCTGATTTTATATAATATTTTCTTATTTTTTCATGCTTTTTTGTTCGCATAAAAACATTTTTGCTTTCCCCCGAGAAAAACTTTGCATTCACTCTTAACTTTTGCATTTTCTCTAAGAAGTTTTGCGTTCTCTGAGAAACTTATGTTCACTCGCAAAAGCATTGAAATATTCTTTTCCCTCCCATCTCGTATGAAGTTGAGAGCAAACACAAAGTTTCTCAAGGTATAGAAACCCATTATTTGTGAGCAAATGCAAAAGCGTTGAAATATAATTTTTCCTTCCAACAGGTTTTTTCCACTTTTAGGCTTCGTACTACACTCTTGACATTTCTAAAGTGTAATCTATCAAAAGCGCTCACTAACAGTTGGCCTGATGCACATTGCACACGTTCCAACATTTCATACAGTCGTGTTTATGTTCGAGCGGCCCAAGTCAAATCATTTCCTGTGATCGTTCATTTGTTCTATCAATAAAAGCAGCAAAAGCCCCTAAAATAGTGCTCACCACCAATTTATCCTCGTCATGTTTTTTTCCAGCTGCTTTCGTGTCTGTTTTCGTGGTCTGTGTAAGTTTGGTTCCCCAAGCAGTCTCCCATTATGTCGATATTGCATATTCCTTTGACTGTGTTTTGTATTTAGACATGGCACGTAAGCATATTCTGAGTTCAGGGCAGCTCAGCAGATGTGCATTGGAAGGAAATTCACAATCAAAATAATGTTCTGAATATTATGGCAGCGCCGAGTCGTGGGGATGGAGCTCGAGGGGGGGTTGCCGACTCGCTGAACTAAAGTTAGCAGCTCGTTTTTTTTGCTGAGTCAGTCTTTGAGTTTAGCTTTTCCACTCCGGGCTCGGGAACGTTTCTGCTGATGCATTCTTAATCCCTTCCTTTACTATACTTTTGTGAGCAGTTATGTGTCAGTTCTTGGGGTTTGCTAATGCCACATCGCCACACTTGTAAGGAAATAAATGAACTGAACAAGCTTTTTGGTACAAATTCCCTCTAAACAAGGTGTTTAAAAAGCAGCGGATGAAAATGAGGAGTTCTTTGTTGCCTTATCTAATGCTGTTCGAGACCTGGTGTTTGTGTTGATCTATGAAGGTCGGACTTGTGTAGTGTTTCAGATGAGGGTTGATTGACTGAGGCGTGCTGAAGGTCAGTCGTATTTCTGCACCTTCTCTAAGGTCACAGCCGGCGATGGCAGAAAGCCAGTACACACACATACACACACGCCAGTGCCAACACAATAGCTGCCAGATTACTGTTTACCTCACACACTGCCTTACATCTTTGCTGGCCTACTGTGTACACACTCCTACTGCGAACGCTGTACTCCGTACTCAGCACAGACCTTGAGAATATAGTGACTTCTAGGCTTAAAAGGGATAGTTCATCCAAAAATGAAATTCTGTCATTAATTACTCATCCTTATGTCGTTCCAAACTCATAAGACCTTTGTTCATTTTCAGAGCACAAATTAAGATATTTTCGATGAAATTCGAGAGCTTTCTGACCCTTAATAGACAGCAACACAACTGACACATTCAAGGCCCAGAAAGGTAGTAAGGACATCATTCAAATGTAAATGTAAAGCTACAAGAATACATTTTGTGACCTAAAATAATGACTTTATTCAACAATTTAGTCTCTTCTTTGTCAGTCTTCAACACTCTTACTACCTTTCTGGGCCTTGAATGTGTCAGTACCGTCGGATTTCGTCAAAAATATCTTAATTTGTGTTCTGAACTTGAACAAAGGTCTTACATGTTTGGAACGACACATGAGTGAGTAATGACAGAATTTTCATTTTTGCTTTCATTATTTCTTTAAGTTAAGTTTTTAATTGTTTTATTTAGGGGTGGGCATAGATTATTTTTTTTAATCTAGATTAATCTAGATTAAATCTTGGAATTAATCTAGATTAAAATGGCTAATTTGAATTCTGCTGAAGGCATTCAGAATATGTGTGCTACCCAAATAATGACTAAACATGTTACACCGTACTTTTATTTTGACAGGTTGCCGTGAAGTTTCTGTGTATACAGTATGACATGATGCGAGTTTTCTCAAATGAAACGGTATAAGTGACACTCACAGCAGTTTTGGAGATTGAGTTTATCTGTTCATGTGAGATGCAAATGCCAAAAATTACCGGGAGCGTCACGTGTGTTTCAGTATGCGTGTAGTAAAAGCGCGTCTCCACCATTCATAGTATGAATTTCATACATACAGCTAGGCAAACGGAACATACCGGATTCATATTAAAACGGTCTTTTTGCATTTCAGTTTTCACAGACACTAGTCCATATCGCGATTTGAATTAAGTGACAGACCATATTTGATTTATGAATCCAAAAAACGACGAATTTACGTGGCATTTCGCGCTTTAATAGATTCGGTTTTTATGAATGGAGGACGACGTGACCCCGTCTGTGTTTTGGCGGAGGAGACATAAACGCGCGACCATATTCTATAGTCTTTGGTATACATCCGCGTTAAACTATCAAGGTGAAAGTCATCATAGCTTGCGTAGTTTAGACCCAGCTCCCAACCCAATTTTGAGAATAGATTAACGGCGATATTTTTTTTATCGCCCGATAAAAGTCTCACGTTAACGCAGCACGTTAACGCCGATAACGGCCCACCACTAGTTTTATTACAGAGAACTAATTCTGTTTCTCACATATCTGCACTTATGAGTGATTTTTATTTCAGAAGCGTACAAGGAGTAGTTTAAATCTTTGAATTTATGTACTCTCATGTCGTTTTTCTACTGGGATGCAAAAGGAGATATTTAACAGAATTTTCATGCTGTTCTTTTTTTCTTTTTCAGTGACCTGTAGGTAGTAAATGCCAAACTGATGTCCTCCATGAAAGTATCATGAAAGCACATGAGGACCAGTTTCATTTGATGTCACCATTGACATCATAATTTGTAATAGCATCCAGTTTATTAGGTGACCCTGGACCACAAAACCAGTCTCAAGTAGCATGGGTATATTTGTAGCAATAGCCAAAAATTCATTGTATGGTTTCACAATTTTCTTTTATGCCAAAAATCATTAGGATATTACGTAAAGATCTTGTTCCATGAAGATATTTTGTAAATTTCCTACTGTGTATATATCAAAACTTAATTTTTGATGAGTAATATGCATTGCTAAGAACTTCTTTTGGACAACTTTAAAGGCGATTTGCAAATAGTTTTATCTTGGCCAAATATTGCTCTATCCAAACAAACCAAACATCAATTGAAAGCTTATTTATTCAGTTTATTTATTCAGATCTCAATCTCAATTTAAAAAAATTGACTTTGTGGTCCAGGGTCACACATGGTTCTGCAATCCATCATAGCTCAAAAATTGAAAACAGTTTTTGCGATTCTAGTTGATACCTTTAAGCCAATATTGATACAATATTTTCTTATGGTATTTAAATTCTATACAAATGCATCTAAAGAGATAAAATCAGTCTTTTTAAATGCTATCAAAAGTTAATTTAAGCATCACAACATTTTGCACAGTGTGAAAAAGGGATATTCATTTTAAAATCTGTGAAAAAATACATTTACAGTTTTATTATTAAAGATTGCCTTTATGTTAAATGATGGCAAAGATATCCTAAATGTGAAAATAGGGGATATGTTTTATGTTCAACAATGCGGATAAATTGTAAAGATGTGAAGCAAATGTGAAATTGAGAGTTATACGTCTGAAAGCTGAATAAATAAGCTTTCCATTGATGGTTTGTTAGGATAGGACCATATTTGGCCGAGATACAACTATTTGAAAATCTGGAATCTAAATGTTGAGAAAATCGCCTTTGGAGTTGTCCAAACGAATCTCTTAGCAATGCATATTACTAATCACAAATTTTTGCGGTAGAAAATGTACAAAATATTTTCATGGAACATGAACTTTACATAATATCCTAATGATTTTTGGCATAAAAGAAAAATAATTTTAACCCATACAATGTATTGTTGGCTATTGCTACAAATATACCGGTGCTACTTATGGCTGGCTTCGTGGTCCAGGGTCACACATAGGCTGATAATTGATGTGGTACTGATAAACAACTAATATTTTTATGGTGGTACTTTCCTTTTTAGAGCTTGACAGCCTCTGGTCTTCATCCACATTTACTCTATATTCCACGAAGAGAAAAGTTCCAAGAAAGAAAGAAAATCATATGGGTTTGGAACGTCATGAGGGTGAATAAACGCTGAACTGTTTCTTTAAGCCACTAAGGCAATTATACACAGGCTCTGAATTGAATTGTGGTCCGTTTTAGGTTAGGGAACATTATAAGCGTTATCGCTCTCATACACCATGCGCTGAACTTTATTTTATTCTGTTTTAACGCAGCGGTGAGTGTCGTCTGGAATGACTGGCCCTCACTCATTGAGCAGAACGCTGTCTCTTCCCACTAAACTTGCATAAAATTGTTTACCTGTCTTTCCGTTGTAATGTGAGTGAAAGATACAAGAGCTGCCTAATCAGCAGATGAGGTGCTGAAGGTCACATGCTAATATGCAGGGAGCTTAACCCCAACCGAAAACATGAAGAGCAGATTCGATCAGTTGACATAAAATACTGGCTGAGCTGTTTATAGGTGAAACACAGTCCAGGAATATGGCAAGATTAAAGTAATAGTTTAACTGGTAAACTGATATGTTTTTGATCCATGTGCAGTTTTGTATGTGTGTACATGCTGACTGATCAGTAGTGGAAAACATTCTCTCAAAGGGACCCTTGTCTTGTTGTTTTCACCCCCCACACACTTTTTGTCATAAAAAATAGCATTGGAATTACTTGAAATGTCATCCCCATTACAGTGTCCACGAGGCGTCTTTTTGAGAAGGTCTCAGACCCTTGCTTACATTGAAAGCAAGAGACATATTTACAACTTAACAGTTCCTTTATAACTAGCAAATTTGAATCACGTGCTTGCAGTGTAGACAACTTCGCTGACAATTGCAGTATAGACAGCTTTGTTGATAATAATGGAGTTGTTCTAGTTGTATGTCTAGTTCTTATTGTGTATGCAAGTGAATGAGAACAACGAATCCGAACAATGCAGCTTGGCTTCTCTGAATCAATCGGACTTCACTGTAATATCTAGTTCAGGTCACCGTCTGCGCCCCCAGCCCTCGACAATTAACCGCTTGTTGTCTCGTGAAGAACAAACACCCCCTTCTTTCTTCTCTCTGCCCCGTTATGCTAATTTCCAGTTATGATTCTGAACATCTAATTAATTCAGTTTACAGCAGAGATTCCAGGATAAACAAACCTTGTATTAAAATGCAAATATGCAGAAGAGTTTGTGGTAGTTAGACGCCAGACTCTGTCATGAAATTCTTGAAAAATAATGCAGCACTTGTGCTCTTTTTTTTTTTCTTTGCAAAGAACCGCGCTTGCTCGGGACAAGCCATGTGTGTTTACGCTGAGGGCAGATATGTTTCCCATGGTGCTTTGCTTGCTGCGCATCACTTCATATTCTATGGAATTTTATCAAGCTGAAACTTTTCCCAGAGACCTTTCACTGTCGCACACTGTAAATAAGCCATCATTAGTTGGCTCTTGTTAGCCTTTTGAAACTTTTTGCTATATCACAGCACACTAATTAAAGGGATAGTTGAACAAAAAATACAAATTCTGTCATTAATTACTCACCCTCATGTCGTTTCAAACCCATAATATCTTTGTTCATCTTCAGAACACAAATGAAGATATTTTTGATGAAATCCAAGAGCTTTCTGACCCTGCAACTACCACTTTCAAGGAACAGAAAGGTAGCAAGGACATCAGTAAAATAGTCCATAAGGTTGAACCACTGATATCACATGGTCTATTTTAATGTTGTCCTTTAAGGATGTAATGATATAGAAATTTTGATGATACATCCATTACCTTTCTGGGCCTTGAGCATGGTAGTTGCGTTGCAGACTCAGAAAGCTCTTGGATTTCATCAAAAATACCCTAATTTGTGTTCCGAAGATGAACAAAGGTCTAACAGGTTTGAAATGACATGGGGGTGAAAATTAATGACACAGTTTTCATTTTTGGATGAACTATCTCTTCAAAGTAAACTTGTTGTTTTTTGAGTTCATTAATTTTTATAGACATTTCACGCAGTACTGAGATTGACGTGTACTTTTGTGGAGCCAGTAATTGTTTTTCTTTACTCAAGGCAGTAGCATTAACTCGGCTGCGATCCAGAAAGACAAGATGATCTCTGCGTGTCTTTTGTCATCCAGTCTCGGGCCGGTCAGACTGTTTGAGAAAACAGTTCACGTCCCTCCCAACCAGAGATCCACTCCCCAGACTTTGCCTCCACTCCCAAGCCGAGATATAATTGCTTTAATTAGTTTCTCTAAAACCCATACAGCATTTGAGGAATGCTGTTATCAGCGATGGGGGAGGCAGAGATGTATGTATTTGCTTGGGGAAACCTGAAAGTTTCTGAGGTAAAGCCATGGTGCGCTTACCTCAATGACAAATCAATGATTTTTTTTAAGTGCGTACTGTGCGACTATGACAAGCAGTACCAACTTGTGCTCCCAGACCCCCTCCGATCGCGATTCTTCCAGTGCTGACTGAAAGCCTCTGAAGTAAATTGCTGATCTTGTTGCATAATAAATCAAAGGCGGAACGATGGTGGTTTAAAGAAAGAACGAATGAAAGAAATGAGAGGAGAAAGAAAGAGAGAATAAGCTCTGGGCTTGTTCTTGCTCCTCAGCTTTAATGAACTGCGCTGTAAGCCCTAGAGAGCTCTGTTGATAGCAAACATGGCGTGTGAGATGGTGAACCGGTCCTGGATTCATTACAGCCGTAGGAGCAGCTGATATCGCGAGCCCTGTGGAGCGACCGGCCCGCTCTGACGCGAGATAACGCTGATCTGTAAGAACGGAGTTTCTTAAAAAGATAGGCTGCTATCCTAATGAGAATACTGTGTGTCAGTCGTAATCCCAATTGTGTGACTCTGAGAGTCCTTTCGGTTTAAACATGTAGAGGCGTTCCCATGTTAGCAAGTGCACGATCACTCGAATGTTGACACGGCAGATACAGTCAGTGAGAATCAGGCTGTCTAGGAAGCATTTTTATGATGTCCAGCCTACAGAACAAGTTGGAATTAGTAATGCGTGTACAGTCTGTTAAACCGCCTCGAAAAACTCCTGCCCTCCCCAGCTGGTATGAAAGGGAGTGTTCTTCTGTCAACAACTGGGACATTGTTGCACTGAGCCGACCCAAATGTACTGCATCATAATCAGCAAGCCCCCATAATGCTTTGAGTGTCTCTTAATTGGATGGAAATGAAGTCTGGTCTGTAGTTTGTCCATATCTAATGAGACTCAACCCCACGGTCCCTTGTTATTCACAGATTGTGCGTATGCGAGCGCGTCGTGCGTGCGGTTGCGCGCGTTCCCAGGGGTTGCAACAGTGGGCTCTCACATTATAAAGCTCGGTGGTCTTGATTGGGTACCGCATGCCTCAGTGTGAAGTTTCTGCGCTATCGCAACCTCCCGCAACGATATTACTCACACGCTTTTGTCTGATTGTTGCTGTGCGATAGTGGATCTTGACGGCGTGCCAAATTCTTGATTTGCAATTAAGCCATCTAAGCTAAAGGAGACAGGAAGATTTAGTGTATCATAGACTACTGACACAAATGCATTGTTCGCGCAGTGCGATTAGGTCATTGTTGAGCTTTTTCAGACAGTGTGTGTAATTCAAGACGCAGAACAAGGAAGGAACTGAACGGATCAGACTGTGTCGTAATACTTGTGGTTTGGTAAATGTTCGTTTATCCAGGGTGCGAATTGTGTCAGAACAGTTAAATCAACTTTATTGGATTTTTTTTTCTCTCCTCATTACATAAAAAGCATTTTGTAAATGCAGTTATTCACCATAAAGGTAAATGCAGAGGCACTTATAGTTGTTTTATAATTCTTTCTGTTCAAAAGTTGTGACATCACATTTTTTAGCTTAATCTTGGTTACATTTAAAGGGGTCATCGGATGCAAAACTCACTTTTACATGTTGTTTGAACATAAGCTGGAGATTACAGTTGATGAAGTTTTAAATGTGGATAGCTTTCTTACACAAACGCATCTGATCACTTCAGAAGGCCTTTATTAACCTCCTGGAGCCATGTGGAGTACTTTATATGATGGATGGATGCACTTTATTGGACTTCTATTGGACTATTAAATCTCAACAGCCTTTTACTACTATTATGAAGCTTGGAAGAGCCAGGACATTTTTTAATATAACTCAGATTGTATTTGTCTGAAAGAAGATAGTCATATACACCTACAATGGCTTGAGGATGAGTAAATCATGGGGGTGATTTTAAGTTTTGGGTGAGCTATACCTTTAAGCACAGTAGTTCCTATTGAAACAGGAAGTTTGGCTGGGATGTATCTCATTTTGTTTTAAATATCCAGATCTGATACATCACAGCTTTGAGACATAGTTTGCTACTTGGCTAGTAAGTTTCAGGTGGTTTAAGAAGAAAGACGTCATCATTTTCATCAAGATTGTAAATTTTAAATAGATATCATTACTTTTATTAACAAAACTTTAATGTTTATTTCAAAGGGTCAAGTTTCCCTCTGCTCGCTGTTCTTTCGTTCTTACTCCCTGAGGAGCAATTAAACCGTTGCTCACAGGATGGGCACTTCAGGTGTGAGGGCACATTGACCCATTTATGTGAAAACAATGTTAATATGCTTCTTCACTTTGTGGGTAAAGTCACACATCCATGACACTGCGCCCTTCCTTTTTCTCTGGCTAACTCCAGAGCATCAGTTAAGGGGTCAAATGCATTATTCAGGCTTTAGAGGTCGCAAACTTGAACAGTGTTGAGGGATCTCTTTTCGGGACGTGACAAGGTTAAGTTAACACTTCTGCTGCCAAATCTTTGGCGTAGGTGTTTAACAGACCCAACTACAGCGTACACAGAATCAGAGCTCAAAACGGCGGGTCAGTGTTGAGATTAGTTGCTCACACAAAGCAGGTTTGTTATAAATGGTAGCAGCAATAGCAAAGACTTTGATAAAGGGCTTAACGGCTATGCCGGCGTAAAAATAGATTAGCTCTATCTGTGCTAATGGCAGCCGCTGGTGCCTTTCAAAACGCACGCATACACGTACGTGTCTTTATTGTTTTTTTCTTTTACTAAGTATAAAGTCATACCCTTCAGAAATCAGGTCACCTTTTTTTAGACCAAATGATTAAAGGACAAGCTATAAAAAACTCAAACTGTAAAATCTGTTCAGCTTACTCAATTACATTGGACAAACTTTTTTTGTTGGTTTTAAACATTTTTTTTTTAAGGACAGTGACGAGGTTGTGTGTGTTTGTGGCCATATAAAAACATATGGGAATTTTCACCTGATGAGTTAAAATAATCTTTTGGAAGAAGTGATTTTCTGCATAGAAAGTAAATATGTGACCCTGGACCATAAAACCAGTCATAAGGGTCAATTTTTTGGAATAGAGATTTATACATCATCTGAAAGCTGAATAAATAAGCAATAAGGGCAGTATTTGGCATATTTCTATTTAAAAATAAATTTTTTTATATATTTACGCTACGAAATTTACAAAATATCTTCATGGAACATGATCTTTACTTAATATCCTAATGATTCTTGGCATAAAAGAATATTGATAATTCGATATCGATAATATCGAAATATCGATAATTCGATAAATCGATAATTTTAACCTAAACAATGTATTTTGGGCTATTACTACAAATATACTAGTGCTACTTAAGATCCAGGGTCACATATATTAATAAAAAAAGCTGAAAACTCACGTTCTATGAAGACTTTTTGAATGCGAACCACTCTTTTAGGGTTGAACAATTTGGAAAAAGTTTGAAAATTGACTTATGTAATATTTTCAGTACAATTATGATTTTTTTTATTGTCACAGTAAACCATCATGCTTTTATTTTGGGGGTTTCCTGGCAAATAAATATGTGACCCTGGACCACAAAACCAGTCTTAAGTAGCAAAGGGTATATTTGTACCAATAGCTAAAAATGCATTGTATCTACAAACAAAATACATTGCAATACATCAAAATGATACATTTTTCTTTTATGCCAAAAATCATTAGGATATTAAGTAAAGATTTTCTCAAAAAAAAATTGTTTGCACCCTCTAGGTTCTAGATTTTCAAATAGTTGTATCTCGGCCAAATACTGTCCTATCATAACAAACCATACGTCAATGGGAAATATTATTTATTCAGCTTATAGTAAAAAAAATGTCAAAAAGTTGTCAAAAAATGACCTTTTTGACTGGTTTTGTGGTCCAGGGTTACATATGAGCTGCAGGTTTCAGAGTGAAATGCAGCACTGTGTTCATTTACTCTCATCTCGTGACTAGGATTGTGAATTTTTTTTTTTTTTTTTTTTTTTTTAATTTGTTCACTTAACCAGCTTTTCCTGCTTTCAGAATTATGAACCCATTTGCTCCGAATTATAGCCACCATTTTTAGTTACAGTACAGCTCCCACGGCAGAAGTGTGTCTGCCATCCCCTCTCACCTGTGTTGGAGTCTTGCTTTGTTTTTATCTGTTCCTGACTGCCTCTGAGCTGTTGACCCTCTTGAGTGCTCAGGTGCTCTGTGGCACAGCGACACTGGCAGTTATACAGAGAGAGAAAGAGAGAGAGAGGAGGAAACGTAATGGCCTGTGAGAAAGATAGGTTATGAGAGAACGAGGGAAGAAAAAACAGCAGCTATAGAGAGAGAGAGAGAGAAAGAGAGGGAGGGAGAGAGGCCTCGCTGACGTTTCCCTGCTGCATATGCAGCTGATAGTATCTGGCAGGGCCTGGCTCTCTGGGGAGCCCTGTAATCTGTTCCATCAGCGTTTACTACCGAACAAATTAACTAAGACAAGCACCGCCGCCTGAGCCAGCAGAATTCTTCCATTAGGAAAATTATAAAGCTATTATGGGGAACAATTTGGTCCTTTATATAAACGACTCTCATTGGAGGGCTACAGGGCTTCCTTGAACTACACCAGGGGGGCTCGATGGAATACCCCAGGGGGCATTAGCACTATTGATACCAATAGAAAGAAAAATAACGCTCTTTAATATCTCAAACCTTTCTCTTTGACAGCAGCACGATTAAATGGAGAGTTTTTATTAAGTCTCTATGAAGAAAACACCCCATGAAACTCAGTTGTGTCTCCTTTGGTGTTTCAAAACTGTGCTTCAATAACAAAAATCTCAGTTAAAAAGTGAAATATTTATATGATTCTTCTAAAACTCTTTTATGCGCATTAATTTTACAGCCCTTTACTGTTTCTCTACATCAACAGTTGCCATCTTATTAATTTTCCAGAAACATCTCAAACTTGCTACTTCACTGAAGAACCTTCCCAAGCTTTGAAAGCACAACCTTTATTATATAGTATGATTCATATTTGCTCTAATTTTGATGGCTTAACCTTAAAAAAAACATGTTATAGCATTTTAACTATTTTTTTTTTCTCAAGTACCTTCTTATGAAGCTTGATACTTCAATGAAGTACCTTCTTAAGCTATGAAAGCACAACCTTTGCTGAATTATGATTCATACTTGCTGGGATTCTGGCTGCACAACCTAAAAAATCACATTATGGTGTCAGAAAAGAATATATGTCATGATTACATTCACAAATCAGTTCTGAAGTTGACATTTTGAATCCATCTCAGTCATTTAGTTTAAATTATGAATCAAATCAACAGATTCTTGTCAGTGAGCCCTTGATTTTATTCACAGATCAGATGATTTATTCTTAGATGCGTTCCTAAGTTGAAAGTGCAATTTTTGGTGCATTATGATTCATATTTCCAGTCATTTTTACTGCGTGACCTTAAAAATGGCATTAACAATTAGTTCTGAAGTTGACATTTAGTCAAAATTGTGATTGGAATCAACAGATTCTTTTCTTTGAACAACTTGATCTGGTATACAGTTTAAAATGATTCATTCACATATGGTTTCCTAAGTTGAAAGTGCAACCTTTACTGTATTTTGATTCATATTTTCTGTCACTTTGGCTGCATGTCCTTAAAAATCGCATTATGGTGTGAGACAAGTGTGTATATATCATGATTATGTAAAGGTAATGTATATAAGCTACGCTTAAAACTGCTCACGTACGGTGCGTACATGTCATGTCAGTGCATTGTTAGAGTTAAACGCATTATGTCACAGTTTATTTCTGTCACGGTCTCAGCGCTTGTATTATTAACAAGCTATTTAGGAAGACCAGAACCATAGCCCACTTACATAGCATGACGTTTTTATCTAAAACATGTCCCATTGACCCAGAAACCAATGATCCACACCCGTCTCTAGAGATGGTATTTTAAAACCAGATTTGTCCCTGGAGATCAGCCCTTGTGCTTTTACCTTGCCAGACTAGCCGAACGACGCTCCATCTGAGTGTTTTGCCGAGCCATGTGTCTTCCTATGTGGAAGGAGGAGGTGATAATAACAGAGGAGAGTAAAACTGGGGCGAGACTGTGGTGACTCAGCCCCCCAGTTGTTGTGTTGGAGGTTTGGGGAGTCTGGCGCACAGAGTTCCAGCCTAATTAAGTTGATTTGTTCCCAGCATCTGGCTCCCAGATGTCAGACGATATTCTTTAGCTCAGCTCCCTGCTGTTGAGAGGAGAGGAGTGGGACGGCAGGGACCGCAGACTGCTGACTTTTCATGAGGCCCACCGGGGGTGGGACTGCAGCGCGCTGTAGGTGACTGATGGATGGGCCGGCCAATCGCGGTGTGTTTGTTGCAACTTTCCAGGGAATATGATTGGTTAGTTGGAGCGAGCGGTTTATGGCTACAGTATGCCTGCAGGTGCATACCGAACAGTATTCTCACACCTTATAAAACACGTGTTTCCTGCTAAATAGACGTGATTTTTGGCGAGAAGTTTTTGTCGTATTGTTTTTACAGCTTTCGGTTTTGGCGACCGCGATCGGTCTGAGGTCGATGACTCTGCTTGTGGACAACAAAAAGTTGTTGTCAACCTCTTCATAGAGAGTGGTGCTAATTAGTAATTGTGAAACAGTTAATCCAGTTCATAAATTAGATCAGTTCTTAAGTTGACCTTTTTATTTTAACTCAGTGATTGTATAGTGTAAATTGTGAATCGTATTAACTTGTACTTTTCCGTGAATTAGTTGATTTGTTCCACTGAGCTGAGCTGAACCAATTTACACTTAGTCCAAATTGTCCAAATCAGCTGGTTCTTTTCAGCGAATAAGTTGTTTTGTTTCTCAGTTCAAACTGTGCAGTTCCCTCATGAATCGATTCTTTAAAGTGACCTTTTGAATCCAACTCTCTGAAATTTTTAGCTCAGATTGTAAACGGGATCAACTGCTGCTTTTCAATGAATCAGTAATTTGATCAGTTGCTCAAACTGAACAATTCATTCACTTATCTGTTTTTTAAGATGACATTTTGAATCCAACTCAGTGAATCGTTTAGTTCAAATTGTGAATTGAATCAACTGGTTCTTTTCCATTAATTAGTTGATTTGTTTCACTGAGTAGTTCATTTACAAACTGATTCAGATGTTGACTTTAGAATCCAATTTACAGACACTTTTGGTTCGAATTGTGAATCTAATCTATTGGTTCTTCTCACTGATTCAGTTGTTTTGTTTCTCAATTCAAACTGAGCTATTCATTCACAAATAGTTTCTTAAAGTGACACTTTGAATCCAACTCACTGTGAATCAGTTAATTTGATTCACAATTTGTTGCCCAATCTGAGAAATTCATTCACTGACATAAGCTGACATTTTAAATCTAATTTAGTCAAGTGTTCAGTCAAAATTTTGAATCAAATAAAATGGTTCTTTTCACTGAATCAGTTGTTTTGCTTCTCAATTCAAACTGAGCTATTCATTCATTAATCGATTCTTAAAGTGACATTTTGAATCCAACTCACTGAAACTTTTAGCTTAAATTGTAAACTGAATCAATTCAGTTGATTTGATTCAGTTGCTTAAACTGAACAATTAATTCACTTATTTGTTTTTAAGCTGACATTTTGAATCTGACTCAGTGAATCATGTAGTCCAAATTGTGAATCAAATCAACTGGTTCATTTCATGAATTAGCTTAAATTGTAAACTGAATCAACTGCTGCTTTTCAGTGAATCCGTTGATTTGATCAGTTGCTCAAACTGAACAATTCATTCACTTAACTGTTTAACATTTTGAATCCAACTCAGTGAATCATTTAGTCCAAATTGTGAACCGAATCAGTTGGTTCTTTTCAGTGGATTAGTTGATTTGTTCTACAGTTCATTCATAAATTGGTTCATATTTATTTTCAATTTACTGACACTTTTAGTCCAAATTGTGAATTGAATCAACTGGTCCTTTTCAATGAGTCAGTTGTTTTGTTTCTCAATTCAAACTGCGCTATTCTTTCACAAAATGATTCTAAAAGTGACACTTTGAATCCAACTCGATGAAACTTTAAGCTCAAATCGTAAACTGAAGCAACCGATTCTTTTCAGTGAATCAGTTGATGTAATTCACAAATTGCTCAAACTGAGAAATTCATTTACTTACCTGTTTTTAAGCTGACATTTTGAATCCACCTTAATGGATCAAAATCAACTGGTTCTTCTCAATGCTTCGTAATTGAAAAATGGTTAGTTTCTGACTGAATTCAAGTTAAATAAGTCACTCATTAATCAGTTCTGAAGTCGACATTTTGAATCCAACTTGATATATTCAGCCCATATTGTGAATTGGATCAACTGGTTCTTTTCAACGATCCTTCAGTGGTTGCTGGAACAAAGTTGGCCTGAGTAAATAATAGGAAAATTATCAAATTTGACAGTCACATGGAAGACAAATCGGTTTTAATAAAAAAAAAAAACGATTACCAATTCTGTAATCCCGAGGTTGATTTTAAGTCACTCTTTTAACGACTCACTGATATCATGTCATTTATTTACCAAAACCGTTACTCTGCAAGCTTATGTGAATCGTTTCCCTTATTTGTCCACAGAAAGAACTGGATGCCACCGCCGCAGCCCTGGCCAACAGACAGGATGAAAGCGAGCAGTCCAGGAAAAAACTCATCGACCAAAGCCGCGAGTTCAAGAAGAATACTCCAGAGGTGAGCAAAAGCAAGAAATGAAGTGAGAGACGATTTTACAAATGATAGGAAGCTCAAAGGCAGTGGAGCGAAGGAGAATTTGAGCACCTAATTGTCATATGTCTGGACCGGCACATCCTAGTCTCAGGGGTACCTGTGAAGCACCATGTTTCAGCAATTCAAATCGGTTGATTTTCTCCTGCGTGCATTCTGCCTCCATTTCAACTGCTTACAGGATTTTAAATGTGCACCCTGTAGAGTTGTGTTCTTGTTATTGCGATTGTTCCACTTGAGTTCTAGAGCATGGCCACGCCGTTAGATTATTTTTCAGATTTTGCACTTGTCTGAAGCTCGGCATGGCCTTGTAAGAGAGGTCAGTGGTGGAGAAACCAGAGGATATTATGCTTTATCCATTTAGGGAATACTTGGTCTGCATGAATAGCGGCGGATGGTCGTGTCCAGACCATAGGGTTGTCTGCGAGGTCATGTTCCAAGGGAAAAACCAACGATGCATGTTAGCAAGACAGTAAGGATCAGTGATTCTTTATTTACTGAAAACCATCTCTGATCTGATAGAGTTCTGAAACAAACGCATCCTGACAGTAGGAGAACGCCACGACTATTGGATCAGGATGGTTATCGGATGTTTGTTCTGTTTCGAAACAGATTATTCTTAATGTGTGGACATGATAATATTTATAGACTCTGTTTTCGCCCTATAGTATTTACAGACTCTAAATATTAAATCACGTGGAGCATTAGTTTTCACTCGCATGTTGATGCATTGATGCGTGAGATATTGATTTATTTGTAATCAAATCCAGGTAAAATGTTTAACAAAAGCAAAGTAAGCTGTGATTTTAATATAGCAGAATTTAGAATGAAATGTGGATTTGCTATTTTTACATTTTTTTTAATTAATACATTTTATTTTATAAATTTTAACTGTAATAAATCAAGCTTAAACTATAATAAAAAACAACTAAATATGTGACCCTGGAGCACAAAACTAGTCATAAGTAGCACAGGTATATTTGTAGCAATAGCCTAAAATACCTCAAAATTATAAATTTTTCTTTTATGCCAAAAATCATTAGGATATTAAGTAAAGATCATGTTCCATAAAGATATTTTGTGAATTTCCTACAGTAAATATATCAAAACTTAAATTTTGATTAGTAATATGCATTGCTAAGAACTTAATTTGGACAATTTTAAAGGTGATTTTCTCAATATTTAGATTTTTTTTGCACCCTCAGATTCCAGATGTTTAAACTGTTGTATCTTAGGCTAAATGTTGTCCTATCCTAACAAACCTTACATCAATGGAAAGCTTATTTATTTAACTTTTAGATGATGTATAAATGTAAAATTCAAAAAAATTGACCATTATGACTTTTGAGACTTTTGTTGTTCGGGGTCAAAAACTTAAGTATAAAAATACAGTGTTTCATACAAATCTCATACAAGATTCTACACGCTACACGTGTCATCCCACACTTTAATATTATTTGCTTCTTTCCTTAAAAAATAACTGAATGTGTTAACATTATTTTCTTCTTTCCTTAAAAAATAACTGAATGTGTTAACATGTTAATTAAATAAATTGAGGCTAATTTTGAATTACTGAATTATCTATTTGTTTAGTTGCCTGTGGCTGTTTATTTGTAATTGGTTGGCTGTTTTTTTTGTCTCAATTTAGTATCATGCTGAAGTCAATGTTAGTATCGATCGTGGGTCAGAGCAGTGCAGGATTTAGTAATGGAGGCAAAGAAGTAGGAGAAAGAGACATCAGACAGCTGTCAGAAGACATCTGGAGTTGAAAATAACCTTGGGCTTTTCTTTTGGTCTTTGATTAATAATATCCTTATCAGCATAAGAGTGCTTTTGTGAAGATTTCAGACAGGTGCCTCCAATTCTCCGAACTGGCTGTGTTTGGTTTTGAGAAGTCTCTGCCAGCCCATCTGTAGTGTGGAGAACTCAAGGGCACCGCGGTGCTCCGGCCAGCGATATCTTTGATCACGGTTGCCGTCGCCTCCTGCCCTCCTCCCTCTCGCTCCCTCTTTCCTGCCTCTCGTTTCGTGAATTCCTCGCGAGTTACCACTCCCAGAGAGTGCCGATGAATAAATGGAAAATAAAAAACCTGTTTTGTCTCCGGAGCCTCAATAAATCAGTCCCCCTTTTCCATTTAAAATGTCCAGGGCTGCAATTTATGTCTGAGCTTAATAACCCGTTACTAAATTAATCGTGCTGGGGGTTTTGGCTGGGAGGCCACGCGTTCGGAGATTCTGTGAACCCTGTGAAAGAGGGAAAAAAAGTCAGTCCGAGTGCTTTTCTGCCCGGTACCCAAGGTGCAAGACATCAAGGGCCTCAGTCAGAGAGGTGGAAATTCTATCTCTGATGAGGGAAGCTGGAAATTTACCTTAATGGCTGTGCTGCTGGATGTGGAATAAATGTGCCACGGCTACCTTACTGTACCATTCCTTCAGACGCTGGGCAAGCCGTAATCTAACCCCAGTGGACTTTGTGCTATCAGCAGTTTTTATGTTAATGTGGGATGTTTGTGCTTAATTTACTCAGAAATTTGCATCAAGTTGCACTAGCTAAATGACCAAAATAATGAAGATTCTGTCATTCTTGTCAAACTAAACTTTCAGAGGTGAATTTGAATATCCTCGCCAGTTTTTAAGTTTAATTAAATTTCGAAATGACAAAGAAAGCACCATAAAAGTATCATAAAACAGTCTAAAACTACTAATTTTAAATAAATGATTGTTTTGCCTGGTGCTTAAAATGCAGACAGAATCACGAAATCCAGTCATACAAATGAAATTCACAGTATAACGCGGAAAGTCACAAAATTTGCCGATGAATAAATCAAAAGTAGGTCAGTACACTTAAACCAAATACTAAAATACGATGTGTGACCCTGGATCATAAAACCAGTCATAAGGGTTGAGATTTATACATCAGCTGAAATCATCTGACAATATTTGACTGAGATGCAACTGTTTAAAAATCTGAATTTACAAGAAGGCAAAAACCCCCCGAAATATTTAGAAATATACTCGTGCTACGCACATAGTCACATATGGACTAGCATCTGTGAATATTAAGCCACAAAAATGCTATTTAAATACGAATCCTGCATGTTCTGTGTGTCTCTGTCTGAATGAATGGCGCAGACACGAGTTTCGTTTACTAAACACAAGTGCACCTGATGCTCTCAGCGTTTTCAGCCTCTGCTGCCTCTATATTTGAGTGCATGAACGTCATCTCTAAAACTGAGTCACTTTTTATTTTTACAGTTTCTTTTGAGAAAAACTATCGTCATATATACAGACAAAAAACTTCATAGCAGCCCGTCAAAATAAAAGTTTGGTTTAACTTGAAGAAACTGTGACAGAAATATGCCTTACTACTACTACTAATAAAACTATTATTAAAACATTGTTTTATGTGCAAATGTAAATGCACAACACAGTATTTCTGAAAAAAAAATGAATAAATAAATAAATTAAGTAATATTAAAAAAAAAAAATGGGTTTGATTGTTAAATGTAATGAAACCATTAAAATGGAATGGAAAGCAAAGAATTTGGTAAAAAAAAAAAAAAAGAAAAACAAAGAAACAAAATTTTAGAAAAAAAAAAATGACGTATTTCATAGGGCCTTAAAAATATAATTTTCAACTTTTAATAAATTGCTGTTAAATAGTGTAATCACTTAATTAGACATGGTTTTTATTCAATAAAATGTAATTTAATTCGAAAAATTGAAACTGAAAAAAAAAAAAAATGAGAAAATCTAGAAAAATTAAAACAGAAAAAAAAAAAAACAGAACTTGGGAAAAATAAAACATATTTCATAGGGCCCTATAATACACTGTGTATTACAGTAGTATAATTTAGTTTTTGTTCGTTTAAATTGAAGTGAGCGGTGATTGTTGATTGTTTTGCGCAATGCTGAAAATGCAGACGGAATCATGGAAACCAGTCATAAAAATTCACAGTATAACGCGGAAAGTTGCAGAATTTGCCAAATTTTGGACGAATAAATCAAAAGTAGGTCAGTACACTTAAACAAAAATATGATATGTGACCCTGGACCACAAAACCAGTCATAATGGTCATTTTGAGCTTTCCGTTGATGTATGGTTTGTTAGGATAGGACCATTTTTGACTGAGATGCAACTGTTTGAATATCTGGAATCTGAGGGTGCAAAAAATCGAAATATTAAGAATAGTGCCTTAAAAGTTGTCCAAATGAAGTTCTTAGCAATGCATATCACTAATCAATTGAGTATAATTTTGTTTTTGTTCCTTTAAATGGAACTGAGTGGTATCAGAATGAAGATATTCTTGCTGAATATCAAAAAATCAATATTTGTAATATAAATAAGTAAATGAAGACTGGGGTTATAAAGCTACAGGATGAGAAAAAGTACCATTTAAGTATAATAAAAGGAGTCCAAAACTGCTTGTGCAAACTCTTCTGAGGCCATATGACTCCTTAATGTGAGAAACAGACTGAAATGAATTGTTTATTATGCTTTTGTGTCCTTTTGGAAGCTTGAAAGCTATAGTCCTTATCATTGTAAATGCACAGAAAAGAGTGACCAGTATGTTATTCGAAATCTCTTCTTTACCGCAAAAAGAAAATCACACAGGTTTGGAAAGACATGAGGAAATAATGACAAAGTTTTCATGTTTGCATGAACTGTCTCTTAAAGTTTTCACAACTTGCCTGTATATATTTAGACAGATGAATTGCCATTTTTGTTGCTCTCTCTCCATATCCGTTTCCATTTTCAGTGCACTAATGTTACACTGTTGTTGTTTAATTGTTATTGACTAGTTATTTATGCAGCTCCTTCACGGTTCTGCTTCGTCTCAGGATGCGGGTTGAAAAGTTTATTGTCCGCTGTGTGATGTCAATGTGACAGATAGGGATTTGTTAGGATGACCCGTTATTTTCCAACCGATTACGTAACGTCTGTGTTTTCCTCGCCGTGCACCTGTGAAATAAATAATCCTAAGCAGCCGTTAAATTTGCCACAGATCACTTCATTTTGTCTTTTTTTTGCGAATGCATAAATATTTAACCCAAACAACCGCAACATTTGGCCCTATTTTTGTTTAGCTTTTGCATGCTCATTTAGATGGAGTTTTAAATAGGATGTGATGGAGACTGAAAGAGACCAGTGTGTCGGCCCTGAAATTATATTCAGAGCTGCCTGCATGATGGAAATATTTTCATAAGGTCATGTGCATTCCCTCCCCTCTAGCTCACATATTTTGAGTTTATGCATTAGACACCATTGATAAAAGTCACATTTTTGGCATTTTTGCTGAGTGTTGCACCACATGCAAACACCATAAGCGCATTTAAAGTTTATGCTCAGCGTTTGATGGTGAATAAACCACACAGTGCTAATATACCTACTCTTTATATAAAGTGAACATGAAGAGGGTTCGCAACCCATTTTATATCCGTAATAGGGCATAGTTAAACGATATTCATATACAATAATGTAGAGAGTGACTTTTTTATATATAATAATTTGATTCGATTGATTAGATCTCTATATGGCAGGGTTGAAAATGAAGAATATTTGGCAACTTCAGATGAGAAGGAAAGTCACACTGAAAGATGAAAGACATTTTTTACTTTGTTCAGTGATGAAAAGGTCCTAAGATTAAATATGGTACATTTTGATTGCATACCAATGTTATTTGATGTTTAAATTATGAACAGTCTTGTGTGCCATTTAGAATAAAATTTTTTAATGAATCAGTTGATGCAGGATTTTTTTTTAAGAAAGTTAAATTTAAATGGAAAAAAATTGGAATAAATTTATATGATTGCTGTAACTTTCTAATAATACATTTAGTTTTAAATTAAAGCCATAAAAATGTTAACATACACTCCTAGTCAAAAGTTTTTGAACAGTAAGATTTTTAATGTTTTTTAAAGAAGTCTCTTCTGCTCGCCAAGCCTGCATTTATTTGATCCAAAGTACTATTTGAATATATTTTAAAACGTAATTTATTCCTGTGATCATTGCTCTAGTCTTCAGTGTCACATGTTCCTTCAGAAATCTTTGTAATATGCTGATTTGCTTTTCAAGAAATTATAGAAATTAATACTTTTATTTAGTAAGGATGCTTTAAATGAATCATATCTGATACAGATATTTATAATGTTACAAAAGATTTCTGTTTCAGATAAATGCTGTTCTTCTAAACTTTCTATTTATCAAAGAAATCTGAAAATTCTACTCAGCTGTTCTCAACATAATAATAATAATAATAATCAGAATATTACAATGATTTCTGAAGGAACGTGACTGGAGTAACGATGCTAAAAATTCAGCTTTGAAATCACAGGAATAAATAAAACGTTAAAATATATTCAAATAAAAAATTTTAAATAGTAAAAATGTTTACGAATTTTACTGTTTTTGCTGTATTTTGATTCAAATAAATGCAGCCTTGGTGAGCAGAAGAGACCTTTAAAAAACTTTAAAAACTTACTGTGCAAAAACTTTTGACTGGTAGTGTACACACAACACATAAATGCAAATACAAATAAAAATCAGATTTTTTATTTATTTAAATATAACTAATATATATTGAACTTAGAAATCCATTCATGAAAAAAAGTGTTTGTAAATTGTCTAAAATAAATGTCCTTTGCAATTCAGCTTCCTTTGTGGCCAATTCAGTTCAACTCGTGAATTGAAAGAGCATATTTAAATTCTTGCGACAATCTAGTAGGTTTTTTTTTTTATCATATTGCCTATATGTGCACTGCACTGATGTTTCTTTTTTTCCTCAGCGTCACAGGCCACTACAAAGAGCACAGAGTCAGTCGAAGAAAAGCATCCTTTCTTTCGAGAGTTTTTTTTTTTTTTTTCCCAGTTATGATTGTTGTGTGTGTGTGTCAGCCATTTTGATTTTTGCTCCTTCACTGGCTTTGATGTTGCCTTAAAGGGGACGGCTGGTTGGCCTCTGGACGTTGTGATGTTAGTGTCCAGAGATTTCATTGGCTGCCAGGGCTGGTCAGAAAGAGCTGTGAACTGAATGGTCCTGACAAAATGAATACAGTAATTAGGGCTGATCCACTGGCACGCCGCCCACGCTGGCAGACTGGCGTCTTACACTGTTAATTATAGCCGTCCCATTCGTAACACGACGTTAGGGTATTTACCAAGGACTGAATTTGTTACAGTGCATTTGTGTGTGTGTGTTTGTGTATCTGTGTGTGTAGAGGTAGTGAGAGGGAGAAAGAGAGAGAGCATTGTGTGACTAGCACACTGAAAAATGCCTTTGATGTTGACACTGTAATGGAGGCACGGGGGGCTGGGGAGGCACAATCCAGTGAGGTCTTGGGTCGACATATCCGGTTTGTAGACCTGAGCCGTTGACTACATTCATACGTGACTGATGAAATATTTTCACAGGCTGTAGGAAAGAAAAATCACAAATAGTATTTCCTTATACATGTCAATTGTTTCTTTTAGACTGCGGTGAGATTAAATGAGGAGACTTTTTTTCCCCCCTGAAAAAAACACTCCTGTAATCTCGCATGTGTCTCTGCTACTTTCAGAGGATATCTTGGCAATATCAACTGTGGGATGGGCAGGATAAAAGTCTGCACTCAGAAGTTAGAGATTTCAATATGAGAGCAAACAATTCTCTCAGTCTCATTTTTTTTGTTTCTCATAGAAGTATTCAAGTTGCTACTTAAATAGCTAGACTTGATACTGACGTACAAAACTGAGAATTCATTAAATCTCTCAAACTATGAAAGAGCAACCGCTGAGCAAGAGTTTTCCTGTGGGAGGTTTGCACACATGTTTAGTCTACCTAGATCAACAGATCTTATTCAGAGCTTCAGTCATGTTTAATCACGCTCTTTCTCAATATTTTGTGTATATTTGAAACTTGGTTGCTATTTTCATAAACTGGAATTGCAACATGTCTTAAACAGCTATGTAAGAATGATTATCAGACTATTTTTTCTAAATATTTTTGTTGAGATGTGAATGTAATATGTACTAGTCAAAAGTCTCTTTTGCTCACCGACCCTGAATTTATTTGAAAGTACAGTTAAAACAGTAAAATTGAGAAATATTTTTACTATTTAAAATAACTTTTCTATTTGAATATATATTTGAAAATGTAATATATTCCTGTGGTGAAAGCAAAATTTTCAGCATCATTACTCCAGTCTTCAGTGTCACATGATCCTTCAGAAATCATTCCAATGTTGATTTGCTGTTTAAGAAACATTTATTATTGTCATTATTTAAAATGCTTTGAAAATTGTTAATTAAAATGATTCAATTTATGATAACACCATTTATAATGTTACAAATGTTACAGTTCTTCTGAACTTTCTATTCATCAAAGAAAACAACAAAAAGTTTTCAACAAATTAATAATAATATTTTTTTTGAGCAGCAAATCAGAAAATTAGAATGATTTCTGAAGGATCGTGTGACTGGAGTAATGATGCTAAAAATTCAGCTTTGAAATCACAGGAATAAATTACATTTATTCAATATATTCAAAAAGAAAACGGTTATTTTAAATAGTAAATAAAATATTTTTTTACTTTTTTTGCTGTACTTTGGATCAAATAAATGCAGGCTTGGTGAGCAAAAGAGACGTCTTAAAAATTACAAATCTACCTGTTCAAAAACTTTTGACTGGTAGTGTATGCATTGTATTTAAGAAAAAAAAAGATATATGTAAAAATATATGTAATGTTATTTTTATTACACAAAATTATTTCAAAAAGTATTGTTGAAAGGTATTGTTTTAGAAATTAGTTATATTCAGCAAGGATGCATTACATTAATCAAAAGTAAAGACATTTATAATGTTACAAAAGATTTCTATTTAAAAAAATATATTTTATTAAAGAATCCTGATAGAAAATTTAGACACAGTATTCTCAAAAATATTAAAGGGCACAATGTTGTCAACAATAAGAAAAAAAGTTTCTTGAGCCCAGACAACATATGTGACCCCGGACCCCAAAACCAGTCTTAAGTCGCTGGGGTGTATTTGTAGCAATAGCCAAAAATACATTTTATGGGTCAAAATTATAGATTTTTCTTTTATGCCAAAAATCATTAGGAAATTAAGTAAAGATCATGTTCCATGAAGATTTTTTGTAAAATTCATACTATAAATATATCAAAATGTAATTTTTGATTAGTAATATGCATTGTTAAGAACTTAATTTGGACAACTTTAAAGGTGATTTTCTCAAATAGATGTATGTCGACCAAATATTGTCCTATCCTAACAAACCATACATCAATAGAAAGCTTATTTATTGAGCATATACATCACAGTTTTGTAAAATTTAACCTTATGACTGGTTTTGTGGTCCAGGGTCACATATTAGAATGATTTCTGAAGGATCATGTAATGATACTAAAAATTGCATCATAGAATAAATTACATTTTTAAATGTTATTCTAAATTCTAGTAATATTTCACAATATTACTGTATTTTAGATCATATACTGATAAGTTGAGCATAGCAGACTTCCTTCGAAAGCATTAAAATATCTTACTAACCCCAAAACGTTCTTGAATTATAGTCTCTCTCTCTATATATAGTGGCATAATGTTCATAATGGACTTTGTATGTAGTTTTATTGGCTCATTTATGTCTAGCCTTTGAACATATTTTTTTCTGAAAATGCAGGATGTTATCACATTCAAACATACATCAAACAAATATGTTCAAAGTTCCTCTGTATTCTGTCAGAGGTGATTTGCTTTTACATGGTATCCTTGAAGAGGGGCTGACCTACTAAAGGCTTGTGTGGGAGAGACAGGTCAGGGATATCTGTCTCTCTGCATAGCCTTCAGGTTCATGGTGGGGTTTTAGCATTAGTGCCTATACATCTCCTCCTGACAGGTTAGCAGAGCTGAGTCAAAGGAAGAAAAGTCGAGTAAAAAACCTCAGATTTGTTGTTTTAATATCGCGTTTATCACCCTTCCCCCTTCTTGAGTATGTGTGTGTGTGTTTTTGTGAGGTTGAGAGCACTTGTTTAATGTACTGGTTCATTGTATTTGTGCCTGTAGGATTTGATCCATCTGCTCAGGCAAAGCAGGAACGAGACTGGAGTGGAACTGATGGGGCTTGACTGTGTGCCACTTCCTGTCTCTCTCAGCTGACTTGATTGGCTGTTCCTCAGAGCTTCCTGTCTGGACTTTGCTGAGTGTTATGCATTTGGATATTCTGACTACTGTGTCTGTGTTTATGAATCACGCTGCCCCACATTTCAAAGCGAGTCCGCTTTAATTTCCCTTAGATCATTGTCGGTTGTATATGATTGGTCGTTTTTTAAAACAAATGCTGATTCCTTCATACTTTTATAATGTTTAGTCTTCACGAGCGGCCTGATTTATCATCGCCCACCTGGCGACTGATGAAATATTCAAAAATGAGCCAATTTCTGTGACGTCACAAGAATTCATTTATTTTCCCATCAGAATGCATCGCTGAGCATGTTGTGAGTATCTTAACCTGACACTGCGCCCTCTGAGTCTGTAGGAAGATGCACGACTAGGGCTGAATATAATTTTTCCACCTTGTTTAGAAATCCCTTTGTGCTGAGATATTGCACTGGGTCATTAGAGCCGACAGGAATGGGACAAGGAATGGGAATAGGAGCCGGAATGGGAACCCTCCCTCTGGAGTTCTGGGGGTTCGTCTGTCCCTGAGCTGCCTGGAGAAGAGTAATCTGTCTTCTCGAGGCGGCCTAGCCGACAACAGATTGGTCACGTTAGCCGAGCCTTTGCAACCCCCAGCGATCCTTTCAAAACCCTGCAATTCAGTCCTGCGGTCAGAAATCAAGTCTTAAAGGCATAGTCCACCCAAAAATAAAACTTCACCCTCGTCATTTCAAACCTGCCTTTCTTCTGAAGAGCACATTTTGAAGATCTGTTAATGCACATCTGACGAAAGTCATTGGGATCAAAAGTTTTGGAACAAAAAATATTTATTTTTATATGATTAAATCCCATAAGTCCCTAAGACTAGGAAGATGGGAGTCTGGATATATATGGAAAATAAATTCCCCTGTCTGTTTTTATTACATTAATTAAGCCACTGAATGCAAAAAAGTCCAATTAGTTTGACACACGCTTCGCCTTAAGCTTTATTCCCCACATCCGCTTTTTTTTAACAGTGTCATTTTGTGATGTTTGATTAGAAAATACTAAATTACAGCTGTCAGTTATGGTATATGTCATTTAAATAATCGTATGATTCTTCAGCTGAGAGTAAATCGATAGTCATTCTTTGTTTATGAAAGATCCTTTATATGTTGTTCACATAAGTGAACGCTTATGTTCTTCGTGCTCAACACAAAGAAACATCTACTACTATTGTATTGTAGAGCGAAAAAGAATACGTATATTCTTCGAAAGCGAATACATGTTATTGTTTAGTGTCAAAAGAACACTTCTAGTCTTTGTTTGAGTTTTTACGCAACGTTAGCCTGCCTAAACAACATATTATTGTGGCAATGGCTGTGAATGTGTATGTGTTTGTTTGTGGGTTTTAGTGTCTGCAAGCACCCGATAACCCACACACTCATCTTCATCTCCTTGGGTGGGCAGTGTACCGGCCTTGGGAGCGTGATCAGATTTCAGGCTGTGCTCCATCATTCCCGAGCAAACGGCGGTGCTGTCAGACGCACGCTGAAACATGCACACTTAAACATATACGCTCTACGCACTCGTAAAGACGCTCTACGTGTGTAAAAGCGCACAGACAGGCATACACGCATCCGCAGACGCCATTAACCCTAGATCCACTTACCTCTTTTCAACACTGGGCTTGCCTGTCCTGTGCTTTTCAGCGCCGCGGCTCATGGTAACCTCCGGAAGCCCGTCCTCTGAAGGGCCCCAGTCTCAATCACCTGGTCCCCAGTGTTAGATGTCCTAACAGAGACCTACTTTTACTGATTAATGTACCTCAGAGGTCTTTGTCTGACTTGGGTTACCGATTCTTAAAGTCACACACACCTGCACCGTGTCCTTTCAACAGTCCTTAAAGGAGTAGTTCACCCAAAAATGAAAATTTGCTGAAAATGTACTCATTATCAGGCTGTCCAAGATGTAGATGAATTGCTTTATCAGAACAGATTTTGAGAAATTTCGTATAACATCAGTTCAACTTTACACGAATGGGTGCCATCAGAATGAGAGTCCAAACACCTGATAAATTAAGTCTCGTGAAGTGAAAAGCTCTATATTTGTAAGAAACAAATCCATCATTAGGATTTTTAAATCAAACTGTTGCTTCTGGCTAAAATACAAGTCCTTTATCCATATTAATGCTTTTTCCAATGAAAAAGTTGTCTTTTCTGAATCAGGTGAGAAATATGCGCAGATCAAGCATCGTGATAAAGCAAAAACAATCCAAAACAGCTCTGAATAAATATGTTGGTGGGTTTTGACCTGGAGTTTCGAACTGGAGTCATGTGGATTATTCTGATGTTTTTGTTAGCTCTTATTCTGACGGCACCCATTCACTGCAGAAGGATACATTGGTAGCAAGTGATGTAATTCTAAATTTCTCCAAATCTTTTTCAATGAAAAAAACAAACTCATCTACGTCTAGTGTGGCCAGAGGGTGATTTTTTTGTGAACTGTTACTTTAAGGTAAATGCACATGTGCACACACAGCATCCTTTCAACAGTCCTTAAATGAGTAGTTTACACACAAATTACAATTTGCTGAAAAAAATTCTCACCATCAGGGCATTCAAGATGTAGATGAGTTTGCTTCTTTATTGGAACAAATTTGGAGAAATTTAACATTGCATCACATCAACTTTACATGAATGGGTGCCGTCAGAATAAGAGTCCAAACAGATGATAATTTCAATCTGTCAAGTCCTCCATCCATATTATTATTATTTTTTTCAATGAGAAAATGAGAAATATGCACAGATCAAGTGCGGCAATCAGGCAAAAACAATCCAAAACCAAGGTATATTCGTGGGTTTTGACTTGGAGTCAATGTGGATTATTGTGATGTTTTTATCAGCTCTCATTTTGAGGGCACCCATTCACTGCAGAAGGATACATTGGTAAACAAGTGATGTAAATTTCTTTTTTCCAATGAAGAAACAAACTCTATATCTTGAATAACTTGAGTAAATTGAGCAAATTTCATTTTTGGGTGGACTGTTTCTTTAAGGTAAATGCAGGCACACACACACACACACATACACACACACACACACACACACACACACTCATGTTGGGTTTACATGTTTTATGGGGACATTCCATAGGCGTAATGGTTTTTATACTGTACACACACACACACACACACACACACACACACACACACACACACACACACACACACACACACACACACACACACACACACACACACACACACACACACACACACAGAGCAAGTCCTTAAAGGAGTAGTTCACACAAAAATTACAATTTGCTAAAAATTTACTCACCCTTAGACCATCCAAGATGTAGATGAGTTTTCCGCTTAATTTAGCATTGAATCGCATCAACTTTAAATAAATAGGTGTCGTCAGAATAAGAGTCCAAACAGCTGATAAATGAAGTCTATTAAGTCCTTCATGTATATGAATGCTTTTACTAATGTCAAAAGTTGTCTCGTCTGAATCAGGAGAGAAATATGCACAGATCAAGCACCGTAATCAGGTGAAAACAATCCAACACAAATACATTGGTGGGTTTTTCCTTGGAGACGAGTGGACTACTTGTGGATTATTGTGATGTTTTCATCAGCTGTTTTGGCTCTCATTCTGACGGCATCCATTCACAGATACATTGTTGAGTAAGTGATGAAGAAACAAACTCATCTACATCTTGAATGACCTCAGGCTGAGTAAATTTTGAGCTAATTTTCATTTTCAGGTGAACTGTTTCTTTAAGGTAAATGCGCACACACTCACAGCATCCTTTCAACAGTCCTTAAACTCTGGGTGTGACATGAGATCTGGCGTGTTCTTCTTTCCAAGGCCCATTAAATCGTACACTTATTTTAGCAGTTTGCACAGGATATTTTAAGCGCCCGCAGTCAGGGCCGCCTGACTAATGCGACAATCATTCCTGTCATCTCTTTATTTGGGTGTGGCTGCCATATTTTCATCGGCGCTGAGTGACAATGCCGAAAGCGGGCTCGGGATGTATGGATACGGCCGCCCCGTTCCTTCACCCGCCCTGCCCTGTGCCCCGGGTCTCTGCCCGTCACTCCATCTGCCACCTGCGGTTGGAGGTGCCAAGGCTACAGACCATTAGCACAGAGCAGGCCTGTATTTATAGCGCTTAACGGGCATGACTCAACAGCATCACTGTTTGCTTTTAGCTGTAATGGAATCTGCGCTTTGCCGAACACAGAAAACCCATTATTGTGTATGATAATATTGTTTCTGTCGATGGGCGAACCGGGACTGAAATTTCCACCGGACCACTTGCACCTGCAAGAAACCTTGTTTATAGTAAGAGAGAAATGGCCAGGCGAAGGTGTAAGTTTAGTGTGTGTGTGTGTGTTTTCAGTGTGGAGCTTTGACTGATGTCATGCTGGCCATGTGACTCTCGGAGATGAGGTAATGGCTGTTGACGTTTACAGCTCCCCCTAATGAAAGACTGTGTAAAGTGTGATGGTCGTAACGGGACGTAAAACCAGCTAGTAAACCTCTAATGTCACGCAGGACTACATGACATAGACTCTCAGGTTTTAGCTTTTCAGATGCTTTCCAGATGAGCATTTTTTTTCCTGAATCACAGTCGTGTGGATGTTTTTGACGCAGTTTAGTATGTCAGCATGTGTAATAATTTATATTTCGAAGACATCAGCAGACAAACACAATATGCAAAATATACAAACACAATCATACTTTATAATAATATTCTACTTCTGTAAATATAATATAATTTCTGTAAGTTTGTGTGCGTGTGAGTTTAATGATGTGTCTGCAAGTGTATGGCAGTTGCTAGTGTGTGACTGCACTGGGCCTCCCCCTTGCCAGTGTCCTCTGTTTCCCATTCCAGCCCTGATGAGTCAGAGTCTGTGAATGCAGCCGAGCGTACAGCAGCACAGTGACGTTAATGTGTTTACGCTCTGTGCGCTCCCTCTGCTACAGTGGGGCGCGCTGACCTCCACATACAGGCACAGTCTCAATTTTTTAAGCACATACTGTCTCTCCTCCTCAAAACAGACACAGTTTCTCCTTTAGACAAGTAACACAGTCTGTTCTTTACATGCTTACACAGTGTCTGTGTTACAGGCTAATACAGTTTCTCACTTACAGCCTGACACAGTCTCTCTGTGAAAAATGAACACAGGCCCAACTCTTCAAACAGATTGTGTCTGTACATTACAAGCTAACAATCTTGTTTAATAGCTGACTCATTTTCTCCTTTACTGGGTAACTTGGACTTTCCTCTACAAACAGAAGCAATTTGCTGTGCATGTTTGTAGGGATGCACAATTTTGACTAAACTTTTGTGGTTGTGTATCAGTATGACAAAACGAATAATAATAATAATAATTATTATTATTATTAATAATATTTTATTAGTGCTATCATTATTATTGTGACTATCAAAATATTAAAATAAAAATGATAACTGTATAATAATAGTAATAATAATAATAATATTTCTAGTATTGTTGTTAATAATAGTAATAATTGTACATTTTTATTGCCATTATTATAAATTAGTGCGGCAAAATTAAAATATTCAAATAAAAAAATATTTCACTGTATAATAACAACAACAATAATACTGCTAACAACAACAACAACAACAACAACAACAACAACAACAATAATGATGATGATGATGATGATAATAATAGTTTTTTCCATTATTGTTAATAATAATAATAATAATAATAATAATAGTTTGTTATTATTGCCATCATTATTATTTATTGCTGCAAAATCTAAATATTAAAATAAAAAGATACCATTGTAGTATTTTACTGTATAATAATTAATAATAATAATAATAATAATAATAATAACAATAAAGTATTACTTTATTATTATTATTATTACTTCCATCATTATTTAATTATTACAGTAAAATCAGAATACTCAAATAAAAAAGATACCATTGTTATATTTTACTGTTTAATGATGATAATAATAATAATAATAATAATAATTATAATAAAAGGATTTCACTTTATAATAATAATAATAATAATGATAATAATAATAAATTATTAGTCTTACCATCATTGTTAATTAATTATTACAGTAAAATCAAAATACTTAAACTATATGATTGTAGTACTTTACTGTATATTAAAATAATAATAATTATTATTTATTTATTAATATTACCTTCATTGTAATTATTACAGTAAAATCAAAATACTCAAAAGATATCATTGTAGTATTTTACTGTATAATAATAATAATAATAATAATAATAATTATATATATATATATATATCATAATACATTTGATTAATATTGCCATTAATTATTACAGTAAAAATCAAAATACTCAGACACAATTGTAATATTTTACTGTATAATAATAATAATAATAATAATAATAATAAATATTAGTGTTAAATTATTATTACAGTGATTATTAATTATTGCAGTTAAGTAAAAATACTCAAATAAAATATATCATAGTATTTTACTGAATAATAATAATAATAATAATAAGTATTATTATTAATTTATTAATTAATTTATTAATTAAATTATTAATTATTCATTAATTATAACAGTAAAACCAAAATACTCAAATAATGATACGATTGTAAATTTCACTGTATAGTAATAATAATAATAATAATAATATTTTTTATTAGTTGTAACAACCATTGAGCTTTACCAAGTCCTTTAAAACTTTTAAAACTATTTTGCTGACAGTGCTTCTCATTACAATTTGGGAAGATGGTTGGCACATACTGCATTTCTAAATGCATGTTATAAGCGACACAAACTCAGAGTTCATTCAGAGTTTGTGTCAGCAGTTACTGAGAAATGAGCCATTCTTAGATGCTGAAAACAGCAGATCATGAGCTGCTCGCGTGTAAAAGACCACAATGCTGCACTTCACTCTGAAACACGTAATGCGTGTGAATTTTTTTAATTAAATCCCATCCTTAGCAATTTAATAATCACACTAAGCCATATTACGATTCCGGTTCAGCCCTACAAACTAACACAGCCTCTCCTTTCCAAACTAACTCGATCTCTTTTCATCAACAGCCTTTCTTCAGTCTCTCCTTTTACAAGTCTGTCCTTTTCAAACACAGTCTCTCATTAACAGACAACACAGTCTATCCTCTTCAGACAAGCCAGCGAACACAGTCTCTCTCCTCTCCACACAGACACCGTCCCTGCCTTCATAAACATGCCTATCCCTTCCAACATGTGTGTTTGGCCTTCCCACAGACACAATCCCACAATCCCTTCCAGACAGAGTCGCTCCCGTTCCTCCTGTCCGCAGATTACATTGTCTTTCTTAGCACACAGAGCCCCGTTTTCTCTCCTCCGGTCTGAATGTCTGCGGAGAACAGACTTCAGTTTCACTTTATTCAGCAACGGGGGGGTGGGGGGGGACTTTGCACAGTTGCGGTCCCTCCTGTGAACAGCCATGGCTGTCAGTGAAACATTAAACTGATTTGTGGGCTGTGCGATTCTCCTCGGGGAGGTGGGCTGGCAGTCTCCTCGCAATTCTGTCCCTCAATCTCAATACTGATCTTGAATCAGTACGGCCTGAAAACCTATCCACTAAATTGATGTTTTATATTAAACAGCGAGTGTAGTTCATGCTCGGCGTCCAGACACTGTGAAACAGATGTCTTCTCAGCTGTAACAAATTGTTGTGTGTATATATTTATAGTCTTGGCGTACGATGGACCTCGTTCCGTTTTTTTAGCCGAACGGTCCCGGCCTGTGACGCGAATGTGCATTAAGCCGGTGCCGTGTGAGCTTTATTTAATTGTTTTACAGTGCACGCCACCTCCGCTTTTTTTTGTTTTACCCAATATGGTTAAATCTAGCAGATTCTCCGCTTAGCCTGCCCATTCGTCCTCTGTTTATGTCCGTTTCTCTTTTATACGTCCTCTGAAATGTCTTTGTGTTTTCCGAGAGACACTTGCATCAGCCTCCTCCCACCACATGTTTTATTTGAGGTAATTTTCAGCGCCCGAGACCCCCTCCACCCTCTGACAGAATTACAAGGCAGAAATAATCGCGCAACATAAAACACTATTTAAAGTTTTCACAAGGTTCAGGCGAGCGGAGGGGGGCTGTTTCCATGGAATATGCTTTTAAGAGGAATGCTGACAATTATGCACCCTGAATGGAAAAAAGCCTGAGACGCATATCTGGTAGGCACTTTTTTTTTTTTTTTTGACAACTCATTCCCACATGTTCGTCTCTGTAACGTTTGGTCCACAGACCCGCCGACTTAGTGGCCGAAATCACTCCTTATATAGTGCACCGTTTGAGGTGTCAGCCATTTTGTAGTGTTATCTGAATTCAGCATAATTCACTATATAGTTCACTCTTTTATGCCCATAATGCATTACGTAATGCAGCTGATCTGCAATCATACTTTTTTGTTGGTGGAGGAGATGTGATGCAGTAACTACCAATACCTACCAATATGTTTAATCTTTTTTTAAAGAAATAGTACATTTGTAATACTTTAATAATTTTTAATTTGAGTAGTTTATACATTTAATTAGTTTTTAGTTATGTAGTTAATTCATTAAAGTATAAATTTTTTAATTATTTATTAATATAATATTATTTATATGTATGTATGTATGTGTATATATATATATATACACACACACACACACACACACACACACTAAAAGAAGTACTAAAATTACTAAAACTAAAATAAAAATAAATAGAAATTTAAAAATAAAAAACTAATTAAAATGTTAATAATAAATAAAATAAAATAATAAAATCAATAAAACTTAAATGAAAATATAGTAGTTCAAAATATTAATTCTGTAATAAAAATAACATATATTATGTTATACTAAAACTGAAATGATAAATAAATAAAACAATATAAATTATTTAAAAAATATAATATAAAAAATAAAAATGTCAAGAACATACTGTAAATATAGAAATTCAAAAATATTTATTCTGTAATAATTATATAATTATTATATATTATATTATACTAAAATCACTAAAACAGAAATGAGAAAAAAAATATAAAAATAGAATATAAATATATTATAAAATAATAAAATGACAAGAACAGACTGAAAATTCCTTGTTGAAATTCCATATTCTGTAATAAAAATAACATTATATATTGTATTATATTATATTAAAATCACTAAAACTAAAATGAAAATAAATGAAAGCTAAATACAAATATATAAAAAACATATATAATATAAATTATATAAAATTTTAAAAATGACAAGGATCGGCTGAAAATATAGAGATTCAAATATTAATTCTGTAATAAAAATAACATTATTATATTATATTATATTATATTATATTATATTATATTATATTATACTAAAATCACTAAAACTGAAATGAAAATAAATAAATATAAATTATTAAAAGATATATAAATTTGATGTAAAATAATAAAAATGACAAGAACAGATTAAAAATGTAGAAATGCAAAAAATGTATTCTGTAATAAAATAACATATGTTCTTATTATAATAAATGAAAGCTAAATAGAAATGTGTAAAAAATACATAATATAAATAATGGGTAACACTTTATTTTGATGGTCCCTTTTGAGCATTCTGTTGACACTAAGTAATGTTAAAATTACATGTCTACTAACTCTCATTAGAGTATTAATGGACTTTCTACTTAATATCTGCTAACTCTTTTTTTGTGATAGTCTCCCAACAGACATTGCAACTTACTCTAACCCTAACCCTACCAGTCTACTAATACTCTACTAAGACTCTAATGAGAGTTAGTAGACATGTAGGTGCGACATTACTTATAATCAACAGAATGTGTTAAAGGGACCATCAAAATAAAGCGAAACCAAATAGGGATATAAAATAATGTTTGTGTGTGTGTGTGTGTGTGTGTGTGTGTGTGTGTGTGTGTGATTAATAGCCTTCATCAAGAGAGTATGTGTCTGATTGATATATATATATATTGAAAAGTAAAATATTAGTGATAAATTCAAAATCACGTGTAGGTAATGCATTTATATAAGTGTAGTGAATAAATGGTATTTGTGACTTTAATGCTTTATAGACGAATTAGGCCACTCATTATGTGTCATTCACTATATAGGGAACAGTCAATGAGTGAACGATTTTAAACGCATCACAAATGAATGAATAATCACCGTGTAGAGTCACTCTGTCAATTAATGACCACATGTTCCACTTTAGGCTGTGTCCACAAGTGCAAACTGGCCTTTTGACACAAGCGAGGTGGTGGAATAAAATAAACCAAATACAGAAAAATGCAAACAAACGCATCATGCGGACAAGGGGCAGGCAGCAATGTCCACTCATTCGCTGCGAGACCGTTTCATCACCAGATAGAGGCTGCCCTGCATTCCTCTGAGGCAGAAGGCCATGTCTTTCTCCCTTTTTTATCACCATCCCCCCTTTTCCACTTTCATTTCCCTTCTTTCATCCCCCTCTCCCTCTGATCTGCATGGCCGCATCTCAGGTTTTTCTCCTGAAGCAATCTCTATAAATAGACCTTCAATAGCTGCTGCCTAACAAACCTGCTCATCAGAACTAATTGCTTAAGAAAAGTTCTTTTTTTCCCAGCTTTCTTTGCATTAACCATTTCCTCTCCTACCGTGGCCTGAGCTGGTTTTCTGGGACACTTTTTGAAAGAATATTCTGTGATATTTGAGATGAAAAGGGTCAAATTGAATTATTTCTATATCATTTATATTATTAAATTATTTCAGATGCCTGGTACAGGTACATATACAAATATGAAAGCGTATTTTACAAAAAATTATAAATAGTTATTTTAGATTTCTAATGTCTGTATCATATTCTGTATAAATGTTATGATGTGATATGATATGATATGATATGATTTATTATTCAGTGTTGTCAGCTATTAAAATGTTTTTTCGTAGTTTAAAATTAAGTTGAAATAAAGTATAAATATTAGATGAAAAACTTTTATTGATCCTGGCAACTAATTGAAAGAAGTTTAAGTACTAAATTCAATAAAACTATATCTGAAATAAAAATAAATAAATAGAAATGTAAAAAAAACCCTAAAATATTACAAAAGAACAGAATAAAAATAGTAAAATACTAAAATCACTAAAACTAAAATAATGAAAGCTAAACAGAAATATATTAAATATAAATAATATAATAAATAAATAAAAATGACAAGAACGAGTGAAAATATGGAAATTCAAAATATTAATTCTGTAATAAAAATTATGTTATATTTTATTATATTATATTATTCAGTTTTGTCAGTTCAGTAAAAAAAAAGCTATTAAAGTAGTTTTTGGTAGTTTACAGTTAAGTTGAAATAAAATACAAACAGTAGAGGAAAACCTTTTAATGATCTTGGCAACTAATTAAAAAAAGTTTAAGTACTAAAATCAATAAAACTTTATCTGAAATAAAAATAAATACATAGAAATTCAAACGTATAAAAACCCTAGGAAATTATGAAAAAACGTAATGATAATAATAAATACTAAAATCAAACTGAAATAAAAATTAATAAAAGTAAATAGAAATATCTAAAAAATATATAAAATATAAATAATATAATAAGAAATAATAATGACAAGAACAGACGGAAAATATGGAAATTAAAAATATTAATTCTGTAATAAAAATTATATATTATATTATATTATTCAGTGTTGTCAGTTCAGTAATATGCTTAAAATTTGCTTAAAATAAGTTAAAATAAAATATAAATATTAGATAAAAAACCTTTAATGATCTAATGATGATGAAGTTTAAGTACTACAATCAATAAAACTATATCTGAAATTAAAATAAATAAATATAAATGTAAACATAAAAATGACAAAATAACAATGAAAATAGTAAAATACTAAAATCACTAAAACTAAAACTGAAATAAAAAATTAAAGCTAATAATAAAATATTCAAAACATTAATTATGTAATAAAAATGTATTATATTATTTTAAAACCTATTTTTGCTTTTTTAAGTAGAATTTTAAAGTAGTATTTGTTATGTTTGTGGGAGTGTATTATTAAAAGGGATGTGTGTGTGTGTGTGTGTGTGTGTGTGTGTGTGTGTGATTGATAGCCTCCATCAAGAGAGTATGTGTCTGAGAGGCCGGCCGGTCCTAGATCACAGCGTCTTTGTTTGGGGGTCTGTCTGACAGTTTCGTGACCTCATTACCAGACCAGCGTCTGGGGGCATTCATCTCGTGGGGACCAACGGGGGCCCTCCACCTCCATACATACTCGATTTTCTCTCTATTTTTCGTTTTATCCTACTGTAACAACTCTTATTTATACGCTTACGCAGCTCACGGTTCCCTCTCGTGTTTATGTGTGGTTAAGAGAGCGTGTAAGTTTTAAGGTGGAGCTGAAATTGGTCTGAATGCAGTGGGGGTCTGTTCTACATCTGCTTTAATTGACTGTGACCTTAAGGGTGTGGGAGCACAGAATAGGGGACACTGACACGCCCACGCACAGATATCCGTGCACAGCTGCGCACACAGACGCAAACACACACACACGCAAGCTTGGGAGCAAATAGGTAAGCACAGATGCCCTAAATAATAGTGATTTGTACATAATGAATCACTATTACTATTGCGAATTATTCTTAGTATTCTAAGTATTAAACTTCAGCACAGCGATCAGACTTAAAGGCATAGTTCACCCAAAAATGAATTACCTCATGATTTACTCAACCTCAAGACATTCTAGTTGTATATGACTTACTTCTTTCAGACGAATACAGTCAGAGTTATATTAAAAAATGTTCTGGCTCTTCCAAGCTTTATAATGGCAGTGAATGGGTGTTAAGATTTTGAAGTCTAATAAAGTGCGTCCATCCATCATAAAAAGTGCTCCACACAGCTCCGGGAAGTTAATAAAGGCCTTCTGAAGTGAATTGATGCGTATGTGTAAGAAAATTTTATAAACTGTCATTTCTAGCTTCAGCTAACTGGCATACGCACGTTCATGAGAGAGTGGCGTTTCAGCTGATAGTCAGCTGACAGTTAGCAGATACTAGAGATTACGGTTCATACAATTTTAAATATCGATATTTTACTTACACAAACACAATGATTGACTTCAGAAAGCCTTTATTAACCCCTGGAGCCGTGTGGAGTACTTTTTATGATGGATAGATGCATTTTATTGGACTTCAAAATCTCAACACACATTCACTGCCATTATAATTTTTCAATATAACTCTGATTTTATTAGTCTGAAAGAAGAAAGTCATACACACCAAGGATAGCTTGAGGGCGAGTAAATCATGGGGTAATTTTCATTTTTGTGTGAACTATCCCTTTAAGATGGAGTTTTTGGAAAAAGTGCAAAAGGAACCCCACTCATATCTAGTATCTAAAAGTCTAACATTTTCCTATTCAGTCTGTTGATTTCTTTCGTTTTCCTTCTCTTTGCAAAAGATGAGCTGGAGTTCAGGTTATCCTGCAACTCTAAACCACTGATAGGTACCTTTCTTTTTGCCTTTTTACATGAAGAACCTGGAAAACATCTGATATTACAGATTCTTGCACAGAAGCTGACGGTGCACTTCAGTATCAGCCGCCTTCAGTAAAATGCCACAGTTCTGTTTCCTGTACAGTGTTTGGAAGTGTGTGTGTTCTTCTATAATGGAGGCACAACGGCCTTTCTCTTATCAGTGTAACTCTCCTCTCATCCATCATGGCTGCTCTCTGCTCTCTATGCATGAGTGTGCGTGTGTGTGTGTCCGTGTAGTTTTGAATAACGAGCGGGGTGATGCTCCTGGACTTTGTTGAATAGAGATTCTACATCCAGAAGGCAGCAAAAGACAAGAGAAGACATCCAGTGGACAGACAATACCATGTGCTTTCCTGTTTCCACCATTTCCAGCGCTGGATTTAGTGAGATTTACGACTCGCAGAACAGGCCGGTAGCCATTTTCCAGGAGAATCCCAAACATAAAACTAGATTCACTGAGATTATTTCATTACTTCATTACGGCTGTATAAAATCTAATACTGAAACTTCAGTCTTACTGAAAGTGCTGGATTTAAGCATCTGCCACACAAAAATACAGTTAAAATCCAGACTTTCTTTCTGTGTACACTGAGAAACTAAAATAGTGTATTCTCAGCTTTAACTCATTTTACTCTATTTTTTTTTTATTTAGTACTGACCTGAATATAATATTTCTCATAAAAGACATTTACATATAGTTCCTTGTTTGTCCTGAACAGTTAAACTGCCCACTGTTCTTAAAAAAAATCTTTCAGGTCCCACAAATTCTTTGGTTTTTCAGCATTTTTGTGTATTCGAACCCTTTCCAACAATGACTGTATGATTTTGAGATCCATCTTTTCGCACTAAGGACAACTGAGGGACTCGTATGCAACTATTACAGAAGGTTCAAATGCTCACTGATGCGCCAGAAGGAAAAAAACAATGCATTAAGATCAGAAGATCAGGATAAATTTAACTTATTTTGTCTTCTGGGAAACATGTAAGTATCTTCTGTAGCTTCTGAAGGGCAGTACTAAATGAAAAAATAGATATATTTAGGCAAAAATGAAAAATGTAGAAGAATGTACACATCTTCATTTTGTTCAAAAGTTTTTGAACAAAATGGCTCTTAATGCATTGTTTTTCCTTCTGGAGCATCAATAAGCGTTTGAACCTTTTGTAATAGTTGCATATGAGTCCCTCAGTTGTCCTCAGTGTGAAAAGATGGATCTCAAAATCATACAGTCATTGTTGGAAAGAGTTAAAATACACAAAAATGCTAAAAAAAAAAACAAAAAAAAAAAAACCATTTGATTTGTTTTTTCTGAAGAATGGCAGGCAGTTGAACTGTTTAGGACAAACAAGGCACTCATGAACAACTAGCACTAAAAACAAAAACAGGTGGGGTTCATTCAGGTAACAACAGTATTAAGAATCAAGTGTATGTAGACTTTTGAACATGGTAATTTTTATAAATTTAACTAATATTTTATCTTGTGGACTATATGTAAATATCTTTTATGTGAAAAAATTCCTTCTTATTTTGTTAAAATAATTAACATTTTGCAGATTCTGCAAGGTGTATGTAATCTTTTGACTTCAACTGTGCATAAGGAGTATTTAGTAAAATTCTGGGTGTCTATCATTTTCCACAATCCGCACTGTGTATATTCTCTCGGTCAATCAGATACGATTAAACCGATCTGTTGATCGCCGTACCTACCGAGCTTAGATGGTATTACGGCAGACACCAGCAGCTTAAAACAGGCCTGGCCTGGCTCGGCTCCACTAAGGCAATGCCACCCTAGTGCCAGATGCCAGCGTGCCAGGACCAGTTGGCATGTGATGCGCTATATAATGGAGCAAGCGGGAGGAGGGAAAGGCTTGCGTTGATGGTAAATAATTTACCGGGCTGGCCCATGCAGCTGTGTAATCTGCCAAACTGGCGGGTTTAAAGATGCAGGAGGGGACGGCTTTCAGGGACTTTAGGTGGATCTGGATGTGGGGATGCAGGAAGAATGTGTTTTAGCTGGTTGATTGACTGTAGCGTCTCTCATAAAGCCCCCTAGAGGATGTGAGCATTGATTTGGAGGGTGAAGAGTCCTAAACGCTATTGCACAGAGATAAATGTCTGTCTGTTTCACTGTTTTATAGGTAGCTTTCGAGTCGTTGACCGATATAGTAATTAAGTAATACATTTTTATTTATTTATTTATTTTAATTTCATTCTTTCTTTTTTTGATTTTTGATTTTTTTTGTAATGACTGCTATTGATATTATTACTATAAATACTTCATCTATAATACTAATCATGATGAGAAATTACCCAGGACTTGAGGCAAAAAATTATTTTATTTTATTTTATTTTATTTTATTTTATTTTAATGTGTATAATTTATTGTACTTCCAGTTAGATTTAATATTGCATATATTGTATTAATTCATTATTGTATGTTTAAATTATTGCCCTTAAGTTGACATTTGTTTTCCTATTTTTTTTTTACTGATATTGATATTATTGCTATAAATACTTCATCTATAATGCTAATGATGATAAAATTATTTTAATTACTTTTTTAATATTTCATATAATTTATGTATTAATTATTGTATGTTTAAATTATTGACCTTAAGTTGCCAGACATCTACAATTATTTTTCTATTTTATTCTAATGGCTGATAAGGATATTATTCCTATAAAATTTTCATCCATAATTCTATTAATGATGAGAAATTAGACTAGAAAGGTCTTGGGGCAAATATTTTATTTTATTTTATTAAAATTAAGTGGCCAGATATCTATAATTGAGTAAAGTGTTCAATATAAACCTTATATAAAATGCCTTTTGATTGAAAATATCCCTAAAAAACAGTTCAAGGGGCAAATATTTTTGACACTGATTACAGTATGTCATATAAGATAATACAATGTAATTATAGCAATTAGCATGTATGTATCAATATTTACTCAAATTACTAAAATTATTCCAGATCAGAAATCAACCATGATGCTGATAATCTCACAATGACCAAATATTTGATTCATAGCTTGACAGTCACTATAATTTCCCTTGTAAGTCATCCATGAGGTGCAGTTTCCCTGCATCGGTTTTGCTCATTCAGCTGTTAAGCTTCCGTCACGTCACGTTTTGACCCCACCGTCTCTTTCCGTGCCGCAGTAGTCCGACAGCTTGTGTTTCCGTCTTCAGACCCCTCTGGATTTAACAACGACTTGCACATGCTCAAACCTGGCCCGGTTCCTGGAGATTTACTTTTATTGCAAGCTTTTTATCCATTCGCTAACAATATAAATGTACTTTTATGCACTGCTGTCTTTACGTACGGACGAGGGCAGATTGCATCTGCAGAGAAAGATGGAGTGCGAGAGTAGTGCTCAAAACGGGCAGGGGAACTCTCTTTTGGCCAGGCCCCGAGTATTATGTTGAAACCAGATGTTGAGAGATGTTTCCTCCTGGTCACGTGGGCCCCTCTGGTGCGGCACTTACATAAATGTCATCTGTACAGTAGCCAGTGCGGGCGGGAGAGCGGGAACGGAGGCCCAGCTGCTCGCTCTGGGAAGATGAAGAGTGCAGTGGGGTCAAAGCTACCCTCCACCACTTCTGTCTGCTCTCTGCCAGCGCTCTTTCTCTCCAAACATGAGCGAGACATGCAGATGTCAGCTGTTTGCGGCAGTCTTGCCTTGTCATTGTGTTACCTACTTGTTGCGTTCAACCTGGCAGACATTTTAACATACTTTTTTTGTTTTTTTTCTGACAGGTAAAGATTTAGTATTGATACTAAGTCACTAGTATTGTACTGACGCAAAATTTTGGTATTATCTTAAAGGGATAGTTCACCCAAAAATGAAAATTCTCTCATTAAAGAGATAGTTCACCCAAATATGAAAATTGATGTTTATCTGCTTACCCCCAGGGCATCCAAGATGTCGCTGACTTTGTTTCTTCAGTAGAACACAAACAAAGATTTTTAACTCAAACTGTTGCAGTCTCTCAGTCATGTAATGGCAGTCAATGGGACCCACGGCTTTGAGAGTCAAAAAAACATACACAGACAAAACTAAATGAAACCCTGCGGCTCGTGACGATACATTGAGGTCTGAACACATGAAACAGTCTATGCAAGAAAGCGCCGGCTGTTGTGAACAGGCTCAGGACAGTTGGACATTAAGGTGAATCAGAGGTAAAAAAATGAAAGAAACGAAACAGTATTTATAATCAGAGGTAAAAAAAATTATATAAATACTGTTTAGTTTCTTTCATAGACCAATTGTTTCGCCTCAATGTATCGTCACAAGCCGCAGGGTTTCATTTGTTGTTGTTTTTTTGACTCTTAAAGCTGTGGATCCCATTGATTGCCATTATATGACTGACTAGGGCTGGGCCGATAAACGATATCATATCGAATCGCGATAAAATTTATGTTAATAACGATGATAGGCTCTAGACATTTTTTGCTCGATATGGATTAATCTAAGAGCCAATCACACAGCAGAAATATGTGACAACAGCCAATCAGCGTACAGCGTGCGTGTGCACGTCAAAGTACAAAGTTCATTTCCTACCGCACTTTGCGAAGCAAACTTAACACCAGGACGACAAAAAAAAAAAAGAGAGAGAGGAAGCAGCGACGAAAGTGAAACTAACTTCGAGTTATTATCCAAAGATGTTGAAATTGTCGACAAAAAAGGTAGCACGAATTCCGTTATATAAGTAGTTTGGCTACCTCAAAAGTGACTCTTAGCTCAGCTGAGAGTTTGGCGCGATTGTTAAAACTGAAACCGAAAGCAAAAAACGCACGCGCATTCAAAAGCAATTTTAATCCCCCTTAATTGTTTAGAGAGTGGCTCCCCAATGCACGCAAATTAGGCTACATGACACATCTAGGCTGTTATTAGTATGTAGGCTATGATAGGTTGTGTATGTCTATAGCTCTGTATCATGATTGAAATATTCGGTCTCTATTTGCACTTTGAATATTTAGAGAGTAGCCTACTTAGATTATGGCTGAATTGTCTGCACTTAATACGATTAAGGCCCAATCCCAATTCTATTTTCTACCCCTTCGCCTACCCCTCGCCCCTTCCCCTTGTCCCTTGAAACAAAGTGTAAAGGGGAAGGGCTAAAATATTTCCCCTAAGAAATGGGACACCACTACAACACTGTTATACGTCATCATAGGTTGTCGCTAGTTCCTAATGTTACATCAGAGGACATGCGCAGATGTTTATCACTCATTCCAAGATGTCAAAATGTTGTCATGTTTCAAAAAGTACAAATGTACAGTGTACGCACCGTTCATTCACATGTGGCCGTAAGCAAAACAAACAACGCATTATCACATGCGCGGCAAATTGCTAATCAGTGTAGTGGTGCCTGGAGAAGTATATATGCTTCATTTGTGAATTTCGTTTTCAACTTTCTATTTGAACGCGTTCGTTTTCTGGATCCTTGGACTAAAATGTTTACAGGGGTTCACTTGTTTAAGAAATTTCTGATCGTAAAAATCAGCTTCTTTTTATTTGTAAAGGTATCGTTGTTATTATTATGTACTGATTTAAATTACTGGTGCGGTGAGCGGGCGCAGGTGCATTTGGCGCAATCATCAAATACATTTCAAAGCAAGCCGGCTCCACGGTCTTGACTGCATCATCACTGCCTTTAATGGGTGTTTTTAGCGAATATTTACATTTATTCACATGACTGGATGTGGTGGACTGCCATGATTTTGGCGAATGCAGGACACTACTGAATAATGCGCATCAGAGGGGATTTAAAAAGTGGAAGTGTGTATACACCGTATACCTGCGTACACCCCCCACTACACCACCGTTGCAAATTGCCGTGCCACTGGTCTTTCATGTTTCTAACATGCAGTCAAGTGCATATGACATAAAAATATATTTTGTAATATCGTGCAATTAGTGCTATCTGATAGCAAACTTTAGCGATTTTTTTGCAAACGTTTATTTACAAAACAACACCATAAACACAAACACAAGATTGAAGGTAATATACATATAATGAAACACTGTCATCAAAATCCTTATTTAAGGCAAAAATTACATATATTTACGAGTCTGCTTGCTCGAGTGAGCAGCCATGTTGGAAATTTCTCTTAGCCCTTCGTATGAAGTGAGGTCCTGAAAAATCTTCGTTTGGAGGGCTATCTGGCCCTTCCCCTTACCCCTACCCCTCCAACCAAAAGAGAAATGAGACACCCCTACCCCTTCACGTGAACGCGCCAAACGGAGGGGTAGGGCTAAGTGTAGGGGTAAGGGGTAGAATTGGGATTGAGCCTAAGAAAGAACTGTGTCGTAATTTTTTGTTATTTATACTGTAGATTGTTTCAAAATGCAGTGGTTGCCTCTAATTTAAATAGCTCAACCTATAATAGAGAAAATAAACAATTGTGTTAATAATAATAATAAAAAATAAATAAATAATTGTGTTACAAATTGTTTTTACAATAATTTTATGTTTACATTTTGTACATTTACTCTCACTTACCATACTCTGTCACAACTTTTATTTTTTTAATTTATTTTAGTAAGTTGTTTTAATTTTTAAGGCCAAATCTGTAATCTGTTTTTGTTAATAAACTATACTTTAAATGTAATTTAATGAACCCTTTCATTTTTGTGGCTTTAGTCATTGTTGGGATACTATTTTAAAGCTGGCAACATCAACAGCTTATATCGAAATGTATATCGTTATCGTTCAATATGGGGAAAAAATTATCGAGATTACATTTTTGCCATATCGCCCAGCCCTATGACTGACTGACTGCAATGGTTTGAGTTAAAAATCTTGTTTGTGTTCTACTGAAGAAAGTCACCTACATCCTGGATGCCCTGGGGTAAGCAAATAAACATACATTTTTTATTTTGGGTGAACTATCCCTTTAATTACTCACCTTCATGTCGTTCAAAACCTCTAAGAACTTCATTCATCTTTAAAACACAAATTAAGATATTTTTGATGAAATCCAAGAGCTTTCTTATCCTTCATAGACAGCAAAGCAACTACCACATTTAAGGCCCAGAAAAGTAGTAAGGACTAAAATAGTCTATGTGACATCAGTGGTTCAACCTTAATTTTATGAAGCTATTGTTGAATAAAGTTGTTATTTTTGTTTTCTTTGCACACAAAAAGTATTCACGTAGCTTCATAAACTTATGGTTGAACCACTGTCATCTGCTACGTTTCTGGGCCTTGAATTTAGTAGTTGCGTTGATGTCTATGGAGAATCAGAAAGCTTTAGATTAAAATCTTTTTAAAATATTTATTTTCGGATTAATCCTCTTTGTCTGATACTTTGATCATTACTCGATACCTGATGAAACCGTAAAGTAAGTTTGGAGTGGAAGGACTGAAGAGGTAGACTTTTGTGACTTTTCTTTTAAAATCCAATTCTGTCTTGCCCATTATATTAAATATATCTGCTATGGTGACTCCTACACTGCTAATGAAACGCGAGCGGCTTCGGTAATGATGTGTATATCTTTATGCCGCAGTGGCGTAATGGCCAGCGTCCTGGCGATTACAGCACTCAGGGCACCGTTTTATTCGGCCCCAGCGCTCAGTAATGTGTTTGTGCGTGGTAGGCATTCCTATACTGACTTTTAATGTGAGGGCTTTTTGTCCGGCCCGGAGATTTATTCACAGCCGTGTGTAATGTCATTTCATGTTGAAACACCCACCCTATGTTCAAATGAAAGAGGCATTGATGTTCATCTTAATCTGATATACTTTAATACCACGGCATCAAAATTACTCGACTGTAAGGGCCCGCAAGAGGAGGGAGGTGCGCTGCCATCCGAACTCGAAACAAAGACCCGGTTTGTTTTCTACCAGGAGATTTTTTTTGTTTCTCTTTATGATTCTTTTTAAATGAAAATTTCATATCACTCAGAAACATGAGCTGAAAAGCAACTCATTCATCTGTAACTTTATGACAAGATGATGTAGTAATAGATTACAGTTGTAAATCTTTCTTGAAAACTAATTATGTCATTTCTCGAATCAGCCGCACAGCTGTAGCGCACATATGCATTTATGCGGTGATGCATTTTGCTTTTTGGTTCTTGCTGTTTTTGCATGAGCAGTTTGTGCAGCAAAGGGGACTGAGTCATGGAGAACTCGTGCAAGGGAAAAAACGAGGGCAAATAGGAGAGAGTGAGAGAGAGTACGAATGCATACATACACACTCCTTAAAGCACACACCGTCCTTTGCCCATAGTCAGGAGCAGCACAAGGTGATACTCTTTTATGTGAGAGAGTGTTTGCGTGTGTGCTTACACATGTGTGTGCACTCGCTCTGTGTTTTTTCCTCTTTTAAAGAGAACAAAACCAGCCCTGGGACATTTGATAAATTAAGATATCCATTTGAATACATTTTGTGTATTTTTTTTCCTCAGTTTTTTTTTTCTCCATCTGTGATCAGATGCCTGGCATTGTCTGCTCTCAATATCCTGAGTTCCACACATGCTACATGGAGAATAATTCTGGTGTCTATTCATTTTAAACACTCCTCAGAATCCAATATAGTAAAATAATATTCCAACTTTGTCTGTTTTTTGTCTTTCAGGATTTGCGTAAACAGATAGCTCCTTTGCTGAAGGGCTTCCAAGCAGAGGTGAGTCGCCTTCCTAAATGTTTTACTTGTATTGATTGTCTTGTGGTGATGTGTCATTAACTGTGGTGATGTGTTATTTTTTTAATGTTTGAATACTTACTTTTATTCCCAGAACAGCTATAAATGAGCTATTTGTGTGTTGTTTCCCTTGAAAAGTGTCAGCACTGTGGCTCTGAGGTGCTATAAAAACATTTTTTTGTTTGTTTAAGCAACTAAATCTGCCCAACAGACCACGGGCTAAACCAATGGAGTGAGTTTGGGGGGCGGGACTATTTGTATGACCAACCAATAGCTGATGGGGATAGTTGGCATTCAGGGCATTGTTGCCTAGTATGCGGTTTTCCCGCGGCATTGAGCTACTTTAAAACTGTTGCCGTTAAAGCAACCCCAAAAACGTATATTTATCCCCTGATTTTACCAGAGGAACTCCGCCAAAAAACTTGTATTTTACCTTGCGTTATGTAATTTTTAATGCCCCCCCCCCCTCGAAACGTGATTGGGCTAGTTTTGTATAGTAATTGGGCGGGTTTTGTTGTGAAAACCTGGCAACCCTTGTTCAGGGAAACTTGTTTGAAAACGTAAATGATTTTTGCAGTTCTATCTTGTGATGAGTGGTATAATATATATATTTTTTGTTCTCAGCTTTTTGAAAACCATTTGAAGCCAGAAAAGAATACATGGATTTGAACCTTTGTTTTAAAATTAATAACTTGCCTCGAGCTTAAAATTTTTGGTACAATTTATAATTCATTCCCAGATATAATGAAGACACACATATTGTATAACTGGTTTACATTAGATTATTGTATGGTGAAATATTTTTTTTTTTTTTGCTTGTATAAGATTTATTGTCTAAAATGACATCACCATAGTTTAAAAAAGTTTAAAAGTGTAAACACTGTGTATCTGAGGCGCTATGAAAAAAGAGCACCTAAACCTTTGTTTGAGCACCTAAATCTGCCCAACAACAGCAGCATTGGCTGAACCAATAGTGTGAGTTTGAGGGCGTGACTATTTGTTTGACCAACCAATTGCAGATGGGGGGAGTGTTCAGGGAAACTTGTTTGAAAACCGTAATTTTTCGCAGTTCCATCTGGGGATTGTAGTGGTGTGGAAAATAGGAAAAAATTTACTTTATATTCACAAGTCCAGGAATTGTATTTTGAATAAGTGTTATCCAAAATACTTTATTTTACTTCATTTGACCATTTTTATCTTTAAAATAGCCACTTTTGTACATGTAGAAGATCCTGTTGCAAAATCTATGTGGGAAGTTATTTCACTCTTTCGCAAAATTTTTGATTGCATAGATGCCTATTAAAATGACTAGATTTTGCCTGCAAAAAAATCACACAAAATCAATAAATATTTGCGTTCATTTAATATGGAGCTATTTCCCCAAAATAGATATGTATTACATTTTTTTATGTTTAAATTCCTACTTTTATTCCCAGAACAGCTATAAATGAGCCATTTGTGTGTTGTTTCATTAAGCACCTAAATCTGCCCAGCAACAAGAGCAATGATTCCAGATCAGAACCAATTGTGTGAGTTTGGGGGTGGGACTATTTGTTTGACCAACCAATTGCAGATGGGGGGAGTGTTCAGGGAAACTTATTTGAAAACAGGCATGATTTTTTGTTGTTGTTGTTGTTGTTGTTTGTTTGAACACCTTAATCTGCCCAACAACAGCAGCATTGGCTGAACCAGTGGTGTGAGTTTGGGGGTGGGACTATTTGTTTGACCAACCAATTGCAGATGGGAGGAATGTTCAGGGAAACTTGTTTGAAAACAGGCATGATTTCTACAGTTCCATCTGGTGATTTGGAGTTTATCTATTTTTTTTGTTCTCTGATTATAAAACCATTTGAAGCTAGAAAACAATACATGGATTTGAACCTTTGTTTTAAAATCAATAACTTGCCTCTAGCTTAATTTTTGGTACAATTCATTATTCATTCCCAAGACATGATGAAGACACACACATACTGTATAACTGGTTAACTTTAGACTATTGTGTGGTGGAATATTGGAATATCAAGGGAACAAAACAGACTTTATATTCACAGGCCCAAGAATTGTCTAATCGTCTAAGAAGACTGCATGGCTGTATGCTTGATTTTATGCCTCCGTGTCAACATACTTTTGGCTTTTGGTCTGTTTTTAACACTATTACAGGTAAAATGCAATGAGAGTTGGGAGATGTGATGGATCTATGTAGTGAGGAGAAAATCCACTAGCGGTCAAAGAGCACTACTGTTAAACTACCCTCTCTTCGTGGCTTTACACAGCGAATATGACTCTATCACACTCACACCAATTAATCTCACAACCTTCCTTGTAAGGAAAGGGCGAAAAAAGTCCTGTCTGCTTAACTTGACCCACAGATCTAGTGTAAGATGGCCCTCTCTGGTCTGATTATACTCTCGACAGGCTAAAAAGCCCACCTGATTTCACAACAGTGCTTATTACGTGACGGTTTGTTTTTCCTTGTTCTTATTACTTGAGGTCTGCTTGTGTTGTACAAAGCCTCCATATTTTGTCAGCATCTAATCAGATCAGACAGTTTTGATACGTTCTCGCTGTTTGCTGTCCCACTCTTTTATTTCCGTTGTCGGATGAGAGCGAAATATTAATGATGTTTTCGCTCCACGGTGCCAGGTAAGTCTATTTGTTCTGGGCCGAGCCAGAATGATGGACTTCTGAGTATAACATCTCAAAGACAGATACTTTTTTTTTTAGTTTAACCTTAAGGAGTAAACAAGGTTTCCTTTTGAAAAGGTGCTTTGGAAATCAGTAACAATATCATGTTGAATGACTACAGCTCTGTTAATGTGTTAAGTCATTTTTAAACTTGGCTGAATGCAATTTCAAAATATTTTTTTAATTAGATCACTGATTCTCAACTGGTGGGTCACAGCAAAGTCATATTCTTGGAGACTTAAGGATAATTTTTTTTGATGTGAATTAGAGGTGAAATTTGGTATTGAGAAATTTATTTTAAAGGAAGTCCAGCAATATTGCTATTTTAAATTTGTCGTAATTGTTTAAAAATGATGTAAAATAAGAGTTCACCATTCATCCTCAGGAAATGAAGTCGTGTTTCCTTTGACATGTCTCCTTAGTGGCCATTGCTGATATCGTTGAGAACTGGGACATGGTGCTGTGTTCCATAAGTAATGTGCATTACCATTCAATATGACAGCAGGCAGATATTCAAATGCCCTCTGCCGCACAGACTTAAAATATCATAATAATAGTAGTATATTGAGTGAGTTTCGTTATGAGCCCTGCCTTCTTAAGAAAATTCTTTAAGTTAATTAAGGCCTATTTTAGTTTGATGCAGCCTGTGTTTTGCTGAACGAGTTACACCTAATGTTCCTTGGTAATTCAGTCAATTAGTTGTACTGTTGCGTGATATCAAACCGAGTTTGATTAGGTTTGATTATGCTGCGCTGAATAACTTGCTGTAAGCGTTTTCTCAATCTTTCAGTTACTAAGTATGAGAACTATTAAGTGTTTTTAGTTCACTTGTATGCTAATAGTGTTAAATTATCTGAAAAGATATTCATATGTTTTGAAAATAGCTGTGCTTTTAAACAATAGGCCTTTCAGTTTGAGGTTTGTAAGGTATTTAACTGCCAAATTCTTCCAAATTTGGGTTTCAGATTAACTCTTGGCCTCATTTTATGTTGAACAGGCTTCGCTCCAGAGGAGTCTGGTCCACATTGTTTTATAGGGGATA